>NW_004524610.1:7821941-7830405 GCF_000260255.1 Octodon degus
CTCCCAGTTGCTGGGGTTTCAGGCATCGGCATGATGCCCAGCTCTCTTCTTTAAAAATAAGTCCCCTCCAGGAGTTCTGTTATGGGTGCCCAAAGCTCTGCCCGCTTAGCTTGGGTTTCAGACCGACATTCTGCCCGAACCCAGACTGAAAGGATCGCAGCCCACGTACCATCCCCCGGCAGTAAATAAAACAAGCGTCCTGCGGATCATTTTCTTCCTCCATCTCTTTGGGAAAAGGAATTTTCAAAGTATGAGGAAAGAATAAAGATGAATGTTTTACAGAGATGATCATAAAAATACAAAATGAAACAAGACGAAACCGCGCTGCTCACCACGGCTCCCTTTTCTTCCAGCTACAAGAAGACGCAGGAGACCCTGAGCCACGCGGGGCAGAAGGCCACGGCCGCGCTCAGCAACGTGGGCACCGCGCTCAGCCGGAAGCTCGGGGACATGCGGTGCGTGGCGGGCGCTCTGCGGCCTTCCGGCCGGCTGAGAGCGGCGCTGCCCGGCGCCCGCGATCGGCCCGCGCGTGGGCAGCTTTTCTGCTCTCAGGCCGGGTGCAGGGTGTGGCCCCAGGGATAAGCGGTCAGGGCACGAATAAAAAAGCAGAAGAGCTCTCTTTCGGAGGAGTTTCCGCAGGCGGCAGCACCTCCCGATTCCTGCTGATCTGAAACCTCAGCGCACGCGGAAGCTCGGAGCGCCTTGCTGCCACTAGTTGTTCTAGATCGCAGTTTTTTATACTGCACAACCACCTGGCATTTTTTTCTTCACCTTAGCAAAATATTAATATATTTGATTTTATTTTTATTAATTCCATTATCACCCAGCACTTAGCCATAGTAAGACTATTTATTTATGTATTTATTTTTCGCAACAGGGTCTTATGATGTATCTGAGGCTGGCCTCAAATTTGCAGCAGTCCTCCTGCCTCAGCCCCCCAAGTTTTGGGATTAAGACGTGGACTGCCATGCCTGGTGATAATAGCAAGACATTTAAATAAGCACCGTCTGTGCTATCCCTTTTCATACTTCTCTCCTGCATAATAAAAGTAGGGTGGACATGAAGGCAGATTTTGAACTTGAGAACCAAATGTCTTCATTTTACTTTTAAAAAAATATGTAACACTGACCAGTTTTAATTATTCTCTTATATGCAGGGAAGTTATCTTACACAGAATTACTGTACTTTTTGAATTTAGCTAGTGTGCCTCAATGAAGTTTTCTTTAGAAATCAATTTCATTAGTCTCTCTAGAGTTCACACTCTTTAACAAAAAAAAGAAAGAGAAAGAAAGAAAGAAAGAAAGAAAGAAAGAAAGAAAGAAACCTTTTCAACGAAGTATTTAACTTCTTTTTGAAAATTCTGTGGCAGCAAGCTGTGGTGACACACAACGCTCACCCTTGCTACTCGGGAGGCTGAGGCAGGAGGATTACAAATTTGAGGACAGCCTGGATAATGCAGTGAAATCCTGCTTCAACATAAAAATAGAACGAGTTCGGGACGTCGCTGCGGTTCTGGACTGCTTCCCTAGCATGTGCGAGGTCTTAGGCTCAATCCTAGGAACCTCAAAGAAAAATCCAAGTGCATTTGTTTTTTGGATTCTTAAGCTATTGTTACCCGAAGGCAAATATCTATATTTAGTGTTTGAATTCTGTCTTGACCTCCCAAATGGCTGGATTTTGCCCAGCATTCGAGAACCATCTTAACAAGCTGGTATTGAAGAGGACAGTGCAGCGAGAGCAGGGGCACAAGCCGCGGGCACGGGGTCTGCTGCTGCGCTGTCAGAACCCACCGAGATCCTCCGGACCTGGCACGGAGGAGCTGACTTCATTGCAAGGAAAACTGATAACCATTTCAGTGGTATTAGAACATTGGTCCAAACAAATACTCCCCTAGAACAGGGAAGGCCCGAGGTCAGCCCCCGTTATCCTGGAGAGAAGATGTTTATTTGTTCTCCACACACTTAGCGGTCCCTCCCCTGGGTGAGCCTGAGGACCAGGCTGGAGGTCCTAAGTTCTGTGCTACACAGGGGACCTGAGCTCAGCTCCGCTGGCCTGGGCGCCGCAGGGGTGCGGGAGCCTGGCCCTGGCAGGCAGCGGGCTCACGGGGTGCTCTGGACAGGGGTGGGCGGGTAGCTGGTCTCGCCTTTAAGCCCGTGGGAGGGGATGGTAGGGGCGGTCGGTGGCCTTTGTGCATGCCCTCTGCTAACTTTGCCCTTGCTTTCCCTCTGCTGCCGGGCCGCAGGTCTCACTCCATCGGGTAAGCAGCGTGCCCGCGCTGGGAGCCAGGGAGGGAGGAGGCCAGGCGGCGCCAGAGCGCAGAGCCTGACAGGGCGCCGGACCTCCCCCAGGAGCCCCTCCACCCCCGGACTGTTCGTCCTCACCAGCTGTATTTGCTGAGCAGCCGCTTTCACTGCTTCACTTCTTCCTAGACTGGATAGGTCCTCGGAATCAAAAGAGGAACATTTAAACCCTTGAACTTGGGGCCAGGGAGATGGCTCAGTAAAATAAGCACTTCCCTGGCAAGCGTAAGGGCCTGAGTTCAATCCCCGGTTCCGCAAAAACAAAAACAAACAAAAAAAAAAAAATCCTTGACATTGAGAGTGGGGTATTTTTTACAAATCTTTCAGAAAGTTAAACTGAAAAAGAAAAACTTATTCCTCCCAATTGTTGAGCTTCTCTGACTTTTCCCAACTGTTTATTTTTATTTTTGCTTTTGCTTTTGTTTCTGTTTTTAGGTACACTTTTTTTTATTTGTTTTGTGTTTAAATCAGTAAAAGAAACTGGGTCCTATAATGTGGACACCAGCAAAATGGTGCATTCACCTTGTTTCTTTTTGTTTGATACAATTAAGCCACCACACCTCCCGCACACTTTTTTTGCATGAAGTTCTGCACTATAATGTTTCAGCTTCAACTTACTGTACCTTCTAAAGTCCAACGGAAGAAAGGTTATTGGAAAAAATATGTTAAAAAGATTGCAACAGTTATTTGTGGCTTCTGAGTTAAGCAAAGCTTAGCTAGAATTTTATATAAACTATTGTTTTCTAAGTGTTGTTCATATTTAAAGAGGTATATGGATTTGTAATGCTGAATTTGTTTCAGTGATGGCTTTTAAATGCAATTTCTGAGGAGATGTTTTGTCCAAAGTTTCTATATGGAGTGTCTAGAGTTAAGACCACAAATACTCCCTGAATATCTTAGTAGAGGATGCCCACCCATACTGATGGCCTGAGTGAGTACACTGGGACAGGGGACACACTTGACCCAAGACTCACTGTGCCCCTGGGAGAAGAGACAGCAGAGACTACACTGACGAGTGGGGCAGGGGCCCAAGCATCAGCTCAGGACACGGGCGTCCCTCTTGTTCCCACCCTCTGCCCTGCCTGATTTCTGAGTGGGATTCAATGGAAAACGACCCAATCCATAGGACTGAGAGGATGAGTCTCTTAAGATTCTCAGAAACCTTGTGTGTGTGCACGGATGTTCTAGACAGAGGAAGCAAGACAAACAGGAAGTCCCGCCTTCCATGGTAACCGGCGCAAATGGCATTATGAAGTGGAGACCTAAGCTGGACCTGGAGGGGTTATGGGGCTGACCAGCAGGGGCACCAGGCGCTTGGACTTCCTGTAGGGACCCTACAAAGAGGAAGTAAAATACCACCCAGTAATGGCCTCTCTACCCACTCTTCCCTACAGCGCTGAAAGCTATGTCTCCTCATGCCCAAGGAAAACCATCTTGATTGAGTGGGCAGGGGTACTTCTGATATTTAAAATTGCTGTTTTAGAATGTGAAGAGGAAGTTTTTCATTTACTTATATTGTGCTTCTCCCCCTTTTTGTCCTGCAGCTATTCCATTCGCCATTCCATAAGTATGCCTGCTATGAGGTAATGTGTGTAAAATATTTTATAGATGATTAACACAGAAAGTGTGTGAAGGGTCACCAAGTTGGGGCTGCTGTGGGAGCTTCCCTCCCCCACTGCTTTATGGGATGGAAATAGCTGAAGGCCCATGTTCTGCCTCTTCCTCTGTCTGGTCGTCTTCTGGGGAAATGTCAGAAGTTCTGCAGGAAGATGGAGTGGGCCTGGGTTTTTCACAACACATCCTATCTTAAAATACAGCCTTTCCTGTGTGACTTAGGCTACCTCAGTCTCCAGTCCCTTACCTGAAGAGTGCAAGAACAAAGGGTCACCTTGCATGGATGGATGTAGTGAGGTCAAAACAGAGGAAGTTGTTTGAAACAGCACAGGGACCCCTTAACCCTTGCAAGGGTGGTGAGGTATGTCATCTTGCAGCAGAACGAAACACAAGCCCAGCAGAGCACTTAAACAATGACTACAAGACTAGGAGGCTGTTGTCCTAGACAGGATAGGCTGTCCTTAGGTTTCTCAGGTAAATAGGTCCCTGTTAAATGATATAGTTAAAATACTGGCCAGTTGAAAACTTGTGAGAAAGACATTCCCAGGCTCGAGGTTGCATGGCCCAGTGATACAACCAGATCAATTCAGACTGATACAAATGGGGTCCGGAGGGCGGGACACAGGATTGGGAACCAGAAGAGGCAGATTGTGGCCCAGCTGTGCCAGGGACCACCATGGCAGTGTGGTAAAAGCCACCTGGATGCTATCTGTTTCATCATATTTAAACATAGAAGGGTGAGATCTGCTGCCCTTCACAGGGTCCTCAGGGGCCTGGCTGCCCTTGCTGCAGTAAGCTGAGGCTGCAGCTTGGGCTCTGGGCCCTCCCTCCACTTAACCAGAACTGCCTCTGGTGCCCGCTTCCCAGGAGGACTTGTGCTTTGAAAGCTCACAGTGGGGGCTCAGTTACTACTTCAAATCCTTTGTGACTGCTGATACCAAACTACTTCTAGGGCCATTTGTACCGCTAAAGGTTTGTGGTCTCACATGACCTGAGTCAACTGGATAAAACAGATTCCCCTGCCTATTCCCCAGCAGGCATCCAAGTGTGATTTAGAATGCCTATTCGTTTCCATCCAGGGATGTCTCTTCTACATCGCAGTTTTTTGGTTTATTGAATGATTTGGAAACTCAGCCACAGTAGCGTATTTTGTTTTCTGTACTTAGTGGCAAATAAGGAATATAGAATTAAGGTTGTATAGTTCTTCTTCACATGAATTTTTTCCTCCTGGCAGGTGAGCCCCTGAAAAGCATAGGGCAGCCTGAGACATTGAGCTTCTTTCCTTAACAAATTTTGAGTCTGAGGATCAAAAAAAAAAAAGCATGGAAAAAATTAACGTGATTTTTCTCTGTGCAGTAGGATTCCCTATACACCAGGACTTCTATGTCAGATGCAATCTCATGAACTTCTTGAAATTAACTTTAAAAGGAAAATTGATCTCACTAATCTAACACATGCCCACGAACTAACTGATGGGTGACATGGGACCTGCAGTGGCAGGGCGTGCCTCAGCCTCTACTTTTGAGCCACTCTGCGTAACTGCAGTAATGTTTCATCATGAATGCGAAGCATCACTCAGAGGAAGGTGACCAGTGTCTGAATGCCATACAGGGTTTGGTGGCATGCCTGTGGCCTCTGGCACCACAAGACTGCTAATTTATGTAGTCTGAATCTAAGTGCATTTCAGCTTTGGATTCTCCAGGGATCATTCCCAATAAAGCCCAATTCACCCAAAATGTATTCTCTATATTAGTCACCTCATGATAGTACTAAAGCCCTGGTTCACTCTGAACTCTACAGTGAAAGACACATTTTATAACCATGCTCCCTTCGAAAGCCCCTCTGGACCCTTCATCATTTTCTTTTTCCTTTTTTTCACTCAGTGGCCTATGAGATGTAGTAACTTTTAGTTGAATTCTTTGACCTAAAAATAATGGCATCTGTTGCCAAAAGCCGACATGGATGTAAGTTTTAAGTTGCATCTTTCAGTAGCACAGTTCCTGCTTCTGGAGTTGCACTCAGTGATAGCAGCAATAAACCGTAATATTAACTGCAATATTAACATGGTCAAGCCCAGCGCAGGGAGCCAGAGAACGCCGAGCGACCTAAGTGTGTCCACTTACAGCAACACGATGGCGTGTAGTACCACCCTGAAGGAGTCACACGGGAGGCTCCAGGAAGCTTCAAAGGCCCTGATAAGAGAACAAGGTATCTCCTTTGGGGACGAAAACTAACATATGCTATGAGCACAACTTAATCAGAAGACATTAGGTCATGGGTGTATTTCAACATGAAATAACAAAAGCATTAACTCTCAGAAACACTTTCTCATGGAACTTGTCAAAATGATTACTTTTTAAGGCATGGATAAGAAAAAGTGTAGGAATTTTTTCCCATCCTTGAGCTATTTCTATCTTGTCTCACATTTGAAAAAAGAAACTTTAAAACTCCAAAAAAGTCAAACATGACATTCTTCAGAGACTTTTTCTGCTGCTTACAATATAAATTTTTTAAACTATGAATTATAAAGATGTGATAGAAGCAATTTATTAGTCAATGACAAATTAAGCCATCACTCTGTTGACTCATTAGGAATGATGTATGATGCACTAATGGCATTTTCAGAGCTGTATCATTGTCACAAGCTGTATGACTTATTCCACAGTTGCATATCTGGCTCTTACGGTATCCCATGTCTAGTACAGACCTAGCTTAGTGGAAGTGGAATACATTTTAAAACATGGTTGGTGTCGGCTGTAGGCTGAGCTGGCTCTGCTGAAAGATGATATTTAGAAATAAGAGTGAAGACCCAAACAGTGTAGACGCTAGGATGCTGGGTGGCTGTCAGCTGACCTATCTCTTTTTGTTATTTTAGGAATTCTCCTACTTTCAAATCATTTGAGGAGAGGGTTGAGACGACTGTCACAAGCATTAAGGTACAGATGAAGAGAGCTGCATGTGACTGTGTCCATCTCACCAGGGTCTCTTAGTCGTGTCCACTAACTGTGAGGGCCAGGCAGGGACACCAGCCTTCCCTCAGCATGAAGAGAGATGAAGGCACAATGTGCGCAGTCGCACTGCTCTCCCCGTGGAAAGCTACAGAAAAACCCAGCACTGAACAGTGCCTGGAGTGCCTTGTACCAAGCCACGTGGGTGAATCGTGTGCATTACACTGAATTGGATTTGTGGTCACTGTTTAACCCCTTCATGTGAAGTAGACACGTGCAAGAAGATTGGGGTGAGGATGAGGGGTACAAAGGTGAAGTTGGGGTGTGAGTGAACATTCTGTGACAGCCCAGAGCTCTTCTGCCTTGCATACAGACCAGTAAACACTAACCAGGCGCCTGTGACACGGCTGCCCCCGCCCCAGCTCCCCACACCTGCTCATCCAACTCAGAGAGAGCCTGCATATGGTGCTCAGCCTGGAGAGGGAGTGAAGCCGAGCCCCAAGTGCATTATTCTGTAGTAACGCACTGGATCCTGGGCATAAACTGAAAAACTGCCCCTTCCACAAAAGGTACGAAGATTCACTAGGTTTATTGTTTAAGCCTTAATAGTCTACAGAATTTTTTAAAAAGAGCAAACATGAAACCAGTCCACTTTTACAAAAGCTATAGACTTTTAAAACAGAGAAAATCATGGAAACTATTAGGATGATGTTTTGAAGGATGTCACTTGAATAGCGATTTAATTACATCTTGATATTATTATCAGTGTTTTGTGTGCAATCCATTTCTGTTTCTGCTATTGTGGAAATTCACAAATACAGAATCTGTGTCCAGATGGAAATGAGCTGTGAGCGGATGCTGGTTGGCAAGCTATTATGATGCCAGGTGAAGGCGGTGAGGGCCGGGTTCCTCCCTGCTTCAGGGCCCAGATGCTCCTCGGGATTCCGTCCCGGGGCCTTTCTGCCAGGGGGCTCTTTCCTGTCTGTGCTGTCTGGTGTGGAAGGACCAAGAAGAAAACCAGTTTTCCATGTTCCCAGGCCCATCATTGGCTTCACTGACCAGATGCTGCTGGTGGCGCGGTCTCAGTGTCCTGGTTGGCAGGATCAGTGCTTATTTATGGAGAATGCAGTGTTCTCATCCAGGCACTGGAGGATGCACAGGGCCCTCGACAGGCACTGGAGGATGCACAAGGACCTCACCCAGGTGCTGCAGGATGCACAAGGACTTTGCCCAGGCACTGCAGGATGCACAGGGCCCTCGCCCAGGCGCTGCCGGATGCACAGGGCCCTTGCCAGGAGCTGAAGGATGCATAGGGCCCTTGCCAGGAGCTGGAGGTGCACAGGGCCCTTGCCAGGCGCTGGAGGATGCACAAGACCCTCGCCCAGGCACTGGAGGATGCACAGGGCCTTCACCCAGGCACTGAAGGATGCACAGGGCCCTCGCCCAGGCACTGGAGGATGCACAAGGCCCTCGCCCAGGCACTGGAGGATGCACAGGGCCCTCACCCAGGCGCTAGCGGTGCACAGGGCCCTCGCCCAGGCACTGGAGGATGCACAAGGCCCTCGCCCAGGCGCTGGAGGTGCACAGGGCCCTTGCCCAGGC
>NW_004524610.1:7830975-7831313 GCF_000260255.1 Octodon degus
CACAGGGCCCTCACCCAGGTGCTGCAGGATGCACAGGGCCCTTGCCAGGAGCTGGAGGATGCACAGGGCCCTCGCCCAGGAGCTGGAGGATGCACAGGGCCCTCACCCAGGCGCTGGAGGTGCACAGGGCTTTCGCCCAGGCACTGGAGGTGCACAGGGCCCTTGCCAGGCGCTGGAGGATGCACAAGGCCCTCACCCAGGCACTGGAGGATGCACAGGGCCCTCGCCCAGGCGCTGGAGGATACACAAGGCCCTCGCCCAGGCACTGGAGGATGCACAGGGCCCTTGCCAGGTGCTGGAGGATGCACAAGGCCCTCGCCCAGGCACTGGAGGATGCA
>NW_004524610.1:7831413-7835679 GCF_000260255.1 Octodon degus
CCAGGTGCTGGAGGATGCACAAGGCCCTCGCCCAGGCACTGGAGGATGCAGAGGGTCCCCAACCAGGCACTGGAGAAGGGCTGACAATCAAGTGACCATGAGGGAAGTTGGTGATGTTTCTTCCTGGAACATCTAGTACCTAAAGAAATGGCCCACAACTTAGCACTTACTTTCTCGATGTTTGGCTTTCAGCCTTAGACACCCATGCAGGATGGTACTCTTGTTTAGTAGATAAGTTCTGAAACAGGAGGAGTTACACTTCTGTGGATTTCTTTAGCAAAAGGAGATGCGGAGAAAGCACCAGAAGCTTAAAGGGTAGCCTATTTCGATTTGCTTTTAGGGCACTCTGGCAGGCTCTCGGTTCAAGTATGACTTAAGGGTCTGCCTCACCCCCTCCGCTTCTCACCCTGTGCATCTCACGCGGTTGACAGGAGGCCTGCAGCCTGCGCCTCCCACGCTGCTCATGTGCGCAGCTCCGCCCCCTGGACATTGTCCTGTGTCAAGACCTTCTGAAAGCACCTCTGCTGTGCGATTTTCCCTGGGCTTAATAAGGCTCACATCCCACACACCTTCCAGCTGAAAACCACTGCCTAATTTCTCTTTTTCTGCCCACCAGGCAATGGAGAAAAGCTGATAATCATGTTTTATGTCAAACCTCCCACTTCCTCAATGGTTACAAATTTCTCATTCCTTTTCCTCCTCTAAGCAAGAGCCACCGTTAACCCTTCTTTCTATAGCTTATTCCCTGCTGTTTGCTTTCGCATGCTGAGTCCTCATCGCCACATCTGTACCACTGCTGCCTCGTGAATCCTGGGCCCGTGAAATGGCGTAGTTGAGTTCATCCTTGTGGATTTCCATGTGGCATTCCTGTTCCCACATCTTGCTAAGCTTGGATTTTGAGACCTCTGGTGGGGACCTAGGTCATGCTTGTGTTTCCAGAGAAATAGCACTCTGCTGTGGGCGAGCCCCCTGCAGCGTCTCCTGACGCAGCTTGGTGGGGCCTGTGTGGCACCCGTCCTGAAGCAGCCGTCCTTCCTCAGTGCCCAGCTCTGTAAGTCTCCCGATTTCCATGGAGACGTCTCCGGTGCATCCGGTTCAGTCCGGTTCAGTCCTGCCCGCACCTCTGCCAAGTGTTATCTGAGGGCACCTCCTGCCGTGCGCTGTCTCGCTCAGAGAGCACACTTCGTACGTCCTCCAAGACAACCGAGTCAGCACCTGTGAGGCCATGCCTGCGCTCCCAGCTATGTCCCGGCCAGCTGTAGTGACTAACTCCGCCTCGCAGCCATCCCACCGCCCAGTAAGGCAGTCCTCGCCGTCACCGCACCTGCTTTTTGGTAGAAATACTACATAGCCTAAATCAGAACCTTAGGTGCATTTTTCTTTTTGTTCATTTGTGTTTCAACCACCTATTTCCTAAGAACTTAGAAAGCACATCTCAGCAGGTCAAATGGAACTTTCTGCAAAGAAATTTACAATTTTAGAAACAGATGTTGAGCTCCTGTAAACAGGAGGGGCCAGGAAAAGCTTATTTCTCGCGTGTCTGCTTAAGCAAAGCCCTGGAGGCCTTGCCGTAGTCCTGCAGTGTATGGCCAGTAAAGCCCACGTGCTTAGGAATCCCCTCATCTCTGTTCTCTCTTTGCCAAATTGATTTCTTTCAAAGCGCTTCACTACTTCTTCTTCTTCTTCTTCTTCTTCTTCTTCTTCTTCTTCTTCTTCTTCTTCTTCTTCTTCTTCTTCTTTTTTGTATTTTATTTTAATCTGAGGGAATCAAATGGAAACCAAACTTTCTGAGAAGGAAGCATCGGTGACCACTGCTCTCTGGCTTCAGTCTCCTTAGGCAATATGGGGAGACGGGCGCAGAGGAGAACGTGAGCTCAAGGGACCGGTGCTGTTAACGGAGCACTTGGCTCAGAGTTGACCATGCTGGTGTCTCTCAAGAAAGGCACAGCGCAGGACACACTGGGGGAGGGCACAGGGTGGCGCGACCTCCCCGGCCTCATCCCAGGGCCAAGACGGCAGCGAGGCGAGGTCCACGCTCCTCACTGCCCCTGGCTCAGGCAGTCCTGCTGGCCACCTGCGCTTATCTGTCAGCTCAGGATGACTTTTCATTTCCTAATGGACGAGCAAATCAGAATCTGAACCTTTCCTGTTGTGAAGTTAAATGACAAAAGATTCCTGCTCCTGCCCAGAGCTCGGTCTTGGGGAAACACTGCCTGATCGTTTGCTTTTGCGCTTCCTGTGGCTACCGTCAGCGGCTGATTTGAGTATCTTCGGCCAAGACGATGGCTTTCCAACTGGAAAATATTTGCTCCCTAGTCCTTTATAAAAGATTTTTATGACCCAAACAATGTAGAAAAGCTTTTAAACTCTGGTCAAATGTTTCAAAGGACAGCACAGGCAACAGACACCCTGAGTTCTGCATCTCCCATCCCCCATGAAGCAGGGGCGGGGTTAGGGCCACTGGAGTGACAGTGCTGCCAAGACCCCCAATATGTAGTTGAACAACCACAGTATTCTCTCTTCTCTGTCACCCATTTCCTCTTTCTCCACATTGCGAATGAATAAAGACCAATGTGAGAGTAAGAAGACCCGGGTAAACATTTTTGACCATTAAATACTCCTTGAAAGGTTTTTAATAAGAACTTCTCCACATTACTTATGCATATCGTTAAACTGTAAGTTGACTGCTTGGGGTTCTGTGTCATTAATTACAAGCACACAAAAGAAGCCCAGGAAGCATCATACCTAGCACTCCAGGATCTGTTCCGATGTGAAAAGCAGTTGCCACACAGGATGGAAAATTAGCCCTGCTTGGGACTTGATCCGCTCTGAAAGCAGAAAGTAGAAATCACTTGCATTGAGCCACTCGGTCCTCACCAAGAGATGTCTGCCAGGACTCCAGAGTGTCCTGCTACATCCCAAGTAGAAAAGCTAAGTGTCAGTCTCATAAGGGTATTTATACGCTTGTGACACTGAGAGGACCCGATCTAAACTTCAGTTCTCGGGACGAAGGCGGTAGTATTGCCACCTGGCAACCTGATGATCCCCTGAAAGGATCAGAATCCTAGCTGTACAAGAGGTACGGAGACTACTGCTGAGTGCAGGTGTCAGTGACATTCTACACGGTGCTACAGAAGGCTGACCACGTCCTGACTTCTGAGGACAAATGGTATTTCTGAATTCCGCTATCATGCTCTTGGCATTCTTATAAAAACACTGCAAAAATTACAGTAAGCAACTAACTGCAGTTTTGCTTATCTTCCTGTTTCAGACGAAAGTAGGTGGGACGAACCACGGTGGAGGCAATTTTGAGGAGGTCCTCAGCTCCACAGCCCAGGCCAGCGCGCAGAGCACCTCGGGAGGCCCCCGGCAGGCGGAGGATGAGGGGCTGCAGTGCTAGACCCCTGCCTCGCAGCCTGCTGGTCACCGCCCAGCCATCTGCCCCTGCATCTCCAGACGCGAAGACCAAAATCCCTCTGACCGAGGCCCAGGGCTCGAAGTTCTTAACTAAACATCTGCCACCCCATGCTCAGTCTGAAAGCCTGATACATGATTTCCACTTAATTTGTGCTGATAACAGACCACGTGACCATCACTCACAGTATTCATAGACTGTCATCTTTCCAGTGTCCCAACAGAGCAGGTACCCAGTTGGTTATAACCCTCATCTCTGTCACCCAAGGTATGTTTCCCCGACATGCAGCAATGTCTGCTTCTGGTTCCGCTCAGTGCCTTTCTGACATGCATGTCCCAGAGGCTGAGCGCAGTCCCTGCAGGGAGAGCTTCACATGGCAGCTTCTCCAAAAGGACAGCACACGCAAGCTCCCTCAAGCTGCTTGTTATCTGCTTCAGATCAAACATGTGTTTATTTAAATGATTAAAATAACTGGTTTTAATGAAGGCTGAATCCTTGGTTTCTTCAAGTCTCCAGGCCTGTGCCTAAACTTAAAAGTTGATAGATAGGATTCAACAGATGCTACCTGAAATCAGCTTCTAACTTAGAACAAAACAAAGGATATGAAAATAATGATGAGCTCAGCTACCCTAAGGTGCCAAATTCATTTCCAATTTTAATACTCTCTCCAACTTACATAGAGTAGCAGCCATTCAGGTAAGGGATACCTGAAGTGGGAATTTAGATTATCAACTTTAGGTATCAACTTTAGGTACCAACTTGCAAATTGTTCTTATGTATGAAATTATTTTTCTTAATATTGATATTTCTATACTGTGTGTGTGTGTGTGTGTGTGTGTGTGTGTGTGTGT
>NW_004524610.1:7836044-7840602 GCF_000260255.1 Octodon degus
CCCCGCTTGAATCATAAAAATCTCTGGGTAAAGAACCAGAGAGCATATATTTTCCAGTTGGGAAGCCATCCTCTTGGCTGTGGATACTCAAATCAGCTGTAGACAGCAGCCGCAAGAAGCACAAATGCGAACGAATAGGCAGTGTTTCCCCAAGACCGAGCATGGGGAGGGAACAGGTACCTCGTGTCATTTAACTTCACCAGAACGAAGGTTCCAATTCTGGTTTTGCTTATCCTTTAGAAAATATGAATGCTTGCGAGGCACAGAAAGATTCTCATGCCAACAGGCCAAAAGAGTCTGTTCGGGAAAGCATGAACAGAGGCAAGGACATCTGCTCAGTTCTGAAGGCAGCCTCCTGGTCAGCGGCCTCACAGGACAGAATGCGTGAGACTGCACTGTGAGATCGGAGGGCCTGGGCTGGGCCAGCTCGGCTGTCTTCCAGCCTCTTCCATGAGCTTGCTCTGCATGACCAGTGCTGACCCATCCAAGGGCAACGCACCCCGCCCAGTACCCCTTAGCTCTGGGTAACCTCCATTGTGAAGGGGCCCAGCCTCACTGTCCCATGAGGAGAAGCAGCCTTCCAGCCACAGAACCTCGGTGGACACCCATACACCATCTCAAACCCCACAGAGAGCCCCTTCGTACCTAAGAATACCAAGTTACATGTACAAAATGTGGGGACAGAGAATGCTTTCCCTGTCGCACTTTATCATCACTGACCCAAGATCGCACGCCAGCACGACAAGGCTGAGACAGGCATTTCTCATACAAGGGCCTTGAAAATGCTGTGACAGTTGTGACATGCCAGCCCACGAGTGAAGAACAATGACGAATTATTTTCGTGTTCAACCCAAGACTAATTTACTCTGCTCAAAATGACAGGGTTTGTCACTCAGAAGACCAAATCGAGGAATCTAGCATACACACACTAATCACATGCGAAACTATGTAGACATGGCTGGCAGACTAAATAGCTACCTTACGGCTCTGCTCTGTTTCTATTAAAATGCTATTTTATTCCCAGCACCTAGCACTCCAACACTTCTTAGAAAATACACACTCCCTGGAGGTATGGGCTAATTAGGACCTAGCTGGAAGGCAGATGACAAACTGAGATAACCATGAAGGGACCCAGGTAGTCTCACCCCGACAGGCTTCCAGCTCCAAGCTGTACTCATAAAATCTGCAGCAAAATGTCAAAGAAGGCCTGACGGTCATCAGAAACCTTGTAGTTACAAAGCTGATCTTTATCTAGGGTTATTTTATGCACATACTTCTATACCAAGAGGAAAAAGCTCCACAATACAGACTGATGGACTTGTCTTCCTACTAATTAGATCTTCAAAAGCAACCGCGCTGGGCCCATTCTGCAGTCACTGCAGAGCGACTGTACGCACACGTGTGCTGCTTCTGGAGAGATCATGCACCTCACTTCCCGCAGGCTGGGTCTCCATGGATACCGCAAAGTTGCCAGAGAAACACTGCCTAAAACATTACCATGTCAGCTTCAAAGGCCCTCCAATAGAAACTGGCATCTGAGTTGAAGGGACAGGCCCTGCTGCTCTGTGGCAAAGACCTGCACATGTTCGCATGGACCACCTTTCTTTCCGCATGTCCCACTGCAGGGTCACTTACAGGCATGTGAGGGTGAGCCACTTAATCCCGCAGAAGGAACAGGAGGGGAAGACACCAAATCGATGCATAACCTCCCTCAGCTTTAGTGCCTCTGGCAACACCCTTCCATGTGAGGTTTCTCACCAGGTAATAAATGTTCTTATAACCAAGTCTCAAGAGCTGTAGATCAGACAGAAAGGAGAAAGAGGCATGTGCTAAGGTCTGGGTTGAGAACATCCCGAAGCCTCATGTACTCCCCAGCAGGGCAGAACGGAACGTGCAGTCAGGTGGGGCTTGGTGGAGGGGGCCACCGGGTGGGGCCTGGCTGTGTACACCTCTCCAGACCCACCCTACTCTGCTCCAGATGAACAGCTGCCCTCCCTCTATCCAGGCCGCTCCACCACGCTGGACCACATGGAAACTCCCAGACCTGGGACGGGAACCATGGACAGAAACTTCTAGAACTGCAATCCTCTCTCCCTTTAAGCCATGGCCGTCTCAGCCATGAAGTGCCTACAACCGCGGGAAAGTGACAACTGAACCTGTGTGCCCCCATTTACAGCCAATTTAAGTAACACAGGGCTGCAGGGCAAGGTTTCTGAGTGCATAATCAGGGTCACAATGAACGAGAAGTAAAATTCTGCTCAAGAAAGTGATGGGGGGGGGAAGGGTGTCAGGTACTACCTCACCCGTGGTGAGAAGTGTTAGAGCACCCACACAATTTCTCTTCCAGGTCCTCATCACGACATCAGCAGCAATCTGTTCTCAACTCAGTGTGTCTTCAATGAATCTGGCCCTTGCGGGCCGGTGAGATAGCTCAGTGGACTAAAGCGCCTGCTCAGGCAAGCATAGGCACTGTGGTTCGATCCCCAGGACTACATGCCTGCCCCCAGCATTGTCAGAGCTGGCCAGAGCCTGGGCATAGTGGCGCATGCCTGTAATCCCAGTGCTCGGAAGGCTGAAAACAGGAGGATCACCATGAGTCCGAGCCACACAGTGAGACCCTGTGACAACCAAATACATTAAAAAAAAAAAAAAAAAAAAAGGAAGAATCTGGTCTTCAGGCAAGCAGGTTACTAAGTCAAAAAAAGATGACTTAAGATGACGCTAAAACTTTTCAAGTTTAAGGTGTGTACCGTTTTATTTATTAAAAAGGCAGTCCTCCTCACTCCTGCTGTGTTCATAACCACTTCTTCCGTGGCTTTAGGGCCTGAATAACATCACACTTCTTGCAGAATTCCAGACAACTGAAAACCCACAGACTTCACATGGAGGGACTTGAGACCAGCAACAGCAGAACAGCACCACGAAATGGAAAGAAATCTCGGGTCACTGGCTCAGGAGTGTGGCTCGCCTGCGGCTGTGGCAATGTTTGCGTTCCTTTCACCTTCGATTTCAGAGACAAGCTGGACTATTTCGGGATGACTGAATTTCCCTGCAAAGCAAAAAGACATGCCCATGTTGGACAGAGAAGACACCCGTGTCCAAGGAGCTGTTTTGTGACCTGCCCCGGGCCCAGGACACAGGGCCCAGGCTACTCTGTCACCCAGGAGCCAGCGAGTCTGAAGAGGAGATTGGGGCACAGAGCATCAGGCAAGGAGGCAGAGCTGCAGGAAGCCTTGCAGGCAGCCCCAACGCCCCACAGCGGTCTCCCGTAAAGCCTGTGCAAGCCCAGGGAGCAGGGCCACAGCCCAGCTCTGGCTGTCCTCCTCTGGAAAGACGTCCACAAACGGGCCCTGCACTGGGATCTGTGACGCGGCCCTGCCACCAAGATGCCAGGTTTCAGTGACAGGCGGTGACCATACTTCCTGGGTGGGTAGGCGGCCCCTGCGCCTGCTTCGCCTCCCTGCCTGCCCCAGCTCGTGCCCAGCCCTCAGGGATGTCGCCTCTCACTGCACCGTGCATCCCGGAGTCGGTCTCACTCCCAAGGCGGCTGCTGGCACTCAGCCTTCCGGGCCTTTCCTCCCACCAGGACTGCTGTGACCCGCGTTCCTCTGAACCTGAAGGCGCAGTGACCTCCCTGCTGCCAGATCCACTGCTGCTCTCCCTCGCCACACACTTCTTCCCTCAGCTTCCAAGATCCTGGTTTCCTGTCCAGGTTTCCATGGGCTCCTCCAGCCCATCAAGCTAGTAGTCCCCGACCCCTCTGCACCACGTGCGAGCCACACCCAGCACATGGTGCCTGCGCCCTCCACCCCCTCAGCAGCTGGCCTGGATGCCACGGTGGTCCTCAGCGGGCCTCCTCCTCCCAGCACAGCAGCAGCTCTACCATGTGAACCCGACACCCTTGCCTCTGGGCTCCGTGGCACCAGCCTGCCACATTCTCAGAGCGGGGCAGAGGGTCGTGTTGCCCACGGGGAGCTGCACCTCCCACCCTGTGCCCTCTATGCCCCAGCCCTGCGCAGCCAAGCTTCCCCCTGGGAGCCAGGATTCGGGAGGCAGTGGCAGGAAGAGGACACAAAGCTGGGAAGCAGATTCAAGAGGAAACAAAAAAAGAAGCCCCAATGTCCCCATAACAGTTTTCACAAGTCACAGTCTAGAAATACCCTCAACTTGCTCTAAGGAAGCCTTTCCCCAGCACCAGTGATGGCGTGAAGGGAGGAGCCACTAGGGCAGCCACACTGCCAGCTCGTGATGGGCAACTTCCCAGGTGCAAATCCCTCCCAGCAAAACACAGAGATTTGCGTGTACCCCTCTCTGGTTGGACCCTCCTGGCGGGCGCTCCACGTTCTGATTCCTGGCAGCACTATGTCACAGCACATGCAGGGTGTATGCAAGCGCCCAGTGGGCACAGACACCACCAGCCACAAGCCGTGCGACCACCGCTGCATCCTCCTGGGACTCACAGGGGTTGGTGGACCTCGCCCGCCGAGCCAGGGGCAGGTCCCCGGCTGTGGCCACAGCCTCCTGCCTACCTCTAGCTCTGCACAGGGCAGCTCCAACT
>NW_004524610.1:7840887-7849074 GCF_000260255.1 Octodon degus
GGTCAGTGGGCCCCAGGCTGAACACCTCCTAAACAGGTCCTCGTCCAAGCTGTCATTGCGGGGGCTTAGCTGCAGGACTGGAAGCTGTGTAGGGAGAGGTCCGAGAGTGTCAGCAGGACACGGGGCAGTGCTAGGTCAAGTGCAAAACGAACAAGGGCGGAGGCTGATGGCAAGGGTTAGGAAAGGAGGCTGGGGACGGCGGCCCTAGACGGTGTGGTCTGGAGGCCACACAAGTACAAATTGTGTGCTTGTGAAAAAGAAAACCACACATCTGTAAAAGGACAGCAGTTGAGTGCAAGTGTTTGCGGGCATGTACCAAGATTTATGTTCCACCCAGTACCAAAAAGAACATACATGCAGAGGCGAGGGCACCCATGTCTACCGTGGAGGCCACTGGGACAAGAGGGTGCAGAGCTGTTGGCACGTGCGAGCCCCAGGCTGAAACATGGGACCCCATCCAGAGCAAGGGCGGGGAAAACACGGACTCCCATGACGAGGCCAACCCGCACTCTGAGCTCGGCCAGTCTCCTCCCTGCCCTTCAGCTGGGCTCCAAGGAAGCCGCCAACCGCACCCTCGAGAGGGCACCAGGGCAGAGCTCCCGGGGAAGGAGGACTGATATTCCAAGGGGCAGAAGAGCAGCTGCACGCTACAGTGTGTCCCAGCTTGCTCCAGAACCTGTCAGGGTTCACAAGACAGCTACCACTTCCTACAGGAACTGCTCGGAGCACATCACCTGCACCAACTCACTGTAACCTCAGACAACCCCGTGAAGCAGATCCTGTTACTACCTGCATCTAGAGATAAGAAAGCTAAGGCCCAGGGAGGGCAGCAACCTACTGGAAGCCGCACAGCTGACCTGGGGCTTACTTAGAATTCCAACGGGAGCAGTCTGACTTCAGGGCTCTGTGATGAAGCACCAGGACGACAAAGGTGACTTGAGCTCTGAGGGTTTTCCCGTTTTAACCTCCTAACTCTGTCTCCTTAGTTGACCTTACCACAATACAGAACTCAGATTACAAAGCCCTTTCACGTGTACTATCTCTCGTGAATCTCAACAGCACCCTGGGACTTAGGACATTTGGATTGCACCACCCCAGTTTTCAGAGAGGACATGGGCTCTGAAGGGCCAAGAATGCCAGGGATACAGCCAGCAGAGATGAGGCAGAGGAGAATGCAGTGAGGGCAGACACCAGCCAAGGGCACCTGCGGTGGAGTCGAAGAAGTCCTGCAGCCTCCCCGGCCGGCACTCCAGGTCTTCGTACTCGGACGCCTGCAGGATCATCTCACACTGGTCCAACTGCTTCACGAACTTGGCTTCTGCACTGGACTGGGTCTCGTACTCCTAAGAAGGGACAGAAGAGGGGGTGGTTAGGCTGCAGCATCCGCGGCACTCTGTACTCACAGTCAGGTTCGTAATTGCAGCCCCGTGTATTCAGGTAACGAGGCTGCCAAGTCTCTTGGCAGGGTGATGTGACACACAAGCCCGAGAGGTTCCTTGGGCTTCACCAAATGCCTCATTCGATGAAGGCAGCCCGCTGGGTTTCATAGAGCTGAATGTTACACAGAGGAATCTTCTAACTACTGAAGCCCAAGGTATTTTGTTTCATTCCAATGTCATTTAAAAGCAAGTTTACATAAGTTTCCTGACATTCATCGCTAACAAAAGGAAAAGGAACACGGACTAGTCAAAGCCACAAACAGCCCTTTTCTATTGACAGTTCAAAATGAGAAAAATATTTCAAGGCCAATAAGAGGCAACGCATTTATTGCAATCCTGATGAATTTACATAATTTCTTTTAAAAGAAGTGTACACAGTTGGTTTTCCCTTCTGCAGAATGGCAGGTGTCCTGCTCCATCTTACAGTATGGAGATGCCATGGGAGAGCCGTGCTGCACTTCCCAGGAGGAGGAGAGCCCTGGCCATGCAGGGAGCAGAGGGCTGCAGCACACGGGCCGGAACGGCCAGGCGGGCGAGCAGAGCGCCTTCAGAGGCGCCTCAAAGGAGCCCACCGCAGGGTAGATCTCAGCCGTCTGGGAGCAGAGATCAGGTCCGGACTCTGCAGCCTCCAGTGGAGCTGGCAGCCTGCCTAAGCTCACAGCAGTAAGAAGGCTGGGGGACTGCGGGAAGGCAGGACGTGAGAGCCTCTGGCAGGGGCAGGAGGGGGCAAGAACAGGACGCCTCGCTGGGAAGACGGCAGATGCAGGCCACACAGAGAAACACCAGCCACCAGCACAGAGATGTGACAGCAAAATCAAAGCCTTCTGGATACCTCAGAACAAAACCAAGTGCGACAACATCTGCACGGACTCCAAACTCCAGGGCAGAGAGCTGGGTCACCTCCAGCAGGAAGCGCTGGGCCCTCCAGCCCGCACTGGGCGTGAGGAGCTCACCTCAGCAAGGCCCAGCCTTAGGACTCTCCAGCCTGATTTCAGGGCCAGCCTGACCCGGACACCTGCTCCTAGCCCTGCCCTGCCCCAGAGACACCCAGGGGTCAGGGAGCTAGCTGCATTGGAGGAGCTGCCGGACACAAAGTCACAGTCAAGAAGGCAACAACCATGGAGACAATGGGAGAAAAGCCCAGGAGAAAAAAGGGGATGAGAAGCAACAGTCACAAAATCCTTCAAAGGAGTCAGCATGTTTCTCTAATCCTGTGGCTAACAAAAGAACAATAACAGGAGCAAAACCCAAAGAGGGAGCTTGGTGGAATTAAACAATTAAAATTTCAAAAAAAAAAAAAAAAAAAAAAAAATAGTAAGAGGAAGTGCACCTGTGCTCAATTTTCAGCTCAATTTACCCATCCCCAAAGTAAGTGCATTTGAAAGCATCATTGTTCGCTGCCAATAGGCACAGGCCACCAAAACGCAGCACTGAGAAAAGAAAAATGTGTGACATTTCTATGCTGAACTCATTGAGACATCGTGAGGTTAACGCAGGGTGACGCCAAGCTCCTCCTCTACAAGTCCTAGCGGTGCTCACAGGGGAGCCCTGGGCTTCCGGCCACCTGTGAAGTGAGGAGGCAGTTTAAAAAAAAAAAAAAAAAATTAATTCATTTTAATGAGAAAAAAGCAACAAAACAGTTCAAAATAGGTTAGTAGGACAGTTACAACAACTAATATATTACACATTGTCTTCATAGTAGGTATTCAGAGAACAAGATGTAGAATACCTTGTCTAAACAGTATTAGTACGAACCTTTCTTCTCACTGAACTAAGAGAAAGTAGCTGTATATCTATCCTTACTATTTTGTATATATATATACAAAATAGTAAGGATAGACGTAGGAAAACTACAGAAAAGTCCAGGGAAAATGGAGCTGGAGAGCCAGCTTGTTTACGGAGATCCCAGGTGGCGAAGACGGGATGCATGTCATTCTCAGCAGGCAAAGAAGGATGTGTAAGGAAGGACAAAGCAAGCAGTACTGGAGACAGTCCAACTCCGCCAGCCTTCGTGCTGCCCACCACCAGGATTCCCGAGCAGGGTGCACAACATGCTACAGAACAGGGCGAGCAGAGGCCTCAGTGCTGAACTCAATTTGGAAACGGCACGAACACACAAGGAACTGCGCAATCCTCGGTGCGCACACTACGGTCTTGGAACACCAGTTCCTATTTAAAAATAAAGATTCCACGGGCAGTTGCATGTGCTAGACACTGTGTGCACGTGTGCGTGTGTGGGTGTGGGTGTGTGTGTGTGTGTGTGCATGGTGGCTAGTCTTACACATTTGGGCTCAAAGGGATATTTCTTCAAATGCAAATGATGCTTTCAGGAAAAAAAAACACATTTTCTCTTGGCTTACTGAAACGTGATCTCACACTTCCATAGTGAAGGACAAATTATAATCAAGCGTGTTATGCAGATAGCTTTGCAGTGAAGAGTGTGGGTGCCAACACCACCACAAATACTACTCAGTGGGCATTTGCTATGGAGCTGGTGTCATTCCACATCCCGTGCACACAGAATGACCATATTTTCCTAAACCAAAATCAAGATATAAGGGCTGCAAACAAAGCAAAGTAGCTTTTACAGACTAGAGCCAGAGATAAATTTACTGTGTGCCACATATATTACTTTAATTCCCATAGCTGCAAAATGTATTATTTCTGCCTCTTTACTGATGAATTCAGGCACTGAAAACTCTAGCTGCCCAGGGCCCCACAGCTACTAAGCGAGGCAAGCAGCGTCTGCATGCTAGCAGTCTCGTGCGGAAGCCCAAATGCTAACACTGGGTAGGAACTACGAAACACGCAAGTTATTACAGATTCCGGTGTGGGGTTGAGAAACTTGCAGCCACTCAGATCTTCAAATGTGACCCAAGACAGGATCTTGGCAGCACTCATCAGGTTAGAATATGATGTTTCCAATAGAGAAGCTGGCTGGAGACACACAGAAGTGACACCGTGTGACTAAGGGAAGTGTCAGGAACAACGAGTTCCAAGCCAAGAAAACATCAAAAGCTGTAAGAAGGTGGCAAGGAGGACTTCCAGAGAGAAAGCCTCCTGAATAAGCCTCACCACAGACACATACAGGAGAGGACGCTGCCGTGTCCGGGGGAGGGTTACCAAGTGTTGACGCTCTCTGTTTTAGGCTTGTTCAGATCCAAAGCCTTTCTCAGTAACTGTCAGTGATCTACCAACAAGTTCCTATTTCAAGTCAAGCAGGTTGGGCAGTCAGAGTTGTAGCCAGTGCTGATGGCTATGGAAGTAATTGTGCAGATCCTCCTACTAGTTCACAGTAATTAGAGGCTCTAATTACTGTGAACATTCCTGGGAATGCTTTCAAAAAGCTGCGTCTTCTTCCTGGAGAAGCAGTACACGTTTAGCTTCAAAACTTTAAGGCCTGCTGTTTTTCTTTCTGTGTGAGAGCCACCTAACTCCACTCCCAGCCGTAAAAAGTGCCCCAAAAGCCAGTCAGAAGGACGCACGAGAGACAGGAGACAGCCTTCCCACAGAGGCCCTGTCATGCTGTCACAGGTCCACCGGTGCTCGGCGTCAGCTTTCATTCATGTAGCTACTCACCAACATGCTCAAAGGCCACAACCTCTCATCTTAGACCCTGGTGCCAATTTGTTTTAGAAAAGCACAGTCACCAACACGTTACCAATACCTCCTGCAGGGCTGGGGACAGAACTCGCTGTCACACTGCTTCCTGTGTAAGCGTGGCTGCGCCCACTGCCTGGAGTTGTGGACTTCAGTGAGGGCGGGCACATCGCAAATAGACGTTGCACAACACACACTTCTAGGAGAGAGCTGGCCGAGGGCAAACTCGGTGCTCGCCTCCACCTCCGAGACCCACGCTGGCCATGGGGCAGTGGAAGGGACCCCTGCCAGCTGAGGGGCTGACAAAGCAGGATTCACAGAGGAGCAAGAGGGGCAGGTCACCACCAGGACGCAGGGGTCAGCCGGCACTGCCCTGTCCCAGGCCACAGATGGGTGAGTGGCACAGACAGCAGCAGGAAGCCCAGTGGAGGTGGCACCACCCTGGGCAGGACAAGAGCCCGGAAGTGCGAACACTGGGGGGTGGAGGGCGAGGACAGTGTTTCTAAGAAATCTCAGCAGTAGCACACAGTGAGCGACAGAAGAGCCAGGCGTCCTTACCTCCCACAGTTCATACAGCTCCTTGCTGAGGTCCTCTGGCAGGAGCTGGGTCATCTGTCTCATGGCTTCCTGAAATAACAAACCAGCATCTTCACTGTGCCCTCTGCCTCCTCGGCTGCTACCAGGCAATGGACGTGTGTCAGTGCCAACATCTTTTGTACAGTGCACTCAGTTTCTAGTGCTGTCATGATTTTACTACAAGGGGCCATTACTGGAAGCTTCGACAGACTCTGGAGGTTCACAGGCCCACAGGCTGTGTGAAGGAGCATACACCTCTCCTCCCGACAGAGGGGAGCACCACTGGCAGGGGGTGACACTGAAGGGCAGCCTGCGCTGCGCTCATTCACACACCCACACCTCGCTGCCATCCTCCCCCCATGCAGCCGCTCTGACATCCTCCAGTGTCACACCCTGAGGACAGCTTCCTCCCTCTCAGCCTATGTCTCTTTCTCTACTGCAGGTCTTTAACCCAGGAGTCAGTCCCTTGAGAAGAACTGGCTCTAAAAACGCCGTAGAGATGTGTGGAGGAGCTGCCCTCACCTGGACGCTCTGAGCTGACACTGTCTCATCCCACGTACAAAGCCATTTCCTCCTACAAACTGTGTGTTTGTGTGTATGGGGGAGGTTATAAAGGAAAGCGGAGTGTTTTATGAGTTTTGCTTCAGTGATTTTTGGACAAATTAAAAGTCCTATGGGGCTGGTGAGATGGCTCAGTGGTCTAAAGCACCTACTTGGAACAAGCTTGGCAAAGCACAGGGACCGAGGTTCAATCCCCCAGCACCACATGCCAGCCAGCCCCGCCCCCACGTGGGCTGAGCTGGCCACACACACACACACACACACAAACACACACACACATAAATAAAAATTTAAAAAAATAAAAAATAAAAAATAAAAATAAAAAAAATAAAAGTCCTAAACTCTGAAAACTAAATCACTTTGGCTTTTGAAGGCCTTATATAAAATAATGAATCAGAGAAAGCAATGAAAACAGATGGATGTTTGTACATGTCTACGTTACTGGAAGGAAAAAAAAGTCTTACAGAAAATACCCATTTCCAAACTATATCACCAGTGTTCACAAACTGCTTTACAAAGGACACTGGGATCCTGTGGGGCTACAGCCTCATGCCATCCTCGGTGGTATGAAATTTAGTGTCTTATACATGCATTCTTTCTCATAGATGTCAGCAAAATGTTTGAGAAAAACCTCATATTTTTACCAATTACAGGTGTCTTTATAAACAGACTGATTTTCTCTGGACCTCCACAAACACGCACTTTCCTTTAGCTTCAGCAAGCCACATGGAGCGCCTGCACGCTCAGGCTCAGCAAAACCTACCCCTGGAGAGGCAGACATCAAACTCTTGCCTGCCTAAGGGACAAGCTGGGGTCTGAAGGGGACGTGCCCAGCATGAGTGGCGAGTGCCATGTGGTCTGACGAGGGGCCTCAGGCGAGGCACTGTCTTCGCGATGCAGCTGCGGCTGAGCTGGCTTTGTGGAAGTCCCTTCCCAGCCGTGGCTTGTTGAGAAGTCTCCTGCTGAGGACCGGGATGGGGAGCCTGCACACCCCCACTCCACCCCCTCACTGTGGCTCACAGCTGAATTCAGGGCGGGAATTGCCCTAGCTGCTTCCTCTGTTAGCGACGTGTACAAAGAATCTGTCTCCATTTCCAAGCTGAGTGAAGCTCTCAGCAAGTGTCCTGTGCAGTTCTGCGGCAAGCACCCAGCAGGCTCCCACTGGCCAGGCTCAGCGGGGTAGAGGCCAAGCGCAGACGTGAGATCCACACCGCACCTGAGCCCAGCTGGCCACGTGTAAGCAGTGGGGCCTGAGCCAGTTACTCTGCCTCTGCCGTATGTGTAGTAACAGTCCCTGCCTGAGGACGGTCGCTGACTGAATCGTAACTGACAGAAGTGCCGTGACATGGCACGCAGAAGCTCTCCATCAGGGTTCCTAGTATCTTCCATCTTCTCCATCCTGCTAGGGTCAACCCCATGGTAATCCCATTGTCCTTTCTCCCCAGTGCCTTGGTCACCCTGACCCTTGCGCGCACACACACACACACACACACACACACACACTCTGCCTTCCCTTTTAATGACTGCTTCCCTTTCAAAAGCAAAAGCCTTCCCACACTGCAAGGTCCAGCCAGGTTCTTCTGAGACGCGTCAGGCAGGCTGTAGCCCACAGTCTGGGGCACCAGTTTAAGGCAATGGTCAAACTACAAGCACTATTTCTGGCTCCTTCCTTCGTCTGCTGTGCCCTTGCTCTTTTCCCCTGCTTTCTACTGCCCCACAAATAAGCAGCCTTCCAGTTCCTCAACTGGGCCTTCTCCCTCCTCACTCCCAGGTTCAGGTTAAATCGCTACCCATCCAGTCTACTCACCTAAAGTGCAGACACTCCCGGGCTCTATGTGCCCCACCTCACTTAACCAACTCTGTGTCCAGCCCACACACTGAACCTTGCCCACAAACACCGTCTTCATAAGGAATTTTACTTCCCAGATGGGAGGAAATAGTCCTGTTCCCAAATCCTGACAGGCAGCACGAAGAGTGATGGGACACAGCGCTCACCAAGCCCTCGGCTTCT
>NW_004524610.1:7849514-7851372 GCF_000260255.1 Octodon degus
CGAGCTTCACAATGATTTGCCACCTTTTCCCTCTAGGTCCTGGTCATCACACCACCCTTCTGCTCAGGAGTCAGCTGCTTTCTGTTACTCAGACTCTCAAAAAGGGGTTTTCTTTTGCGGTGAACCGCTGTGAACCAGGAATTCTTAACTTTTGAATTCAAGACCCATGGAGGGAAACAGTGCCTTAGATCTTTCCTTTTTCCCTTGAGGATGGCCAGCCTATATTTTGAACCTATATTTTGGTGGGAAGTGAAATACATCCCTTACACTACTCCTCTGCTCCAATAATTTAGGGTGAGTTAGAATTTCTAAATTAACTCTAGTTCTTGAAGGATCTTCTTGCCTCTAGAGAAGCAAAACTTGTGTTCACTCACTCAGCTCTGAAAATCCCTGTGTAAGGCCACCTGCCCGTAACCTGTCTCAGTGAAGGCTTCCTTCCTCAGCACCTTAGGAGCCTCGAAGGCCTGTAATAAAAGGAGCATCCAGGGATCCCTGGACTCAAACTCCACTTCTCAGAATTAAGTCGTCCTGATTTTCCAGCCTCTGACTCCAAAGTGTCTCCTTGGGTCTCAGGCTTTGGGTTTATAACTCATATCAACCTTGATTTAGTATTTTTCAACATTATTCATTTCTTAGTAATATAAATGTTTTGTTCTGCTTAATTTCTAAGCACTCAGTAAAAAAAACTTGGAATTTACTCAATAAGTGCAATATGGATTACACTTAAGATCTAGAGAGTTTCTCTCCCAGCAGCTTCATTAATGTGCAGTTTCCACAGACTTGCTTTCGGTCCAGCAAGTCCCATGGCTCTAACGAAAGCCCTCTCTGCCTCTGTCCAGTTACTAGCGAGAGCCGAAAGCACCAGGACTGTCGTGTCACAGCTGGCAAACTTTCCCACTCTTAACCAGGCTGAAATAAGCAAAAACCAAGAAACCATCTTTCACTACTGATTACTCCAGGAAGTCCCTGATCCTGGAAGAATCCATGCTGCCCGGAAAAAGTCAGCACGAATTGCTTATTCGCGAAGCTTCCTAGAGCTTCTCTGAGACCTGCCTTATCACTCCTACCAATTCAAAGCTACCAAGCCCTAAACTCCATCAGTCCTGCGAGGTGCCTCTCACCTTGTCAGGTGGATTTCAATGTCCTCTAGCCAGGCCCGGCAAGGCCAAGCATGTCCTCCCTGGTCCTGAGACCCCACAAGGACTGTGCAGGTGACTTCCGCCCTCACTGCGTAGCCCAGCGCACTTGGCGTTGGTTCAGCAAAGGTTTCCCAGGTGGCTGCTACAGAAAACAATCACCACTGACCTCTTCTCGCCTATGCTTTTCTTCTTTGGGAACATTATCGGCGGGCGCTATGTCCCCAACGATGCACTCTGCCATGTCGTGAACCAGGGCCAAGCGAATACACCTGACCAGGCAAGAAATGGTGGGAACAATTACACAGAGTTACATTCACCACAAGTTCCTTCTCTGGATTATTTTCAAGTTATAGAGGGATTTACTTGCTTTACAGCCACAGAATCATTTAATGTATTTGGTACAGGTCTCACTATGCAGCTCGAACTCGTAGAGATCCTCCTGTTGTCAGCCTCCCCAGTGCTGGGATTACAGGCGTGCACGTGCACGCCAGGACTCGGTTCCCAGCTCAGCACGCCTGGGGGGAGCATTCGGATGTGGTACACAGAATCATTTAATGAAGTATTTTCTGAAGCAACTATATTCCCCCAGCCTACAGTTCTGAGCCCAAACTGCCCACAAGCAAGTGTCCCACACAGCGCGGGAGTGTAAGAGGGAGACTGTACTACCTGTTGCCCTGTAGTCTGATTCCCCAATCTCACTTTTTTTTTTTTCTGTATTT
>NW_004524610.1:7851887-7852832 GCF_000260255.1 Octodon degus
GTGACCCCAGCTATGTGACCCCAGCTACGTGATTCCTGCCGACTGTTCATTTAAACCCTTTACTTTATTATCTGTAAAAAGAAGATCATAATACTTAATAAGGTGTAAAAATTAAAGGTGAAAAATTATGTTCCTGGAATGTGCTGTGCATTCAACAAATGGCTACGATTATCAGTGATTAGTGACTATAGTAATCACTGTCAACATAAGGGCCAGTCTGCTTCACCTGCCCTTGGTACCAAGGTGCGGGCCTCTGGCTCCCCGTGGTCCTTCCCCCGAGGCTGTCCTGGTTGGCTCCAATCTCGGACCCATCCTAGGTTAGTGTCCCTGACTTCACTTTCATCACTTGCTATGAATCTTCTCCATTCGATACCTGATGCCGAGTAGCAGGACCACCCAGATGGTAGCCCACTTGATTTCCTTCTCCCGTCTGGGAAGGGGACCAAGAGGCAAAGGCAGAGAAGCCGGGGAGATGACGGAAAAAGAATCAAGCTGCGTGGCACACCTGCACCATCTTCCCACGAGGAACATAAGCATCGCACACGGCACATATGGATTAGTAAAAACAGAAACACATCACGCCTTGGCTCCCGCTCCATCTGGCTGTGAGTTTCTATGGCTTCTCCGCCTGCCACGCCCTGCTCTGCTTCTCTACCTGCACCAGCCCTCCAGACTGCCACACGGCTCTGCACTGAGATTACCTGGGCACAGGGACCTGGCCTCCAGTGAGGAAGCTCAGCCCCTCTCCTAGTCTACCTTACCTGCTGCCATCTGTAGAAGCCACATGCACAGTGCCCCTGTCCACTGCCTGAATCCGTGTGCTGGCCTCATGTAACTTGACTTAGAAAGTAGCCCACAGAAACCTGACCGACACCTGTCATGAAGAAGTGGTGCACACACAGAACAGACACCTCGCAGGCCCCCAAGCTGAGCTCACCGGTCTCT
>NW_004524610.1:7853432-7854715 GCF_000260255.1 Octodon degus
CACACACACACACACACACAAATTAAGATGCAGCCAGCCAAATAGCTCAGCAGATTAAAGTGCCTGCAAGCAGGCATAGGGGCCCAGGATTCCATCCCTGGGCCTGCCATGCTGGCCCCACCCCCAAGGCCAGCTGAGATGGCAATTGAGACTGGGCATGGTGGTGCACGCCTGTAATCCCAGCACTCAGGAGGCTGTAAACAGAATTACTGCAAGTCTGATCTAGTAGTGAGAGCCCGAACACTCTGTAGACCCTTCCCTAAAATACAGAAATAAATAAATTGAGATGTGACACGGGCATGTGATACAGGGATGATCTGGGACAGCCAAACAATCCAGGTAATATAAGGGAACTATAACTCCTGAACTGCTACATGCCTGATAACGCGGAGTTTGAGCTCTCTAAATTTGAAAAAGGATTTCTAGGAACAACAGAGATTAAGAATAGGAAGTAATTTAGGGAGGGCAAGCTTCTGTCTAAGAACAGAAGGGGGTCCCCTGTGAGTGGCCCGGGAACCGCTTCTCACAAGAGTTTCAGAGTACTACCACAAGGAGAGTATAAGATGGGATAAAACTCTAACCAACCAATAAGATTACAGATATAACACTGATCCAGCCGTGAATCACAAGGTAGGAGTGAGAGGGGACAAAACTATGGTCAACCAGTAAGAGGGCGAGTATAGCCGCACAGGTAACACTGGTTAAATGAAGCAACTCCTGGAGCGAGCGCACGTGGGACGCAAAGACCTTCCTGGCAGGGCTGGGTGAGGAGGTTCGGCCCCCCATCCAAGGGGACTGATGTCCCAGCACTGTGTTCATCCCCAGGGCGCAGGGAAGCGAGCGGCCTGTTGTCTCCTGCCTCCTGCTGGGCCCTTCGCTGGTCTGTGACATGTGTAAATAACTTAGGGGCCGACGGTACATGTACCAGCTTTCCACCAAGAATCACTCACCGCGTACTGCAAACACATGAAAATAAAGATTTAGTTCTTAAAAGACAAGCATCTCCGCGATCCGCTAAGGTCTGCAGCAGTCCTATAGAGGCAGGGGCAGGGTTTCGGGATCTCTTAAACAAGAAAGGCCATCCCCAGCGAAGGGATCTCGCTGGGACACACGCGCAGCCCCCAGACGCCGGAGGGCTGCAGAGCCCCGCAGCGCTCACGCTCGCTTCCCGGGCGCGGAGGTCCGTCCTGCCGGCCTCTCCCAGGACCACACGCAGGCTCAGCTGCAGCCCGGGCGCCGCGCACAGCGCGTGGGCCACGCGGATGAGGGCGAACCCGAGAGCA
>NW_004524610.1:7855390-7856729 GCF_000260255.1 Octodon degus
GTGCCTGGCATAGAGTCCCAGGGGCCCTGCCCTGAGAAGTTCTCGTCCTTGCAGGCTGGTGGATTGCACAGTTCAGTCTCCCAGTGAGACCCGCTGTTTTCCCACCCTTTACCCGAGACTTTTTTGCGGAACTGGGGATTGAACTCAGGCCCTTGCGCTTGCCAGGGAAGCATTTATTCTACTGAACCATCTCCCTGAGACTTAGCCCCGAAAGAGAGTTATTCATAGGGGAAAGTTCAGTTTGGTGCAGGAAAAGATGCCAATACCAGATGATAGGCTGCTTTGGACCTTGAAACAGGCCAGACACTGCAAGCTCACTCGCTCCCCAGCCGAGCTTCACTGGCTGCCCAGCCAAAAGAGCTTGAGCTGAAGCCGAGAGCCCTGCACGCAGGGGCTGCTTGTCGTCCTCAGCTTCACGGCTCACAGGTTTGGACTCCGGAAAACATCCAGCCCCTGCTGATCAGGCAGCATGTGGCAGTGAGATGCTGAACTTTGGGGGTGCTCCTGAAGGGGGACCAACAGGATTTGTGACAGATTGCAGAGGAGTGTAGGAGAAACAGAAGTTAAGGTTGCTCGCACATCTTGTTTTTCCCCGGGCAACTAGAAAGATGGAGCTGCTCTTTAGAAGCTGTAAAAACCTGCAAAGGTAGGTTGTGAAGATTAACAACCAGAAATTAGGGCAGAAGGACACTGAGATACCAATTAGAGGTCTACTAGATTTATCAATCTGGAGATGAGTGGAAGGATGAGGACCCGAGCGAACATTTTCATCATCACTGTTAATGCGATCCGTAAAACCATGAACCCGGAGGAGCCCGCCTATCACGCCATGTGGATGAACGAGACATAGCTGAAGCCGAGCCCTGGAGCACCGTGATATTACAGTGTGGAAGGCCAGGACGGAGATTTTCCCATTAGCTAGGGAAATAATTCAGAGACAGTTGTGTCTGGAAGTGAAATAAAACCAATATTTGAAGAAGGAAGGAATGTGGTCAATCAAGTCAGCATTATTGTTAAATGAGGACCCGGATGTGATTGTCGGCCTTCTAATGCTACATCATTGGCGACCTGGATAAGGGCAGCTTTCAGTGTGGTAGGCAAGCAGAGACCTTATTCGGGTCATTCCAGTGCGAACGGGCGCGCGCTGCGACTCATATGTGGTGGGGTGAGGCAGCTGGAGCGCAACACGTGAGTGCAGCGTGGAGAGGACCTGGTGGAGAGAGATTCCTGAGGAGAGACACAAAGGAGAGAGAAATGGTCCAGGAGACATTCGTTAAATATGCTTTAGGAAGTGACTGAAGAGACCAAGTCTGACGAGAACGCTAGCTGTTGCTGTGGT
>NW_004524610.1:7857894-7861739 GCF_000260255.1 Octodon degus
TGGTGAGACCCCTGGCTGGTTTAAGGACAGATTAATCTTTAAGCCAACAGCCAGATCTGAGATTAGCAGATACTCTGTCAAGTTCTGGTGCCTCAGAACAACACTGGAGTACAGTAGACCATCTAGTGCATCGGCTGGCTGGTGGAGAGGACCTGGTAGGAAGATTTCTATTGTGAGACCCAAAGAGAGAGAACTGGCCTGGAAGACAGTCCTTAGATATGCTTTAGGAATAGACTGAAGAGACCAAGTCTGACCAGAATCCCAGCTCTTGTGGTGGTTGTGGTTGTGTGGCTGAGCTGTCAGGCTATTGCTGACCTTGGGGGCTCAAAGGTCAGCCTCAAGGTCAGCTTGCAGCTGAGGACTGGACTCCTGCAAAGTCCAGCTAGCTCTGTAGTCCATTCGCAGACAGTCAGGTTACCAGCTAACCGTGCTGGGTTCCTGTGTACTCTTCCAAAAATGCCTTGTTTCTCACTTTTTGAACCTGGACTGCATTAGCAGCTCACCCCACTACTTCCTGTGGCCCCCTGCAGGTCCCCCATCAGGCTGTGTGCCTCATGAAGGCTAAGGACCCTGAGCCTCATGCCCTAGTCGGTCGCTGGGCTTTGACCCTCCTGGTCAGCTGGCCTGATCCTTCGCCAGACACAGAGAAATGAAGTAATGGCATGTGCCCAGGACCACCACTTTCCTTTAATTATTGATTAATTAATTTTGCATACTGGGGATTGAACCCAGATCTTTCACACCGAGTTACGTCCCCAGCCCCTTTGTAACTTGAAATTTTTATTTTGAGACAGGATCTTGCTAAGTTGCTAAGTTTCCTAGACTGGGCTGAAACTTGAAATCCTCCTGCCTCAGCCTCCACAACAGATTGCTGGCATAGGTTCCAGGACATGTGACTGATCCCTAAATCCAAGGAAGCCAAGGCCCTTCCCTCCAATGCGTAACCCACACACATCTTCCTGGGAGCCTTAAATCTTCAGGCCTCTTATGATACCCAATGCAGCATGCGGGGAGGGCGGTTTAAAAATATGAGAACCAGAAGTACACAACAAAACAGAAGCACACAAAATCTAGTTTCCAGCAGTAAAGCCAGGAACCCAAACACAGCTCAGATTTGGCCAGGGTGACCAGAGCTCTCTTGTCCAGTGTCCAGGAAACACAGAATTGCATCAGCAGCCTGCTGGAGTCTAAAAGGGAGGCCAGCGGCCCTCAGGCCAGGAGGTGTGGACCATGTGGACTGATGTACAGAGACAGGAGGTGGGGATGTGAACGGGGCAGCCACAGGGTGTTGCCCGTGGGGCAGCAGTGAGGATTAAGATTTTAAAAACTCCACCAAGGGGCACCTCCTGCTGGGACACAGCTGCCCTGGGCCTTGGGATCAGCCTCCAGCACCAAAATAAATCTCAAAACATCTGCAGAGTTTTGTTTCTGCAAAGGCACAGAGCGGCTGGCAGCCAGCGCGATGGGGGACAGGTACCTCGAGGGGCGCTTGGGCAGCAGTGGTGACATCCTTCTTTCGCCAGTGCCAGCTCTCTGCAGGTGCAGGAACGCAGATGTGTCTGCACCTTCGAAGCTGTCAGCGAGGCCTTAAGCTCTCAAACACTTAAGCACTCACACTGCTCCCCAGGACTTGTGAATCCAAAAAAGGTAAACTGGCGACCACACTCAGGGTGTCCAGTGGACATCATGGCCCTGTGTGACAATGTGGCCCTGCCCTGCAAACACTTGGCACCACTGGAATCGCGACTGGATTCATGGGGCAGGGAGGGACCCCAGTGGCCGCAGCGCGTAAGGTTATAACAGAACTGGGACATCCCCTTTGCCTTGTGACAGCATCGCTCCACAAGGTGACAGAGAAATCCACTTCTAGGCATCTGGATGATGCCAGAGTGAACCAAGCCAGGACGCTGGCAGTCACAGGGCAGCAGCGCGGTTGTGCAGACCGCGTGTCACCTAACAGGGGAAGTGAACAGGTGTGCGCGTGTTTGCGTAGTTACTACACTTTCGGTGTTATGCTAGGGGGCGCTCGTTTTGCTTGTCTAAGACGCTTACTGTGACGTGGTTCACTTGGCTACACTAGTCAGGGCATCCTGCATCCTGCGTTTGCGCATTTCACTCATAGCACTGTAGGAAGCTGAGTCAGGAGGACTGTAAGTTTGAGCCCAGCCCAGGGAACTTAGTGAAACACCAACAATAACAACACCACCATCCTGAGCCACAGTTCCATCCCACTGGCAAATGACACAGAATATACCTAGTGAAGCTGAGGTGGCTATCTTACTTAGGAATCTCCCCAAATTTTGGAATTTGGGAAGAAATCCCAAAGAAAAATGCCGCAGTAAGGTCCATCACAATCTTTGTTGGGGATACTGCATACTCCCTGGGTCTTGGGTTCATCAGACTCAAACAGGTAAGTTTTTAAGTTCACCATTTAGGCCATGTTCTGTTTGACAGCAGCACCCATCACTTCAAAGGGTGACCTGACCCTAGAAGGTCAGAGAATAAAATGGCAAACCAGGAAACCACAGACAACTTCTCTAATGATTTGGAGGCAGATTTCTGAATTCCTGGAATATTTCTCCAGCAGTTCTGCCTCATGAGAATGACACTAGACAGGAAGGTTCTTGGGGCAGAGACCTGGCATCAGATCCGCCTCTCAGCCCCAGCCCCAGAAGCTGCCGTCGCCTTCCATGAACGCCCTGCAGCAGCCAGGTCACCTTGGTCAAAGCTGAGGTTGCTTGCAGATTGGCACAAATCGCCAGCTCAGGGATGGTGGCTTCATGCTCACAGCAGTCCCTCATACAAGAACCGGTGCTATCGGCGTGAGGGCCCCCAGGGGGCTCCACAGAAGGCTTCTTTGGACTGAGAAGTTCTTGTCGCATCCCTGTTCCTGAGGCTGGGTGCCAGGAGCTGGGGCCGTGGGCCAGTCTGCCAGGAGGGCGGTCCTCACCTCCGAGCACAGGGCCGGCAGCCTCTGGCCCTCTGGCTTGCTTTGCTGTTTCCTTTGCACTGGAACTTCTAAACTGCCTTAGAAACAGGAGCAGCCAAGGGCCTGGCTGTGCCTTTAGCTGCTTCAAATTCTCTCCCAGTTCCTGCCACGAAAAGATAATATGCAGGAGGCGCCTTCCTGCCTGACTTGCTAATAGGGCCAGACCTCTCCATACCAGAACCGAACAAGGCAATCCAGCTTAAGACACAAAATCATAAACCCCAAGATAGATAAACACAGATCAATTTAGGATCTATCAGAGAAGGAGGTATACCATATGATTTTGAAAGTGACTTCGGATTCTAAAAGTCTAACCTTTAAAACAGGATTCTCTTGGGTGGAAGAATTCACCGCTTCACTCTTGGGCTAGCAGATTGCCCCATCAAGGGCCGTGGTTTCTTTTCACAGCAGGAGAATAAATAACACGAGCATCCCTCATCCTGCCCATTTTCTCTTTCCCAGGAGTTCGAGGTGGAATCATTTGTTTGTAAAACACTTGAGAGCTTCTCACCAGATAGCAGTCAGCGAAGCAGCTAGGCAATGAAACGTTCTCCCTTAGACTGCATCGCCGTGGGTACTTCCTTCCTTTTCTTCAGGCGAGGAAAACGAATTCTGAAAGAACAGGCTATATTTTACTTCCCAAATGATCAGTAATGGTCCATCTTCGTTACTTTGTGGCTGATGCGCACAGCCACTGATTGCTGATGGACAATGAGCTATTTTGCACGCAGAAAGAGAACCTAACCGTTGACGTAAAAGCAGCAAGCGAAGCTCTCCAGTGCTGGGAGCAAGAAGCACACCCAGACGCGGAGCTCATCCTCCCAGCAGGCTGGACTCTGGGATTCTCTTTAGCTTT
>NW_004524610.1:7862499-7906348 GCF_000260255.1 Octodon degus
TTAGAAGACTCTGGGTGTGTATGTGGGTGTGTGGGTGTGTGGGTGTGGGTGTGACTTCAGACTCGCTGAAACTCTGCAAAGTTGCCTTCATTTTGCATGCAGAGAAACTGAGATTTGGAGAATTCAGGCAGCTTTCCCAATCATTCCCCCAAGTAGGTACCGGAGACAGAAATAATCGAGCTTTCTCTGAACTTGGGTGTCATTCTTGTAATACGAACCGAGTACAGTGAGAAAAGCCAGAATCTTCCAGAAGTTCAGTCTGAAGTGGGGAGCAGAGTTAGCAAACGAGGCCATTTGTGATAGAAGTGAAAAAACAACTGCAACTTGTTTGCAATGTTCATAAGTGACCTGAGATTGTCCCTTCCCAGGGACAAAGTCGAGAAGACATGACGAACCCAATGCTTCTCTCAGTTGAGTTTGTCTGAAAGGATACAGTTCTGAAGATGAGGGGACAAGAACAGAGAGCAGACATTCCTGGGCTGGTTCTCTAACGCCTGCGCCCTTGCCGAACATGCTGTTGTTGCTGACACAGCAATTTCCTCCACGCCCTTTGAGATGACGCCTTCACAGGGCTCTACACCTGTGTGAAGCAGACCTCAGCAAAATGCTCTGAGGCTGAGAGGCATGAGCTTCCCAAATTTTCACCCTACACAACAACTGAAAAGCGATAGCCAGGGATCTCACAATTCGAGGGTGCGCTAATGTTGACTTGCGGGGATGGGTCAGGCATCGCGCACATCCTGGCCCTTAGTCTCAGCCGTCCTGTATTAGGGCTCCCTTGGGACTGCATGCGGGGCAGGTTTGCTAGCTCACAGGATATTATCAAAGCTTGGAATCGGGGAAGAGGGTCTCCAACCAAACCAGTTGACCCCAAAGCCGAGCTCTTCACCCTTAATCCATAGCCTGCACTAGGCAGGGAACACGGCAGCCAGCGAGGACTCTGGCTGTTGTAATCCCAATTTAAATCTTACTCATGTTTCAGAGACATTTCAAGCACATTATTGACTTTGATACTAACAACAGCCCAAAGAAAAGGGGAGGTTCGGTCTTCTTATCCCTGTATACCTGCCCCTACACACACACACACACACACACACACACACCCCTCCAGCAGGGTGTAGATTCATTGGGTTACATCTCAGAGCTATGTGGGGGCTCATACTACTCTTGTCAACTTTCCTTTCACCTGCAATAGCACCTCTTGATTATCCTACTAGGAGAAAAAATGCACCACGTGACTCCAGGTGGCCTGAAGGCTACCTTCAGAGTAGAACCTAAACTCGTTCTTTCAAATACTTTACCCAAGCGCACACATGCCGTGATTTGCATGCCTGTGTAGCAGTCAGCGGGTGTGGGTTCTGTCTGGTACAAGATCGGAACTTGATCAACACAAGCAGACTGTAACCGGGGTACAAAGAGAAACAGCTTTATTCCGATGGAGCCCGAGAGCGCAGCTAGTTTCCGTGTGGTCCCAGTCTTCTGTAAATTATAAAGTTCTGGAAACCTGAGTTGGGGAGAAACTTACCCAACGGAAGGGGCCCTGGGTGGCAGTCAGTGGGTGTGAAGCCAACAGCGGAATCACACGGGTCACCAGATTCCTCCTCCCGACAGAGAGGCCTGCGGAGCTCAGGGATCGCCGGCCTGACAAGGAATAAATCTTAACCTGGATGAAGCCTTGTTAAATTCTATAGAGGATCCAACACTCTCAAGAAACCTCCTAGACCGAGAAACAGGGAAGGCATTTTCCATGATCGCTTTTGAAGGCGAATGCTTAGATGGTGGGAAAAACAATATCATAGGAAACTTAAGAGTTTATATCTGGACCAAAGAGCCGGATCTTTGGGCCCGAATTTCTAACAGGCTCGATGCACAGGCTGCGGGCGACTCTGGCCACGGCCGAGAGGGGGCGCTCGCGACCAAGGCATCCGCAGGCAGCGCCCCGCCGCAGCGGCATCTCCTCTCACCCGCTGCAGAACGTGCAAAGGCGTCGAAAGCGTGCTCAGCAAGAAGCCGACCTCAGGCTGACGAGAGTCATTCAGGACTGCAAGGAGAGCAGGAAATCTTAACAGATTTCAAAGCTTACAGTTTCCTTGGGAGGCACGCTTCAGTTTATTTGGAAATTTGGGTGTCACAAGGCTGTGAGACAGGGGGCGTGAAGAGGCTTGGCCCCTGGTAAAGGGACTCGGGCTGCAGGACCCAGCAGCTCCAACCGCGCGCCGATGGGGACCGATGTGGACCAGCATTCGCCTGGGTCTCCACAGCGGGCCGTGCGCAGAGTCTTCTCAAGGTGCAGCTGTCCCTCTTAGTGACAAAACCTGCAGTTAAAATAGAAATTAAAAATTTGGGATCTAACAAGCTGTAGTTCAAGTTCAACACAGGACTCTTAGAAAGCAAAATACAAAGGCTTGCTTTTTGGCTTAAACTAATGAGAGACCACAAGATATCTTTCTACACCCTTCAGATAATGAAGAACATCTTTCATTGCCAAGAAATGAAAAGTGTCACCAGACTAGCCAGCTGGTGGACCCGTGTCCCAGATTATGGCTAAACTCTCCAAAGGCGGAACTGTCAGGCAGGGGACACATGGACCGCACTGTCCTCAGATCTTTCCAGTTATGGTAAAGTCAAATTTGCGTCCCTGAGTTCTTCCAACCCATCAACCAAAAATGACATCAAGAAGTTCATGAGCATCTGGCATGTGCTGGGCCCTGTTAAGTCTGAGGAATAGAGATTTACGCAGTTTAGCTGCTGTAAAGGAATTTGCAGTCCAAATGTACCTCGCCCTTCATTATTTCCTTCCCCATCATCCTGAGGATCAGGCCAGTACCCAGCATGCTCACGGGAAGGTTAGACTCTCAGGGGCGATGGGATTGTAACCTGCTTCCCCACCGTCTGCCCCTTCCTGGCTCTACATTTCTGCAGACATTCACCTTACCTCTGTGGGAATGGCAGGTGAATGTCTGAAGATGACCACCTTCCCCTCCCACCCTCTTTGCTTCTTCAAGCTAAATATGCCACAGGATTTAAACTGATTGCTGTGTCCTTGGAGAGAAGATGGGCTCAGGATGATCTAGCAGCAGCTGTAAGAGCTCTAAAGTTGGTGGAACCCCGTCCCTCAGGCAGACCTAATGGCTGAGGGGAGCAGAGGCAGTGGGCAGGGAGGGCCCTGTGGGCAGGGTTTCCCCCCAGCCTCGCTTCGGAGATCCATCGGAAGCACGATGAGGATCCCGGGAGGAGAGGCGGATGCACTGCCTGCCTGGCTTCTTGTCTGTCTGCATTATAAGGCACAACAATAAATTATTCCTCGAGGGGGTTGCAAAGGAAGTAGAAGAAAGCGTATTCTGCACTGATTGGCAAAAGTCAAGATTTAAAGAAAGATGGAAAGAAAAAGAAGAAAAGAGGAGCTAAGATAAAAATCATTCCAAAGTATAGAGCTGGAATGTTTATAATGCAAAGAGACAGTTGGATTAAAGGATTAGGCCCCACAGCCTGATTAAGATCATTTGATCTTTCGCTATTGAAGACACTCTGCGTTTTCAAAGGCTTTTTAAATAAAACCAGCAGTCTCGGTTGAGAGAACTGTGAGGAGCGAAAGCAAATCTTTCTTTTCAGTTTTGTGATCATTGGTTCCACCTCCTTCACCACGCTTAGTTTCTTCCTCTCTGCTTATAGGGGATACATCTAAATCTGAAATCTGGGGCTCCAGAGGCTTGGTAGGCTACGAACCAATGCCTATGACTGTGATCTAAATTGGTCAGGTCAGACCTGTCCGCACATGGTCCCCCACGAGTGTTGTCCCACGGAGTTCTCCTGTTCTGCTCTCATTTTCTTTCTAAATCTTTTGCTGTCTCTCCTCTCAGTTATTAGTGAATAATCCTCTGCGGTTTCTGTTCAGAGATGAGCGTGTCCTCACACACTAGCTGTCATCCGGGGCCCTTTCTGTCTTACTTAGCTGCTTTCCTTTGCGAGTGGCCAGCGAGCCAGAGCTCCAGAGCTTCAGAGCGATTGGCAGGAGGCTTGATCTTGCCCTCTGCCAACTTGGGGCAGCACACAGTCAGGAAGAGGAGGCCTCCTACACCCACGCTGCCATCTCGGGGTGGCCGGGCTTCTGGTCATGCTGAGGACTGAGCCAGAGTATGGGCCAATCTCTGTGGCCCCCGCTCAGCTCCCGGCATCGCTGCCAAGCTGGCCAACAAAGGGGCATTGTGATCCTCATGGTTTCCCAGCAATGACGGGACAGGCGCAGACCACCAACCAGGTCACTGTGCTCCTCCTGCTCATAAGTGAGACCGTGAATGGAAACAAGGCGGTGGCAGGAATCCCACGTCCTGCTGAAGCAGGGCGGGATCCTTTCAACCAGCGAGCCAGTCTCCTCTCAAGTCAGTGATCCCAGACCTGTTCCCACTCCTGTGTGTTTGCTTTAAGTACAATTAGCTTGAACTGTAATGCTTCCACCTCACCGAAGCTTAGGAAAAGTTAGGCATGAGTTTTTTTCTTTAAAGTGCAGCATGCATTTTTACTATATTTTCATTGTTGTTTGGACAACTGAAAATATAGTAAAAATGGAACTCCATAAATGTAGAGATAAGCAAAGAAGTTTTCCAGGTAAGCTTCTGTGAGGTCACAGTGGTTGTGAGATACCCAAAATCAGGGACATAAATGCAGCATTTTCAGCTAGAAAAGGGAATTATTTAACCCTGTTTCACATTTCCAGGGCTAGGGAGATAGTTCAACTGTCTAAGTGCCTGCCTGGCAAGTGCAAGGATCCAAGTTCAATACCCAGAACCACATACTGTGCCAGCCTCAGAACCCTGGGGACACTGTGCTGGCACCAAAACTGGGCATGATGGCCCATGTCTGCAACCCCAGAGCTGGGGAGGCTGAGATAGGAAGATCACTACCCACCTCAACTGTGTAGTGAGACCCTGTATCCAATAAATAAATGAATAACGATTTTTAAAATAATCAAATTCCAGTACATAACCAAAAGTCTTTCTCAGGACCAAGAAAATGACATCTGCAATGTTGATTTAAAGATGAGTGGCAAGAAAGATAAAATGTTTAGGAAACAAATGAAATAAGGTATTCACCATGTTTGTCATTGGTCGAAAGTAGAAGACATTTTTAGCAATCAGATAAAATGACCCTCTAACACATTTCAAAAGGGAATGTGACCTGATTTCATTTATTTAAATTGCTTTCTTCATAAGTCCAAATTGCAATAAAGAGATATTACATTTACTTAGGAGCATGACATTCAGGACACGAGGATGACCTGGTGCAGCCTCAGTCACCCCATTGATTGCCAGGCTTGATTCGGCTGACATGGCCAGCTAGGAGGGTGTCCCTTCCTCCCCAATGTTCCATGGGGTCCCTCCCAAGTGGCACCCTCCGTCTGAAAGGAGGACCACCCTGGACAGAGGAGGATCGTTCCTTGGCCAAGCTGTGCTCCCCTGCTAGACCTCCATCCTGCGCTGCGGAAGGAAATGCAGCGCTTCTGCTGGTCCACAGCTTTACAGGGCAGTTTGGCAGGCTCTTAGCGATAGTTTGCTCCATTGACTCAGCTGTATTAATTCTTACAATATTTTTTACACGTACATGTGGTACATCTGTTCTGTATACAGCATTGAAAACAAGATGGGAGAAGTCAAGACAATGTCACTCATCAATTAAAACTCAGCAAAACCAAAACATGAAAGAGCAAGGGCTCTGAGCACAGTGAAATATTTCTTAAGTGGATCCTCAGCCATAAGTAAAGCTACGTGGTGAGCTAGCAGGCAGCTATCAAAACTAATGTTTCCAAAGATTCTTAATAAAATTGGAGAATAATTATTCATCTGAGGTAAAATAAGAAACTGTAGTTGACTGGGTGATGCTGATTTTGGCTTATAAAAGTACAATATGACATTAATGGCCTTTATCTTCGCCTTTGGAGTCATGGTTGGTTTTCTAGTGCTTAGGACTCCTGGAGACCGCACATGCCAAATCTCTGCGAGATTAATTTTGTAACATTCCTCTCAAAACCATGTATCATTTTTATTATAACCAATAAAATCATTTACTTATTTATTTTTGCCCCTGGGTCTTCACACTGTGCTACATTCCAAAAGTTTTAAATGTTGAGACACGGCCTCCTTAAGTCACTAAATTGCCCACACTAGGCTTGAACTTGAGATCCTCCTGCCTCTGCCTCCCAGAGTAGTGGGATGGCAAGCATGCACCAGAATGTCAGATTTTAAAAAGGCTTCTTTCATTTTTAAAGAAAAAGATAGCACCGGCTCTACGTTCTTCTCTCATAGAAGTTTCCTTAAGTGGTACTAAATGGAATCAACGCCTTAACCTGTTACCGACCAGGCTCTGCTGAAGCAATCAGGATCATTTTTGTTATTGATTAAGCTGATGTCATTTACTGTATTTATTTCTCCATCCACCTGCAGCAGCCTGGGCTACGGCATCTCCTGCGTGTGCTGCTAGCCCGGTCCTGCTGTGGACTGGTTTGAGATAGATTCGTCCCTGTGGGCTGATAGCCAAGTCCTGCGCAGTGCTGGAGGAAGCCACATCCGGTCGCAGGTAGGAAAGCTGCGACCATCTCAGCTCTTTGTTCCTCCCCGCTCACAGTTCTCAGACTACTTCACTGATAACATCCAAGTGCTTTTTGTTCTAAACTTCAGGAAGACAAGCACAGTCTCTCCTGCACTCCCTGACGCAGCTAGGCGTCCGCCTGCGGCATTCTGTGCGCTGTTTTCAGGCAAGTGGTCACGAGTGTGCACGTTGGATTTGGTCCTGCGTGCTGGTCAGTTTTCTGTTGCTGTAACAGAACACTTGAGAAAATCAACCCCAGAGAAGGAAGGTTGATTTGGGCTCGTCAGCGTCTTCAGTTCATGGTTAGTTGGCTGCTCTTACTTGTTCACTTACGGAGAAGCAGGGACAGTAAGCACAGAAGGAGCCCGCGTGTTACTCACCTTCTGCCTCTCAGCAGTGCTGCACTGAGGACCAGGCCTGGAGCCCATAAGCTTCCGAAGAGTGGAGCAGAGCGGGGCAGAGCCGCGCCAGGCCTGCGCGTGGGCAGCACCAGCCTGAGGCCCAGGCCTTAGTGGCCACGCTGTGGGCTGTGGCGTCGGCGCTCCTTGGCTTCTGGACGTGGGCCCAGGCAGGACACAGGCCCGAGGGGGCAGCCTGCCAGGCAGTGAGCTCTCCACACACGCCCTGCCGCAGTCGGGACGCCAGGGATGCCGGACCCCGGCCCATGTCCCAGCATCTTCCTGACCTACGGCCCCCAGCTCTGTGTCCTCGCACCCCTAGGGCCATTCGCAGCCCCCAAGGGAGGCTGAGGGGCACAAACCTGCCAGGGCACAGAAGGGCTCTGCCTTCCAGGCTTGCACAGCAGTGTTGTGAAGACCGAGGGGTGCATCAGAGTGAAAGCTCAGCGTCGCCGTCCCGATCCATCCCTTGTGTTATGACGTGAAACTTTCCTTCGAGAGAGAAAAAATAACCAGGGAATACAAGTTTCCAGGTGAGACTACTTTAATTTTTGACATAACTTATAGTGAAGCTTTTTTTTTTTCTTCAGTGACTCTGCACTTGTGCTGGCCAAATTCCGATACTTTGCATTCGGGCTAATTTTATTCCTCCCCCACTGAACACATTATTCTTCACTTCCCCCATAAAAACCATCATGTTGTACTGGTGAAACAAAGCAGCTTCTGTGTTCCACCACACACACACACACACACACACACACACACACACACACACCATGCTTGTGTTCATTCCGAGGCGTACTGGGCTGTGTGACTAACTTCAGGGCTGCATTGGGGTCTGTTCCAGTAGCCGGGAGTGTAATTCACTCTCTGGGGTGAGCACGGATTTCTGGTCAAATGGAGCAACAGCACAACAAGTGCTCTGCTGCTCTCCTGCTGCGGGCAGTTTTAAAAGCATCACTGGGGTTGAGACTGAGCCCAAGAGCTTCTGCACTCACCTCTACATCACTGTGTTGCCAAGCAAGTCTGTTACCTCAACCCCTTGACTTTTTCTAATGCCAGAAGGCGGGAGCCTTCATGAAATCCTAAGCAATTAAGAGATCCAACCTGAATATTGCTGGGAAGTCACGGCCCTTCTCGTTGTCTCTTGCCCTGAGATTAGCTCCCTCAAGTCTACAACTCTTTTTTAGCCACTGACTTGGGAATGTGAACTCCACGTCTGGAGTTCACAGCGTGCAGGGTGGGTGAGAAGCCTGAGTAATGGTGGCAAATGTCCAGAGGGCGCAGCAGCTTGGGGTGGGGCTCCCCCAGAGTCCTTTTGAGGGGCCTGGGAGCTGGGGAGGGGATGGCTGTGAGCTGGGAAGGCATGGGTTTGTCTTCTTTCAGGACCCTTCAAGGCCTGGCTTCAAGTCCCTTGCCTGCTTGCGGGAGACACCCCTAAGCCTACTCTGCTTGCTCTAAATGCTTCCACTTTGAAGATTTAAAGAATGCATCCCACCTTCTGCAGCGCTGCTACTGCCTGGAGGCCCCTGTCACCTTCTGGTGCTAATTTACCCCTCGGGCTCAGATCACACGGTGTCAGTGGGCCCGGCACCGCCCTGGCCCTGATGTCCTCGCCCCTGTGCACCTTGTAAATAGTGGTGGCTGTCACCTTTGTATGTATTTGAACACATTCTGAATTCCTGCTAGAGTGGTTTCTGTCTACATGTCCCCTCAAGGCCGTGTAGGCAGGGCTTTGGGAAGGTGACAGACTGGGGGGCTCAAGCTTACTCACTGCTGGGAGGGGGTCTGCTGGGTGGGGAGGGGGTCGCTGAGTGTGGCCTGGAGGAGCTTGTCTCCTTCTGCTCCTCTTTGCTCCAGTGGCTTCCTGGCCACCCCGGGTCCTCCCGTGCCCTCTCTCTGCCTCGTGCTTCTGCCTGGGGACCACCCAAACACAAACCACAGTCAGGAGCCGCACAGACTTCTGCTCCCTCATTTGGGGTGAGGATCGTGGCGAGAAAGGGCCTGGGAGAGCTGCTCTTGGTTCCCACTGAAGTAACCCAGTCTGTGACTTCTTTGCCTTGGCTCTCTGCTTTGCAGTGTGAAGAGGTCTCACTCTACATCGGCACCACTAAAGAGAAGCAGACTGCAGAAGACTGGCCCAGGCCACTTGGCCACATAGTTACTGGGGGATCAAAACACTTGAGTGACGCAATGAAAAGGGCCTTTCCATGATTTTGCTGATTGTAAAAATTCATCTCAGTTCATCTTTTGGGGTGTATCTATGGGGGCATAGGTCTTGCTTCCATTCATTGCTTTATTTCTTTGCCACAGTTGGGGGAATCACATTAGAACACTGTCCCCATTGCTTCTGTCACTGTCTGATGATGCCCAGCCTTTCCTCCAGTCTGCATCCAAAGCAAAGATTTCAAGATGGGCTCTTTACTGTGGCGTGACTCTCGCTGGCCTTCTGAGTGGGCAGCGTGGCTTGGGCCGCCGCGTGCTGTGTCACAAAGTGTGCATCTGTACCCGTGCAGTAAGTCCTGGCTTGTCAAGGGTCCTGGCTTCGAATCCCCCCAACTGATCGGACCGCTTTAGCTTGTGGTTGGAGTTCATGACTAGAGGCTTAAACAAATAAGGAAGGAATTAGAGTGCTGACCAAACTCACTGATTAAAGAGTCAGTTAAATAACCAGTGAGTTAGGGTGCAGTAAGAAAGAATACCTGTCACTGTGGTGGAGGCTGCAAAAGCAAAGTTTGTGATTAGAAGAATGAAGCTCACAAAAACATTAGAGGATGGAATCAGAAGCTCTGTGAACACTGGTTGTAGCCACAGAAATGATATGTTGGAAGAAGACCCTGATTTGAAGCTTAGATGGGCTCTGGGGCCAATTTACAAACTGTGTTTCCTGATAGTCTTATTAGTGGATGCTTGTGATACATGGTGACTACTTCCAGTGTGGCTCTCTGGCGCATGTACCTAACCCACTGAATTCTTTTTCATCCCCTCTTCTGCTCTCTCTTCCTCTCCTCAGGACCCAAATTCTCTCCTCGACCAAATGAGGACAGGAACAGCTTTCCCAGATCTACCATATTCTCTCTGTGGCATTTATTGCTGTAAAGTGCAGAAAGCGCTTAACATTATGTTTAGGACAAAAAGTATTCGAGAAACAGAAATGACTTTTTGTTATGTCACCAATGCCACTTGCTGTTATGTCCTATGAGAAAGGAAACATCAATGGGGTACAAATATGCTGCTTTAAAAAAAAATCCAAGAAACCAGCGTGAGCCATCGTCCTCTATGGCAGCATTCAAGGTGGTACCCTGGGAGTTTGAAATTCTATTCAAATTTTGTGAGCTTCACTGTATGGATGCCTCAAGAGAAGAAAGCGGAGTGGCATTCTTCCCAAAGCAAGCATGGCTTTGTAGCTTGCACAGTTCTCTCGGTATTATTACTTTGGCTCAAAGCTCCCAAGTTTTGTGGCTTTAGCACCTTCACTCTGTGACCAATCAGTCTCGGGTCTCGCTGAGTTCTCCTTTCCATCCCCCACACAACTGGCGCTGGATCACCCAGGCCTCACTGTTGCTTGGTGCCTGTAGGAGCCACTGGATCCCACCCCTCCCTGATCCCCAATTCCTGCCCGTGAGGAGTCCTGTGACTCAGTCCTGAAGTCACACAATTTGAGCTGATGAGCCCATCCTAGGTGGTCACTGCGTTGTGAGTTCCTCTGGCTTCCCTGGCTCCTGAAGCTGTGAGCAAGCCCCTTCCAGATGCACTGCTCTGACTACCGGGCCTCGCTGTGAGCACCATCCTGCCCTGTCCAACAAATGCAGGCATGCTGGATGGTGTTTGCTACCCATTTTGAAAGGCTGGGGCAGGAAGAACGCAAGTTGGAAGGCCAGCCTGAATAACTTAGTGACTTAATGAGACCTTGTATCTTAAAAGAAGACTGGAATGTAGCTCAGCATTAGGTCCTTGACTCAGTTACCAGTGTCATCAAAAACAAGGAAAGCAAGCAAGCAAGCAAAAGAAAGAAAAAAAGAAAGAAAGAAAGAAAGAAAGAAAGAAAGAAAGAAAGAAAGAAAGAAAAGCAGATAATTCAGGAGATCATTGGAAAATAGACAAAAGTGATACACAAAGGTGTTAGGCTTAGCCATAAAAATCTTCTCCAAGAAAAGTTCCCCCCTCCCAGTCTGATAGATGAAAGCAGATAATCTCTCAGAAGACCCTGGGCTCTGCACCCTGGAGGGCTATAAAATAGAAAGAGTCAGGGTCCCTGTTTTAGAAGAGCCAGTCAATCTAAGCCACTTATGTTCGATGGCTGTAGGAGTGAGAAAGACACTATTATTTCGTTAGGCCACTTCACTTTGCAGTTTTGTTCCAGAGTCAATGATGTTTGTATTGGTACCAGGAAAGGGGATAGGGCTGTCACATCAAAGACCTAGGATGCAGGGCATTGTTTTAGTCAGCTGCCAAGCAGTGACATCACTGATAGCAGGGGCAGGAAAGAGGATGCTCTGTGCACGCACCAGTAAATCACTCATTAGAACTACTGGCTGTGATGGTGTATGTGGTGGTTGATACATTGTGTCAACTTGAGAGGTTGGAAGCTTGGCTAGATCACCTGAATAAGGGTCTGCCCTAGGGTGTGCAAGCCTCTCCGTAGGGTGTGGTGGTCCCTCTCTAGGGTGTGGAAGCCCCCTCCCTGGGGCCTGGAGGGCCTGCCCTAGGGTGTGGAGACCCTCTACCTGGGTTGTGGATGCCCCCACCCTAGGGCCTAGAGGGCCCTCCCTGAGGCATGGAGGGCCCGCCCTGGAGGGACTCAGCACAAGAATGGTATATAAGGGAGTTGAGGAAGGATTCTGCCTGCCTCTTCCTCAGAGGAGCTCCTGCTTTCACAGTGAGTGTGGAAGGAAGGGGGAGAAGTATGCTAGAAGCTGCTGCTGCATCTCCTCCTTTTGCTCTTGGAAGTTTTCTGCTGCCATGAACTGCTGCCCTCTGCTTTGTGCCAGCAGAGTATGGACTGAAACCTCCACTAACTGTGAGAGAAATACACATTTCCCTCCTTAATTTTGGGTGTCATGTATTTTGTCCCAGCAATGAGAGAAAAATAACTGAGACAGCACAGAAGGTAGTCCTGGAGCTGACTGGTGCAGTAGCTATAGAGGGAGTCACTGGGAGAATCATCACTGGATCTCTTGCCTGTCATTGGCTGCTCAGAAGGAGACCTGTTTACAAATAGAAATGAAAAGGAAATGATTAGTTCTGAAACCTGCTGCACTGAAACTCTGCAAAAATCAGTTGCTACTGAGTAACTCAACATGAGATAGAGAAACATGCGAGGTTCCAACAGATAAAGAAGCAGTAAAGCTTCTCTATTAGATAAAACAATTGAGACCCAGAGGAAAGATCAAATTAAGAAGTGGCCTTCCAACCTATTGTTTCAGGTAACTGTGGAGCTCCACCAATATGTTGAAAGATAGAGGCATAGAGCTTGGTACTAAATCAGGTTGAGAACAATGCCTAAGGAAGAACTCTGAGTGTGCCTATTTGCACATGAAACCAATTAGAAACAAACAGACCAATGATTTGCTAAGCTTTGACAAAGCTAAAGAACCAAGGGAAGTATGATTCCAGATCAAAAACAAAAACAAAAACATACTTTTGCACCATTTTTCATTTTAAACTTCATCTGGGTGCCATTTTGTACCACCAGAAAGTAGACTGTGTTCTCTCTAAAGGAGGCTTGATTCCCTGACTCAGAAGAATGACAAGGAAAATCTTTCCAGCAGGAGGACTAGGGAAGACCACAGTGAGAGCTGCCTCTTCAGTCTACAGAGGAGCAAGAGCTTCTGAGAAGAAGGACCACATGATGAGCCAGGGGGCTTGAGGCCAGTTTTGGCCAGCCACTGCTGTGAAGAGGAAGGTACTCTGTCATTGAGACACCAGTCACAGCTGTACAGAGAAGACTTCACGTCGCCCAAGTCCCAGACCTCAGCTGAACACAGTGGCTGAATGGGTGAGAATCACTTTTCATGGGAGGGAGCGAAGTTTTCCACACATTGATGAGGGAGGCAGAGGTGTAGTGTCCAGAGTGGCAGACCAGGGTGAGGGGTGGCCCGACTGCACTTCTTGTCTGTCTTGGTGCAGAGCTGGACCACACTCTCTGGTTTCTCTTGAAGCTAAGGGCAGCACCAGCACTGCCGCCTCCAGCGCACGATGGAAAGGGGCGCACACTGCTCCCATCAGGGCCGTAACACGAACTCCGCCACTGCTTCCTCTAACCCCGATGGCAGGTGCTACAGTGCACATGCGCCCTGTGGGGAGATGCTCAGGGAGCCGTGCGTGAGTACAGGCTGCACTCCGAGTTCCTACTAGAAGATGTGCAACCTAGAACAGCTGCCTGATCAAGAACATCTTGTACCAGTTTTACGTGAGCAAGGCATAAACTTTTCTTGTGTCGAAGCACTGAGAATTTGAAGTTGTTATAGAGGCAAATGGTTTTCTCTAATTAATGCAAGACTTATATAGGAAAAAAAACTAGGAGAGGGACATTACTGCTTGATACACAATGATAAGGAAAATCTGGTTGTAAAGTACTATTTGGCAGGTACCTGAAGAAATGGAAATTCTGGGGGATGTGGAAGGGAAGATCATTTCCAGCAGGCAGACCAGAAAGAACAAATTCTCTACCCAATGGGCAGAGGTGCTTAGCCAAGGAGCTGTGAGTAGGCCTGAGATAGCGGTGCACAAGGTGCTGCGTGGGAATTGTGAGCACTGCAGCTTATTCCACCCAAGGGAGGAAGCCCGAGGTGTTTGAATAAAGCAATGCTTTTATCTCCCATACAGTTTAGAGACTCCTTTTAGCCGCTAGAGTAGGGGGAATTGTAGTCAAGAATAGAAGCAGGGAGCCCACTTGGGAGGGGTGGTTACAGACCCAAGTGACAAGTGACAGAGGCGGCGGTGAAGGTGGTGAAAGGGCTAGATGCTGGGTGTATTTTAGAGCAGACAGGCTTTGCGGAGGAACAGGATGTCAGTTGTAAAAACAAAAACAGAAACAGGTGTCCAAACAACCACAAGTTTGTCAGATGGAGAGACTCGGAGAGTAGAGCTATAAACAGTAAAATGAGAAGACTGCAAGAGGAGCAAGTTCTGAGACAAAATCAGGAGTCAACAGTGGAAATAGGAAGTTTGGTGCTCATTTTGTTTTCATCATCAGCTCACTGTGATCTGCTTCTGTTCTTCTGGCCTGGCTCTTCTCACTTTCAGAGAATTGCTTCCCTCCCACTATGCTTTCTCCACTAACTCACAGGCTATCAATTCAAATATCCACCACCATCACCATGACCATCATTGTCACCACCGCCACCACCACTAGCATCTCTATCACCACCACCACCACCATCACATCACCATGATTACTACCATGACCACCACCCACACCATGACCACCACCACCACCACCACCACCACCACCACCACTAGCACAAGTACCGCCGCTACCACCACCAGCACCACTATCACCACCACCACTACCATCACATCACCATGATTACTACCATGGCCACCACCCACACCATGACCACCACCACCAGTACCACCACCACCACCACCACCACCACTACCACCACCAGTACCACCACTACCACCACCATATCACAAAAGCCCATTAGATTTCTTCCAGAATCAGACCTTCCTGTATCAGACCTAATGATGTACAGTTCCTGAGTTTTTCCATCAGAGCCTACTGACTTTCTCTTTATCCTGCTGAGCTGTAAAAATTGGGAGAGCAGAAACTACTTTGGTCTCGAAGTCATCATTGCTTGGCTGGCTCTGGCACAGAGCTGTCACGTGATAGGTGCTTAGAAAACATTTGGTGAATGAATGAATGAATGAATATGAATGAATGAATGAGTAAATGAATGAATGAGTGAGTGAATGAATGACCACACAGCATCCTCTTCATGAGACTTTTCCAAGAGTAAACTGGGTGGAATCCCAACATTAACAGCAGACAAACTGCAGAGCAAATAGCTTTTCTGGAGTAATTGCCATTCATCTAATTGACATTATAATTCTTAAAACTCAAACATTTCACTTTCTGTGTCAAGTACTAGAAAGTGCTGGGCTCATTTGCGACCTAGCACAGCCTGTGTGTAGCTTTTTGTGATGTGGGATTTCAAGCTTGATTCCTCCTGCTACTTTCCTTCATTATTATTTGTCTAGGTGTTATTACACACTTATTGTATAACACTTGTAGACTCTTTTTGGCCATTTTATGAAATTCTTTTTTTTAGTGCTTTTATTCTCAAAAGCTTCTTATTAAAGACAACTCAAAGCAAGTACACGTGTGGCGAGACTACAATAAGGACCCAGGCAGCCCCCTGGCAGTTCAGTGAGCATCAACGTGTAACCCATCTTATTTCCTCCCCTACTTCTGCATGCTCCTTGTGACTATCATAAAGCAAGTTTCAGAGAGTGTATACATTATAAATATCTTAGATGGCACTTTAAAATGTATAGGGCTGCTGGTCAGATAACTCCACAGACTAGAGCGCCTGCTGAAGCAGAGGACAGCAGCCAGGGTTCAATCCCCCGCGTGCTGTGCCAGCCTGCCCCTGGCGGGTGCTGAGATAGTGATTGAGACTGGGAGTGGTGGCGTGTGCCTGTAATCCCAGCACTTGGGAGGCTGAAAACAAGAGGATCACTACCAGTCAGATCGACGTAGTAAGACCCTATAAACACTGTAGACACTGTCCTAAATACATAAAAAGTTCAGGGTTTTAAAATTATAACTTCAATATTCTTATGGCTAAACATAAGAAATAATCTGTTACATACAATAAGTATTATTGTTTATCTTTTGGAAATTGGCATGTGTTTAACTGGGTTTTTGAAAATCAAAAACCGAAACAAAGTGCACACATCAATCGTGCTTGGCTGTCCTCTTTTGTCTTGTTTAGCCCTTTCCCTCCCCATCTATGTGTTTCCTTTCATCCTTGAAATTTCAGGGGGAAGAGCTGGGCCGCTGGGCTTGCTAGCGTCGCCCGTTCTGTCTCCTGCCGCCTGCTTCCCCCAGAGGCCATCCACCACGTTTCTGTGCTCTCTGCAAATTGACAGAAAATGCTCCAGAAAGTGGCAAAAGTGGTGGCATGTGTGTTTAAAGTGAGGGTATTTTGAGGGAGATTCCTGGTGAAGTACCTTTTACTTATTTGTTTTTGGTTTTTAACTTTTTTCTATTTTTAAAATTAAATTTAATTTTGTTTCATTTTGAAAAGAAAAGACAAAAACAAGAACAAAACTCAGAAACAATGACAGCAACGGGGTAACATACAGTGTTACAAGTGTTTAGAACAAGAATAGCTGATTAACAATGATTGATATATTACCTATTTTTGTCATCAAATCTGTTGCTCAGATCAGCAGATATAGTTATGTAAGGTTGGACATATGGTTGCATATTACTGCTTGTTTTCCAGAAACCTTAATTTTTTTTTCTTGTCCCTCTTGTTTTTCTTTTTGCCTTTAAAAAAAAAATTATTTTTAAGAGAATATAGTAATAATTGAGGGGCCTGGGGAGATGGCTCATTTGAATAAGCGCTTCCCTGGCAAGCGCAAAGGCCTGAGTTCAATTCCTGGCTCTGCAAAATAATAAATAAATAAAATAATAATAATAATAATGCTAATAATTGATATGACATTAGAAATTGTAGACATTCAGAAAACCAAGATGACAGGCATTCAAGCATGGTTTTCGTATTACGCGTTGCTGTTCTCTATGTAGTTGCTTAGATCACTGATATTAGCATATAGTTAGTCAAGGTGAAAATTCTACCCATTAACTGCTATTTTAAAAAACCTGATGGAAATTTTAGTACAATCACTTCAGCCATCCTGCATACATACTTGGCATGTTTTCCCCCTGCCCTTTTTCCTATCTTTTCTCCTTTCTGTCCTCTTGGTTGTTTAATCCTTAAGTTCCGTTTCTTTCTGTTTTATTATGTCTATTATAATCTTCAGGTTTTATTTCCTCCTTCGGGCGAAGTACCGTTTACTGTAACGCAGTTTTAAAAGCTTAAACACTGGCTGGGTGCTTCGGCCCCCTGTCCGTTGTGAGCCCCTTCCTCCGTGCAGGCAGCAGTGGCGTGGCCGTCCCTCTGCAGAGCCTGGCGCGGCCAGCTCAGGAGCTCGCTCTTCAGGCCGCCTCCCGGCCGAGCAGCGCAGACACTTCTCCTGCGTGTCCTCCCGAGGCCCTCCACGGGCGCGGACGAGGATGGGTTGGGTCACGCCCGGGCATCGTCAGGGGCTTCGGAAGCCTCCTCTAGGAGCCTTAGTCATCTTTTTTATGTTATTGCTTTACATGTATTTGGTTGTTACAGGGGCGCACGATGCAGCTCAGACTCATAGTGACGCTCCTGTTCTCAGCCTCCCCAGCGCGGGGATTTCCCAAGCGCCACCGCGGGGATTTCCCAAGCGCCACCGCGCGCAGACTTAGTGGCCGGCTGGGCGCTGAAGGGGCGGGGCCGGCACGCAGGTCTCTGGTGCCCAAGTAGGCCTTCACCCCGCCGAGCTACCGCACCGACCTGCATTTCAGTAGCTACCAGGAGTATGCAGCAGCTGCCACCAGTAGTCATCTTAATTTGAAAAAATACGTATCTGTGGCTCTCCTACCCGCCTTTCCACGTCTCTTTCACTCGGTGTATCTCAGCTGAGCATGGCTGTTGGGCAAATCATGCCTGAGTGGTAACAAGAGTCGCTTCTGGGCTCCTACACCTCCTGTGTGTGCTCTAGAAAAAAGACTCTTCTGCATGGTTTTTAAGTGATTTTATATCACTCTGTGTCTAAGACTAATGATTCTTTTTGCATTCTTTCTCATAAAAAGTAACTCCCAATAAATCTTATCTGCATAATGTATTTTTCTGCTTTTAAATTGGCATATAGTGGGCTGGCCAAATAGCTCAATGGATTAAAGCTCCCACAAGCAGACGCAGGGGCCGGGGGTTTGATCCCCGGGCCTGCCAAGCGGGCCCCGCCCCCGGGGCATGCTGAGACTGTGATGGAAACTGGGCGTAGCGTGCTCATCTGTAATCCCAGCTCTTGTGAGGCTGTAAACAGGCGGATAACTACGAGTCCAGTCTAGTAGTGAGACCCTGAGCACCCTGTAGGCCCTTACCTAAAATAAAATTTAAAAAAATTAAAGATAAAATAAAATAAATTGGCATATAGTTTTTCTCATTGACTTGTATCCGTTTCCATCTGATCACATTTCCGATTTACCAACTTCTGTTGGCATTCTGAAATTTCCCTTTGAGGCACAAGGAAACAGCTTTGGCCCCTAGCTGACCAGGCTTCCCGTCTATTGCTCAAACTGTTGGTGAGATTACGAAGGGCTATGAGATCTAAAGTTGTAATTACTTCTAAGTGTACCCGTGCATACATGCAATCTAAGGCCACGTTATTGTGCAGTGTGTGGCTTCATTGTTAAAACCTACTTTGGGAACCTGGCTCGTTAGTTTCATGATGGATGTATAATTCATATTGTTGAAGGAAAAGAAGATGAGAGGAAAGAAAAAAAAGAGAGAAGTAAGTATGGGGAGGTAAGAGGGAGTGAGGGAAGAGAGAATCACCAAGGAGTAGGTAGACAGGGCCAGGTCATGGTACACCGGAGTCTTGTGGGAAGGTGCAGACCTTGACTTTTTTTCTTTTGATGAAAGATGTTAATTGAAGTTAGATAATATGCCATAAAGCAAACTCCATGGGACATTTCATGTTATGCAAATAAATGTAAAGCTAACAAATATCCCTCCCCTAGATGGTTGCTGGGGAACCTGAATTTTTCAAAAGAAAGTCACAAAGTTTCCATTTTGCCCTTATTCTGTTTTAAATTATAAAAATAAAATGTTTAAGAAGTACTTCTGCTTAGGCAGATGCAGCAGTTGGGGTTTGATCCCAGGCATGCTGTGCCAGCCCTACCCCTAGAGTGCGCTGAGATGGTGATTGACTGGGTGTGGTGGCGCTTGCCTGTAATCTCAGCTCTTTGGAGGCTAACCACAGGAGAATCGCTCTGAGTCTGATCTACGTGGTGAGACCCTTTAGACCCTGTAGACCCTGTCCAAAAAAAAAAAAAAAGAAAAGAAAAAAGGAAAAAAATAACAAAAAAGAAGTACTTCTGGACTTCCACCACATTTAAAGTGGATTATGCAGGTATTCTGGAAGAGAACACAATATCAATTTTAAAACTTTTTAAAGATTCTTACATCTTATAGCTCTTTTTGCAACTAAATTAAACAATAGATGTGCCACTTGGAAATGAGCTGTTGTCAATAAAAACTAAATTAAAAGGTAAGATAAATGTTTTCAATGACTTCTGTTTATTGAGATGTCAGTAATCCAGCCAAACTCATTAAACAAGGATGATGTGTGAGCTGGAGATCAGAGAACTGTATTTGATACACTGATTTTACAAGTTGTAAAGTCATGTCTGTCCCTGTCCTTAACATGAGTTGTGTTAAAGTTTAAATATAAATGTATATGAGTCTGTGATTACATTTTTCAAAATGAAGAATTAAAGAATAACCTTGTAGATTTTCAACTTGTTACTTAATCACTCAGCAAACTTTGCATACTACCCAGTATGTTTCGCTCCACAAGATTGCTTGGTCACACATGGTGACCAAAGGTGTTTTCAACAGCATCTCCATCCACACTGCGCTTGTGCCTGGCTGCAGACAATGGTGTTTGTCTCATGTCAGACTCTTGCTTCCTTGAGACCAGACGCCAGGTGTGTCCATGTCCACGTGCTTATGCTGCTAAGCGTTTCTCAAATGAGAAACTTCATGGCCACATTAGAACTTTTCTTCAAGAATGACCTTGGTCTTCACTGTAACACATGAAGAATACTCCCTCTGCCCTGAGCAACTGGGGACACTAAATTATAAGGAAGTGCTGAGAAGAAAGCAGTTTTGTGACTGTTGGAGGACACGTTGTTTGATGTGTCTTTGTGCAAGGCCCGCTTTGCAAACTGACACCGAGCATTTTCCACCAAAGTGTGTTTTGTCAGCAAGGGAAGAGTCACATGATAAAGTCGGGTGGATGGCAGGACTCCCAGGATGGCCTAAAAGTGAAAAATACAAGTTACCACAGGAGTTACTTCTTGAGTTACATCATAAAATGTCAAGCATGGGTGAAAATGTTGGTTTCTCCAGGAAAAGTCTGCAATGTTTTGAAATTATATTAGACTCAGATTATTGTAGGGCCCATAGAACAGAATGATGGTGCTCCCATCTGATCTTCTGAGTGCTGCTTGTTGAGCTCTATCCAATTATATTAATCATTCTTTTTTCCTGTCTTGTCATTTTTATTTTGAAACTTGATTTAGATGCTGGCAGAGAAGAAGTAATAGATGTATGGGAGCCTTGATAAGCAGCACTGGCCATCGCCCTGGTGGCTGACTGCTGCGGTACAATGATAATAGTGTTATGGTTTGTGTCTAGTTGTCCTGCCAAAGCCTCATGCAGTCATGGGGTGGACCTCTAGAGTTTGAGTTTAACTCATGATCAAGGCTGGGATTATGGGTCTTAGTACTGCTGGGATTAATGGTGTGAGTGCTACACCCAGGCTGGGGCAGACAGCCTGAATGCAACTTAGGGGAGACAGCCTTGCCCTCTGTAGCCATTGTTGCTGCTGCTCCTCCATTTTGCTCTTGCTCTCTGCCACCACCATGAACTGCTGCCCTCTGCCTTGTGCCAGTCTGCCTTGGAGCCAGCAGAGTATGGACTGAAACCTCCATTAACTGTGAGCTGAATAAACCCTTCCTTTCTTCATTAGAGTGTCAGGTATTTGTCTGGGTAATGAGAGAAAAGTAACTGAGACAGCAGGTTCTCCCCACACATCAGGCAGTAGTCCTGGTCACTGGTACAGGATACACAGGACTGGGCTCTGAATTATTCTATCCATTGAGTTCTGTAATGCTTTACTAATCTTACGTGTTGTGCCCACTTCCTGGGAATAGTGGAAGATGTGATTATGATGGTTACTGTTGGGTCTACTTGAGTAAGGAACACCCAACTAATGGATCAACACAGTTCTAAGGTGTGGTCCAGGGATGTGATGAAGACACAGTCCCACCCTGGGTGTGAGTGACAGCAACCAATGGGCCAGTGGCCTGGAAGGAACAAAAGGGAAGAAGGAACTTCACTTCTGCTCCTTCGGAGGAAGAGTCCAGACCTCCCCTTCTCCCTGGGCATCATCTCCTGGCTTCCAGCGCAGAGCCTTCAGCCTGCACTGCAGACCTTCAGCCTCCTGATTCAGACTCACACAGAACGCTGCGGTGAGCTCCAGGCTTCGGCTGGGTCCTTCAGTCCACAGCTCACAGGCGCCTGCTGCACTCTCCCACACACCATGTGTGGGTGGCCATCATAAGCCAATTTTTGGATCCTCACCTGCTCATAGACTTTATACTAAAGCTGTTCCTTCAGTGAGCACTGACTGATAGAATAATATGTACAGTTTGACTCAACAATTCCATGTTAGGTACTCTACAGAAATAAAGGCACTTTGCATCAAATGTTGTGATAAGCTAAAACTCCTGAAACATTTCTGACAGTATCAACGCACTGCAAATACCTTGAGAAAATCATCTTTTGAATAGTGTTTGAATAAAATTTGGTACACCATGCTATGGCACTGTACATTAAAAGCAAAGTTAAAAATAAGGACATACATATCACTTCCTTTTTTTTTTTTTTTTCTTTTTTCTGGAACTGGGGATTGAACTCAGGCTCTTGCGCTTGCCAGGGAAGTGCTTATTCTACTGAGCCATCTCCTTGGCCCCTAAAAATTCTTTTATTTTTTTATACCAGAGCTCGAACTCAGGACCTTGAGCTTTCCAGGCAGACGCTGATGCCACTGAGATATACCCCTAGCCCATCACTCCCTTCTTTATTTAAAACACATCTTGGGCATCTTTTATGTAAGCATAGATGGGTTTTTATGATTCCTTAACATGGGTGTCTCATTAGCTCATGAAAATGAGATTAGAGGGAAGGAAGTGGATACAGATTGCTTTCTTATATATCTCTCTGGGTTATAAGATGGCCATGTATCACTTTTGTTACTGAGAATGTCTGATCAAGAGAAACTTGTGATAGCGTTTATTCACAGAGGTCTGGCTCCATATTTAGAAACAGAAAAAGACAAAGTTGTCTGAAGCAACTCTACATAAGATGAGACAAGATGATGAAACAATTTAATGACAAACTGAAGATGTGAGGACAAAGCAAGGGCTCTGCCTTTTGTTTTCACAAAGTTTCAGCTTTTAGATTTCGATACTAGCACTGGAATAGCCATGGGGCTGCAGGTCCAAAGAAGATAATGTTGGGTGTTTGTGTTCTGGCATTTCAGGGTACAAACATTAGTTTCTGTACATTATTAACACATTTGCTATGCACTTATATCCATGGGTATGTGTAGAGGGAGCCTGGTTTGTGACTTAGGAAAGAAAGGAACATATGTTCACCAATGACCCTTGCCACTGGAGGGCCACATTCATCCTGGCTTACAGTATCCTCTGCTGTCTTTATTTGTTGATGTTAATACACCTTTGTAACTCTCATTGCTATTTATTACTCTGACTAAAGAGTCTTGTGACTCTTCATTATTCAGATGTCATTTAAAAATCATATTGACATACTTTCCCTTGTCACACTGGTCTTGTGAGACAAGCATTTTAAGTGCTACAAGGAGGTGTTGTTATCATTACAAAGGTTATTGTAGGAAGGATAAAAGGACTTGGTTGGGAACAGTAGCCCCATACATGAGAAAAAAATGTTCCACAGTCACAGAAGCACTGTAACTGGAGCGGAGGGCACATAAATGGCAGGGTCACTACATGAGTGCAGACAACAGGAGGACACAAGTGAGTCCAAGTTCCCTCTACGGATACAGACTGGGAAAGGCAGGAATCTGTAGCATGACACACGGGGACAGATCAGGGTGCAAACAGATCTTGTGACCTGCTATCTGCAGAGCCCGGGGACCGGGTCCAGCTACTTTGATCCTCTGGAGAAGCAAGGCAGCTTCCTCATGTAAGGCTAATTTGGAAGAGTTCACAGGGAGTGCGGAGTTGGTCCTAACGTGGGCTGCCTGGGTGACCTCACAGCAGGTCACACGAGGCCTTGGACGCCTGCCATTCCCCTACACAAAAGCCCTTATATTGCTTTGAAGTTGTTTCTTTCTTCCTGAGATGCAATGTCAGTCTCAGAACAGTGTGATAACAATATTAAGCAGTGTATCCTCTTCTGATCATGTAGAGATTTCAATGTTGTTTCTCACCTCAGCATATAAACTAGAGTCCTTCTTCAAGCAGTAGTCCTGTGTCACACCTCCTGGGAGGTGGTAATGTTTGGAAATCTTTCTGGCATTCCCACGGAGCCACTGTGACCCGGATGTGCCATTATACTGAGGCCTGGGAGCCGTGGAACCTATTACCTTCCCCAGAAAGGCCAGCCGTGCACAGGTTTGGCCCTTGCAGACACCGTCCTGGTGCTGGGATCCCAGGGTGTGTCACACACTGTGATAGATTACATTCCAACAGCCACTATGACCTCAGCGAGTGACCTGTGGGGCCAACAGCAGCTACATGATACTGTCAGTTAATTAGTGTTGGTATTCATTGAAAGAGGGACTGAGGGCCGGGGAGATGGCTGAGCAGCATAAGCGCCTGCCTGGCAAGGGCAAGGTCCTGAGTTCAATCACCAGTACCCCAGTACCAAAAAAAGGAGGAGCGAGCGCCCAGGAAGGACCCATTACTCACTGTGAATGAAATCACGGGGGCATGAAAGCTGCATGAGCCCCAGCAGCAACACGGTTCTAGACGCCGGGTGGAGACCAGCGAATGGGTCCTCGCTGTGAACACTTGCACACACGCGCACACAAGCACACACACACTCACGCTCACACACAGAGCACACACTTGCGACTTCACATTCAGCACATACGGATGAGCAGCCAGGGCCCATGCCAAGAAAGGCGTGTTGGCATCTTAGCCCACATGCCCGCGGAGGTGAGCGTGTGTCGAGGAGGCTCTTTGTAGGTGGGGATTGGGTGAGCTCCTGCTCGGCTAGGGTGGGCCCAAGCACTGTGACTGCTCCCTTTGCAAAAGAGAAAGGATACATGTAGAGAAAATTCCACAGGGAGACAGACCTACAGACAGCGAGCGAAGCAGGAGCTGCGATGTCACAGGCACAGGTCAGAGCGGCGCTGCCATGGGCCCCAAGTCTGGGGTGGAGCAGTCCAGAGGGACCCTTCCCGAGGACTTGGAGGGAGTGCGGCTTTGCAACACCCTGACTGCAGCCTTCTAGTCTCCACGACTGTGGGCTCCTGGCTGCCAGTGAGCTAAGCCTCCCGCTTGCTGGTGCCTTTCTGTAGGGCAGCCCAAGGAGCTCACAAAGCTCACCATCGTGAACGCGATGCCTTCACGCTGAGGATGCACGCAGCGTTTGTCGCGCTCACACCCCATCTCAGTGAAAACAACCCCGCTTGAGCTTAAGGGACACACGTGCTCCTGCTGCAGCCCACGCGCGTGGGGCTTCTGGGTGCTGAGTGGCAGGAAGCACGTCAGAACTGCGGTGCTTTGGACGCCGCTCTGAAAGGGCAGGAAATGCGCTCCTCTTGCCATCGCGCTTCTTCAACCTGGAAAACAACTGTGGCAGAATTACAACCAAGGTCTTTAGTTAGAGTATAATTATCCTAAAGAAAAGGTGGTGCCAACCCGTGAAACAATACTGGCCTGCTACAGGAAAGAATGAGCGTGCTGGAGCTGGAGATAAAGGGAGGGGAAACAAGCAGAGGGGCGCGCAGCGCAGGCCCGCGCTCCTGCGTGGACTCTGAGGAAGCTGATGCTCAGACGCCGGGACCAGAAGCTGCGGGAGCCAGCAGGGAGAGCGGCGGGCAGAGGTTTCTTCACAGAGGCTGAGCTGTGGGGAGATGGGAGAAAGGGGTTCCCTTGCACAGCACGCCGTAAGTGGCTGCACATGATGAGGTGGTATACTGCTTTGAAGAGCTATAATAAAGGGCTCTGGTTGCTTCTAGGAAAAAGAAGTGATAACTGAGGACAGAGAGCTATGTATATTCTGATTTAAACATTATGTCATGGGTAGATGCACGGCAGTGTCACATGTCACCCCATAGATCAGTGCAATTTTTATATATCAGTTAAAAGTAAAAACACACCAAAAATATATATGTCTCATGACAACCTAGTTTTGGTATTCTAATAAGCTTGTCTATAAAAGAAAATAGTCTTTTGGAGGGCTTTTTTACTTGTCAATTTCTAACCAATTTCAAGTTTTTGGCAGAAAAAGTTGTAACGCAGCTAAAATACAGAATTTTTTTGTCATGCACTGTGTTTGTAAACAGACTATGTCATAAGTAAAAATATGCTTGAATTAATATTTATTCGACTTCTTTGAAGTAATCAGTATAATTTAATCTCATACATATTCACAATTTATAATATTCATGGCAACTTATACTTGTGAGATAAACCTTATGGCCAGTGTCTGTAGGACAAAGTGGACCTTGTCATCTGAGTTGTCATAGGCTGCAACCAGTGTTCCTGAGCTTACGGTCCTGCGCACCAGAGCTTTTCTTTGAGCCCCTGCTAAAGAAGCCAACTGTCTACTTCCAAATCTCCACTTGGGTATCTTGACGGTATTCACACTCAACGTATGACTCTCCCTGACTGACTTTTTAATATTTTTATTATTCTAGTTCTCTTTCTCCATCCAAGTGTGTAAGCAAACAAAAATCAAGCTTCAGGCTTAACAGCCCCATCTCTACTCACACTCCACCTTTGCACCTTTATCTCATCCAACACCATGGCCTGTCGTATCCCCGAAGGATCTTTAGAGTCTGTCTCAATAGCTCCATCTCTCCCACTACTGGTGCAGCCCAAGGGACAATCATTTTTCTTCTAGATTATTTCAGCAGCCACCTAATGGTAAGAATTACAGCCGAATTCCCCTAGCCCAGCCTCCTCCTTACACTGAGACCAGAGAATAGTGTTAGGAGGTGGATCTCTCCCTGCCACTTACCATCTATAAAGTGTATAGTGGTTCGCCAAAACCCTCCAACCTGAGACCTGCATCTTTCACTTGTGGAAGCCCCAGTGTGCTTCTGAGTCTATCCTTCCTTGAGTGCCATAGGGTGCTTCTTACGGTGTGTCGCAGGCACTCTGTGCCTTCCAACTCCAGCTCTTTGTACCCACTGTTTTCCTACATTAAATGCCTTTCTCTCTTCTCCTTGACCTCTTCACTGCATTATCATTCAGCACTCAGGATTTGACTCAGGCAATACTTCGGGGCCAGAAGAGATGAGGGTGTGTATTCATCTTCTTTCCCCTGCCCTGCAATCATTAAGCATCCCGAATGCCAGCGGTTCCTGCCAGCATTCAGCCGTCACTGTTGGGTTTGAAGGGCTCTGCTCACAAAAGCTCATGATGCAGCAGGAGTAAGGATCCTGATGAACAAGAACCAGTGGGCAGGCATAAGTGCAAAGACAGAGCCAAGAGACCCTTGTCTCTCTGAGGTGACACTCAAGCTCAGTCTGAGTACTGAGAAGAAACCAAGAATGTGAAAAGCGATGAAAGCTCCACAGAAGGGAAAGACAGAGCCCAGGAGCAGAGGCTGCTAGGACATGGAGAAAGGTCACTAAGGGCAGAGCTACGCGGGTCAAGATGTTCAGATCTGGTTCAGAATGTGACAGAATCTAGCAAGGAAATGATCTGCTTCCATATGAGAGCATACTGAAGGGGAAGGAGAAATGAAAAGGACTGAGATGAGCTATGTACATGCACTGACTCTCCACGATCAATGTACTATTTCTTAAAAGAATAGACAGAAGGATTTGGGGTGTATAAGATCTGCCTGGAACTACCACATGGGGCTATCAAAGCAGAGCTGTGAAAGGAAAGAAGCTTGGACTAGGATGGTAGAAATGTTAGAAACACGCAGGTGCGATGTAGATTGGAAGCAGACCTAAGAAAAATGACTGGAAGATTGGGCATGGGGTGAAGGGAAAAGAAAAGGTCAGAAAGAATCCCTATGTGGCCAGGTAACTGGCAGTAGTGCTTGCTGAGGTGGGGAGGCAGAGCTAAGATGGTTTCAGATGGGGAAGGAGAGCCCTGCTGCCTGCACACAAGGTTTGAGAAGGAAATCAGTTTAAGTGGTGTTTCCAGTGGGCTGTGGATTCTACAGGTTTGGAACTCTGGAGGCAGGAGCTGTGTGGAGTCACCAAGTGGGAAACCATGTGATACTATTCAAGGCCTGGATGGAGGAGCCAGGACTAAACCTTAGTGCATATGGTCATTTGGAGTGGACCAAAGGACAGGGACCAGCCAAGGCATTAAAGAATAGCCCAGGGCAAAGGGCAACAGAACACCAGAACATGTGGTGCGGAGACCGTGGAGAATGCAGGGGATCCCATCGACTGACTTCTGTTTATGGTCTACTAGCATCGCAAGTTCATGAAGGGGATCTAAACCATCCCTTCTTATGTATTTGACAAAACAGTACCCTGCTTCAACTGTAAAATAAGGTGCATCTCTTCTATCTGCAGAAGCAACCACTCCCTTCAAGTCACAAGTCTCACTGTCATTAGCAGGTGGTTAGTGGCAATGTTCCCTGGGGCCCAACCCCAGGGAATATACATAAAACTATGTATATTCGCCTCAGTTCCTATACATAGTTTTAAAGGAATCTTGTGAGGTCTAGTAGCTTGTGAGATCTTTGCTTCCTTTCTTTTTAGCTTTTAGGTTCTACATAAAGGATGAACATGATACATCTGAAGGTAACAAATAACATGTCTGAGGTTCATAGGTAAATATACATCCAACAACACAGACACATTGAATGCAGAAAACAGGAAGTAGGAACCCAATATGAGGTGGGTGATTTCACAGCTTTCTACGGGATGAGAATGCATTTATATGTTGTGTTATTTATTTATTTATTTATTTGGTATAGGGTCTTGCTACACAGCTTGGACTTATAGTGATCCTCTGGTCCAGCAAGACACGCAGTACAGGGATGAACCTGTGTCCTCGCACTTGCAAGGCAGGCACTTGACCGCCGAGCTATTCTCCTCAGCTCCTATACATAGTTTTAAAAGAAAGGAATCTCGTGGAAATGAATGTGGGGAGCAGGGAACCAGGGGGATAGCTGAGTGATAAATTCAATGATTCACCTAATCAAGGCCTTTTTGACCCTGGGGTGTGAGTGTTTGTAAGTGTAAGGGTCAAGCCCTAGCATGCTCATTTGGGGGTGGCCAGGCTGTAGCAAAACACTCATCAAATGCAGGCTGCATTCCATTTCCACAGCACAGAAGCAGGATTGCGCAGAATTACATCTTGATGCCATTAGACATTGGATGCAAAGCCGTCAGGCTTTCAGCTTTCCTCAGGGACCCTGGAGAAGAATTTCTGCCCGGAGCAGGCATTGCAGCGGATGCCTGTCAGGCCTGAACCGTGGTACCAATCTCAAGGAGGGCTTCCGTTGTCAAAACAATAATAGCTGTAATTTTCTCTCCCTCTATTTACAGGAAACAAACTCTTCCTTCCTGTCTTGTTGCCTTAGCAGAAAATAGACAAGCCTAGCAGATGTCCAGGGATGTGGAGGAGGACAGGCTGAGGCTTCCTGGGAGCCTTGTGAGTGGGCGGGGGACAGGAAGGAGCTCACAAGGCTGGGACTGGCTCCCTTCTGTCCCATCACCCTGTTGTTTCCAAGACAAGGGCGTTCACTGGCCAGGGAACTCTGGAGCAGCCCCAGCTTATGGAGCTCCTGCAGCCTGCTGTTCTCCAACTCTGAGAAACAGATGAAGAGGTGCAGAGCTTCCCAGGGGAATGCAGGTTGTCCTGTGTATCCAGGTCGCCTGTGTCACGCCACCCTTGGGGTTCCCTTCATTTCACAGCCACAGGTGGTGTGTGCTCCTCCCAGGGAGGCTGCCAGAGGCCATGTGGAAGCTCACAGCCTGGCCAGGCTGGAGGTTCGCATCTTCAGACCTGCCAGGGTGCAGGGGTGCTGGACTAGGAGCTCAGAGCTCTGAGGGCTTCTTGCATCGCTTCCCCATTGCCAGCTTTTGCACTTCTCTGTGCTTGCATATTGTCCTACTTCAGTTGAACTTTCTTGTAAATATGACAAACACTTTTATAAATAGGTGTCCCTGCCTTTCTGGAGACTGCTTCTCTTTCAGTCCCTCTGGTTGAGGGCCTGTCTCTCCACTGAAAAGACATTTCCTAAAGTCCAGGAATAGAGAATGTTTTATTTTATTTAAGGAATAAGATTTCTTTTTAAGCATTTTCTTCCCAAGAGCTAAATTCTCTTCAAAGGTAAAATGAAGATAAGGAAATGACTCATGTTCAACCAGGAGGAAAAACAGACCTTTTAAGCAATGGGAAATGTAGTCATTGTAGGGGCTGTATCTCTTTCTAGGAAGAGTAAGTATAGTCTATTGTCTAGGTTACATAGCATGTGACTTGATGTCCCTATGAAGTCATTCTGAGGATAATGTCGTTCCCTAGCATGAGGTCCTTGCTGAGGATGATGTCATTCCAGAGGATGAGGTCCTTCCTGAGAACCATGACATTCCCCAAAACTATGTCATCCTCAAAGACGCCGTCAGTCCCGAGGATGATGTCATTCCTAAGGAACACATCTTGCCCAATGTTGACATCATTCCTGAGGAACACGTTATTCCCAAAGATGATGTTCTGGTCCTGTCCTTGGGGTGTGTTGCTTGCATGTGACTTTGCACAGTGGGGCTGGGCTAGCAGTAACCACTCTCTGAGAATAAGAAATGAATCGCACCCTCTGCCCACTGCATTATGCCCGTTAGAGTCACCACCATTCACAGATGCTACCTCTACCCCAAACACTGGCATAGGCAGTGCTGTCCTGATCATGCACCTTAAAAACAGCCCAGAGCTGCCCTGTCCCTCGATCCCCACCGTTGCCCGATGCGATGTCTCCACCACAGCTCTGTTCAAGCTCCCAAAGGTCTCAAAAGCAAATGGTGTGGAACGTGGATGATCACATGGGGTGTCTTGGTCCTGGAGCAGGGAGGACACTTGACTGTGACTGGTGACCTTCTAAGAGGGAGTCCTTGGGCGGGACACATAAGGGGAAGACAGCGGAGGGAGGCGGAGGTTGGAGGAGGCAGCTGCCAGCCCAGGCGTGGTCCTGCACCACTGAAGGCAGGAAGAGGCAAGTGGCGCTCCTTCCCTGCAAACTTCGGGGAGACTGGCCTCTGTGGCCCATGGAGTTTAGTCTTCTGGCCCCCAGAACTGTGACATGACATGTGCTCATTTTCTTCAGCTGTCTAATTCGTGATACTTTGTTACAGCTGCCCAACAGACTGACATTATAGGGACCTTAAAAAAAACCTAAATGATAATAAATTTAAATAATGCCTGCTTCACCAGGAAGCTGTGTGCCTTCCCCAGCCTCCCAGGGCCCTCTCATTGGGGTGCCCTCTAATTCTGAGGTGCTTCTGGAAGTCATCTGCAAAGCTTTTAAGCACAGGCTGGAATTTACGCATTTTCCTATCAAAACAATCACTCGAGGACATAAGTTGCTACCGGAGGAGTCACCGCTCACAAGAGCACCTGTGATTTAATTATCACGAAAGCACGATCAAGGAGCCTGTTCATGCACTGCCTTCAGAGCCAGCTGCTGGTCCTTTAGATGCCTATTAGTGCTAACGGTTCTTTTTAAGGCTAATGATGGTTTGGGGCAATTGTCACATATCAACGTCAGATGGGATGGGTAACTAAAATGCATTAATTTTTGCTTGTAGCCTGTAATGCACTTGATTAATTGTTAGCAAGAGCCTGCCCCATGCTGAGCCACCAAGAACATTTTAAGCAACACTGTAGCATTCAAACAAGTATCTAGAAACATCTCTTGAGGTAAAGCTTTCCAGGTCAACCTTTTTTGAAAAATATACCCCGGCATCCTTTTCAGCTCGTTATTTTATAATCATCCTTAGTGTCTTCGCAGCAGGCCAAATAAATTATTAGACTATTTGACAAGACACAGCTAGAGACATTTCTCCTAGTTGGTTCTGTAGGGTTGCATAGGATGGAATTAGACTAAATTCAGACCTTCAAGGGCCGTCCTCAGATGCCAACTGTGACGCTGTAGAATTTCACCTCATTGAGTGCCTGCTATCTGTCAGTAGGTGCTGTTATTCCTCTCTATTTATTGCAAATTGGGAAAGCAGTACAGTAAGGTAAAGGGCCTTTCCGTGATGGAAGAGCTACTGTGCTAAGCGTCATCTCTGTGATTTGATTTCGGGCAGTCAGACTTCAGAACCTGTGCTCTGACGCTTTTGATCTGCCGCTAGCACAGGAGATCACGTTCAGCTGAATTTGCCACGCTTGATGTGTTCATTTAGAAATAATGTTCTGCCTGTAGCATTAAGCTAAAGATGGTAGTGTGTAGACCTTAGCTGGTGAGTGTACGGGTTGATCATCCAAATGCAAGGTAAAAAAATAAACGCAAAGCATTTTGCTTCAGTTAATCTAGTAATAAAGTTTTAATGAAAAACTGCCACTGAAGCTAAAATCTTCACGCACTCGTCAAAACCCCAGCTTAGCTGAGTACCTAGTACGTGCTGTCTCCACACGCAGTACCGCACTGGATCAACGACAAAAGCCCGCCAAACTGCCTCCTGCTCAGTCTCCTGGGTAGGAGTCCACATGCGTGGCGACCCGGGTCTCCCTTCCAGCTACGACCGCTTCTGGACCCATGATTTGATCACTGTGCCTGGCCGGAAGTTGAGTCTGAGACTCCTGCAAAACACCGCCCCTTGATGTGTTCACACATGCGCTCAGGGTGCAGTCGGATCTCCATTCTGGGTTCTTTCTTTGATTGAGGAAGTGGTCAGACATTTTACTTTGGAAAAGAGGGACAAAAGAAAAGCCCCAGCAAGCTACAGCCATTGACATTTTTAGGATGTGAGACATTCCTCAGAAAATCTCCATGTTGGATTTCTTACTGTCTTACACGCTGAAGTCCAGAGATGATACAAGGAATCCTTGGACGTACTTCAAATTAAATTATCTCCATTCCTTCCCACTTGAGTCCCATGAGAAAGCTGAGCCCGACTTGCTCCTCCCATGTATCCTTGACAAAGAGCATTCTTGTTCCCCACGGCAGGCAGGCGGGGACAGCTGTGAGAAAGGGTGCGGCGGCCGCGCTATTTTCAGGAGGCGTTCGCGGGGAGCATGGGCTTTCTCATGGCTGTCGGCTTGCAGGGGAATTGCCAGGGTCAGGGCTGCACTTAAATCAATCGCATGCCTATATGGGAGCAACTTTGGCTTATCAAGCTCTGCACTGTAAATACAGAGTCTGGACTCTTTCACATACATTCAGGTATTCAAATTATTTCAAAACATTGTTTGAGATTAAGCCACAGCCCAGCGAGAATGCAGCTAAGGAGAAGCCAGTGGCAGGCTTTCTAGACACAGAGACACTCGCATGACCCGGGCTGCACACCACACTACCTGCTGTGCTGTTTCCCTTTCACGCCCACCTCTCTGGACAAACCTGTTCGGCTTCAAACCCGTTACTGGCTTTCTCTCCTCTGGGCCAGACCCACATCTACCCGTTGTCCCCCATTTTCTGGGAGGAATAAGAGGACTTGAGAACCAAAGGCTTCTCTGCCCATGCTCAGTTTTGCTACCTAACTTAAAAAAATCTTTATTTTGGGGTGCGTGCAAGTCAACGTCTGCTGCTCGACACAGAGAGACCCCCAGAGTCAGGTAAGCAGGTCACGGGCTGTCACCTTACTTTCCCAATCCAGGGAGACCTGGTCCTTGGCCTTGGGCTGCTGTAATGAAACGCTGCTGCCCGGGGATCTCTAGTAGTAGGCGTTCATTGTCTCATCTTTCCGATGCCCGAGAGGGAGGTGCTGATACCTGGCGAGGTTCTTCTTGCCCTGTCAGCCCAAGGCGGCAGGGGAAAGACAGGGTGAACGAGTGTGCGAGTGGGGGTCGGAAGTTTGTTAGGAGCTGTCACAGCGAGCGCTCTGGAGCACCTGTCCACACAGCTTTCATCCTCCCACGCCGGCCAAACCTCCATGCCTCGTGGCATCATCTCTCAAAGGTTCCACCTCCTAGCTTGGCTCATGATCGCTAAATTTCAACATGAATGGGGGAAGGGACAGATACTCGTGCCACAGCAGCCTATAGACAAGGCGCTTGCTGCTCTGCCTCCTGTCCTCACAGCCGGGACAGGGCTGGAGCAGCTGCAGCCATTCTCTTTAGTGAGGAACAGCAAAAGGGAAGGGTCCCATCCGAGGCACCCTCTGCGCCTGGCCACACCAGAGAGGCGGGGACACCTCCAGGAGCTGTGCCAGTGCGGAGGGGCGGGTGGCGCTGGAGGAAATACAGGCTTCTCCTCAGTTAGTAATAAAGCCAGAGCTACAAGGCTAGACTGCTGCTCAGCAGGAGACCATTTTCCAACCATGTGTGAAGCCCTGGGTTTTGCTTCTAGTAATAAAACAAAACCATAAATCAAAGCTAAAACTTTGAAGAAACATCACTGAATCAATATTCAGGGAACCAATAGGTATTGATTATGGCGCCATCCTAGGCACTAAGCCTGAGGCCGCATGGTACAGTGCCCACCCTCAGGATACTGAGCCCAACTGGGAAGAGCATCCCCTTCGTGCCCACAGTGACTGCCCAGTAGAAGCACGCCAAGGTTTCTATGACAACAGCTAGGGAAGGATTTGGAGAAGGAGAGTTTAGGGAAGCCCTGGAAGAAAATGAGGGAAGCAGGTTTTGTTCACAGTGTGCAGGGCAGAGGCCAAAGAAGATAAAGATAGAAGGGTGTTCTTCAGCCTCAACAACAAAGCATGGGGCCCAGGGAAATAGCTCAGTAGAATAAGTGCTTGCCTTGCAAGCACAGGGTCCTGAGTTCAATCCCTGGTACTGCAAAAATAAATAATCAGTAAATAAATAAATAAAGCATGTCTTGGTGGGCTTGTGGGACATGGGGGCAGAGGAGAGGGAGGAAATACTGTCCAGTGAGTAGGGATTTAATGGGTAAGAGTAAGTGATGAAATAGAGAAAGAAAATAGGGGCTCTGCTAAGAAACAAGAATGAAGGGGAAGAGACAGAAAATGACAGCGGGAAAGGCCAAGGACAGGGAGGAGTTTCTAGCATAGGAAGAGTACAAGTTATTTCAATACTGCCAAAAAGTAAATGCAGAGAGAAGACGGGGGAGGGGGAAGGCAGATAGAGAGGCAGAGACAGAGACAGAGAGACAGAGGCAGAGAGACAGAGACAGAGGGAGAGGGAGAGACAGAGAGAGGGGGGAAGGAGAAAGGGACAGAGAGACAGAGGCAGAGACAGAGAAAGAGAGACAGACACAGAGAGAGAGGGAGGGAGGAAGGGACAGAGAGACAGAGAGAGAGAGAGGCAGAGATAAACACAAGGAGACAGAGACGGAGAGATACCGTCTATCTTTATCTTCTTTGGCCTCTGCCCTACACACTGTGAACAGAACCTCCTTCCCTCGTTTTCTTCCAGGGCTTCCCTAAACTCTCCTCCAAATCCTTCCCTAGCTGTTGTCATAGAAACCTTGGCGTGCTTCTACTGGGCAGTCACTGTGGGAATGAAGGGGATGGTCTTCCCAGTTGGGCTCAGTATCCTGAGGGTGGGCACTATACCAGGCGGACTCTCAGGTTTTAGTGCCTAGGATGGTGTCATAATCAATACCTATTGGTTAGCTGAACATGGAGTCAGACAGAAAGAGACACAGCGAGACAGAGACACAAAGAACAAGAGAGACTTTATTCTCTGAAATGGTAGAAGAGAAAGTAAAATCTAATGCCAAGTCAAGTGATGGGGAAATTGGTATAAAGGTGATAAATGTGTCTCAAGATGATTTCTACCTTTTCTGTGAAGCAGCACTCAGTTTTGAGTCCAGGACAGTCATAGAGAGCAATGGTATATTATTGTATGGATTATCAGTAAGGAGAAAGACAGAGATGGAGGAGAGAGAGGGCGAAAGGCTTTCTCCCACCCATCCCTGCCATCTGGATCCTCAGCAGGAAGGCACCTAGTATTTTCCGAAACTGCGCCCCAAGCCAATACCTCTATTTCTCATGGCCCCTTTTACATAATGGCACATTCTGTATACAAGGTTTGTTTTAGAAAAATAAAATATGCACTGATAAACCACTGCTCCCCAAATTGCTGCAGTACTGGTCAATAACTCCTCCCCACTGACCTACAAACAAGGCAGTCTTGTTGCAGAGAAGTTAACTGTCCTGCTTGAGATCCACTGCTGAGATACTAATAATGCACCTGATATTAACTTTAGAACAGTTCTCTTAACAGAAATTAAATCCAAGAGAAAAATACATAATGCAAAGACAAATTGAACATCGAAGTAAGTGACTTGAATTTCCTGGCAGTGAAGTGCACATCTCACGCTGTGCCCTCCTCCTACGCTGAAGTCCCCAAAAAGTCCAATGAGTGTGGTCAGAAGAGGCCCGATCCATCAGCTGGGAAGAGCCAGCCAGCTCAAAGCAGGCCACATCCTTACAGCTCTGTCAGACCTTCTCTGTCTAATGCGGGCCATGCGGGCCCTGCCTGTTCATTTTAGATCACCCGCCATCCACACGTAAACCTTCTGGGCACACGCCTGAACGTGCCGTGCCCCTCCTCAGACCGAAGTGAGCTCTGCGGCGGGACTTTGTTCACTCCCTCCTCTCGAGGCTGCCCAGCGCTATCTAACTTGGATAATGTCTTTATCTTTTCAAATTAGACTCTCATTTAACAAGTACAAGCTGAGTGCCTGCGATGATTCAGAAAGCGTCAGGCCACAGTTCTGATGGGAGAGAAGGCTCTGCCCTTAGGAATTTACAGTCTGTGTGGAAAGCAGATAGCACATGAATAAACGCTACCTAGAGACTGCTTGAGGTTCGTGGGATCAGCACACAAAGCATTAAGGAGGGACCCACGTTAGACTGTCCCAGAGCATGGCATTGAAGTTGGGGTCTTGAAGTGAAGACGCCCCAGCCCTGTGCAGAGTGGGCCAAGAGCGCTCCAGATGAAAGCAAGTTCTGCGGTCCTGATGTAGGCCTGGTGGCGAGGGCCCAGAGTGCCGAAGAAGACCAGGCTTCCATCCCAGGTAGTGAGGCAGGTGTCGCCCCACAGCTCAAACCTACAGATCTCTGCTAAGCTAAAAAGAGTGAGTTATGGGGCAGTTCCAATCCCTGTGCACTCGGTTTGCTGGACAGGTGTCACCTCTGGGAAAGGAGAATGTCCTTCATCTAGGCAAACACAAACAGCTCTCCTAAGGACGCACAGTGCAACTGACAGCACGTGGACTGGATTTGGGAACTCTTCCCCTGCAAAGACCTGCTGTGACTGCTGGGTGATGCTGGGGTCCTGCTGTGGGGACAGCTGGGGCACTGAGAGAGGAGTGGGCTCCACACTGGCTGGCACAATGGCATGCAGAAGAGGGATCCAAAGTTCCCTTTGGCCACCTAAGTCTGAGTTGTCTGTAGATGGTACCAAGAGCGGAGGACCACAGTGAACAAATGCTGGCGCTGTTCCAGTTCTGATATCTGAAATCAAAAAAATGGCAAGAGCCATTAAAGAGGGAATAAAAAGCCCCGGGGTAGAGATACAAGGAATTCTTAAATGGAGATTGCATGTGCAAGGAAAACATCAAACAAAGGATAAACGTTTAGGTAAATGGAAGCACCTTGAGAGCATAATGTGATGAGAAATGACAGGAGGGAGAGGGAGGGCTGCGCTCCGGCTGGCGTGATGTTTAAATGTCACATTCTTTCTGTTGGATGGAACATGCAAAGGGTAAATAAGGACCAAACTGGAGGGTAGATACTGGGAGTAGGAAGAACATGTTCTTGCTGGAAGGAGGATGAAGGAAGGGGCACCGGACAAGGGCAGGACCAGGGCTTAAAAGAAGGAATAGCAGGGAAACAGCAGAAGGAGAGTTTTGTAAGGGGAGACGGGAAGGATGGAAGGGAAGGGAGGGGGAGGGAAAAGAAGAAGTAAAATATTTTATGTATAAGTACAATCTCTATGACTAATTTGTCAAAATGTACTGATAAAACTAATTTTTTAAAAGCATAAACTGATGATGTAATGAGAGAGAAGGAAAAAAATAGAATGGACTTAAATCTTAGGAAGACGGGATTGCAGAAAAGGGTCCTGGGCAACCATGTCCAACTCTGTTGGATAGTTGAGTTACATGAAACCAAAACAGCTTCCCTCAGGCTTGACGCCAAAGAGGCCTGCGGTGGCTTTCACCAGAATGGACACAGCAGACATGGGACCAAGGCAGATGGAAGTAGAAGACAGGGCGGGAAGGAGTCTGTTGGGAGAGCAGAAGAAATCAACTCAGAGGAAGAGGCGCAGCTGCAGATGCATAAGCGGGACAAAGGTGTGCTTCCTCTGAAGACCGCAGTGAGCTGGCTCCCTCTGTACCCCATGGCTTTGGCCTATGGCCTCCCTCCTGCAGGCCTCTCCAATCTTACAGTGTCTGGAGGGGGCACATATCCTGTGTGCCCCCCATGCCACTCAGGGGTGTGTCCCTCTAGGATGTCCCAGTACCTGTGACCCTTTTGAGTGTGCTGCCCTTTTTGGGTCCCTCCACTTTACACTTCCGGGACAGGAGCAGGCTGGGTTCCTACTGGCTACTGAATTCACCCACATGCATAGAGCTTCCTTGGGGCCATCTCAAAGAACTCTCTGCACAGCTTGAAAGACAAGAATGCAAACAGCAATTTATCTGTAATAAACTGACCTGTGTGTCCCTCTGCTCCCATACATGTGCACGCTTGTACACACACACACACACACACACACACACACACACACACACACACTCTTCTGATATTTTACTTCCTGTTAAAAAGAAGAAAAAATCTCCTTGGAAATTGTTCTTCATGACCAAGAACACTGCTCTGGCCTAAAGGTGACATGGCTGGCACATGGCCCGTGCACAGCACTCTACTGGAGGTTTTCAGGATGTGCTTAAAACAGTGAGCTTGTCCCTGGACAGACCTGGACCATTGTACATGTTGGACTCCAAGGACACCGGGGTCATCCAGTGTCCCTTCTTTCCTGGCTGTGTGAGCCGCAGTGCAGGCTCTGTCCCGACCTATCCTGGGCTAGCTCCAGGACCTTTGCCCTGCAGAAGCTCAGCACTACACAGGCCCGGGCCCACTTCGGGGAGTGCAGTAGGGACGTGGGCCAAGCCCGGCCTCTGCCCAGCTGTGTGCACTCAGCATCGGCGAGTACTGGTCGCCTGTAAATGACCCAGAAGGAAGGACTGCCCGTCAGCCTGAGGAAGTGGCACCAGACAAGTAATCTGCCCCAGGGCCCAGGTCAGCATGACTTGCGGGGTCCCTGCCCCCACAGCCAGTTCCTCTGTCTGTCCTGTCAGTGTTGGGAGATGACACCAGGAGCAGGTGGGAGAAGACTGCTGGGGGCCAGCCGAGGAGGAGGACAGTGAAGAGCTCCAAGTAACCCTCCGGCCTCGAAGCTCAAATTAAGTGACTTCCTTCTCTGGGGCTAACAACAGGTCAGGAGGGATAAAATTATCAATCCAGGAAAGAGAAGGTGTTTATAGCTTCTGTTACTTTTACAAAAATAGATGAAAGGAAAGATTGTTTTTCCACCCTCCGCAGCCTGAGAACTTCCTTCAGGCTGAGCATAATTTGCTCATTTTGCCAGAAATAGGACATTCTACTGGGGTGTTTGTGTAGTGTGCCGAGTGCATTGTACAGAGCTGCCACTGCCGAGCTGTGGCGCCGAGAGGTGCCCTGTGCTGTGGTGTCTTCTCTCCACTCTTCTTCTCTTCTCTCTGTCTGTTCCACCCTTCCTTCCAGCTTCAGAGGCTATGATTTGCACCACAAAATTGAGTTGTTTACATAGACAGTTCAAGGACATCAGTAATTTACAGAGTTGGGAAACCATCAGCAAATCCCAGTTTTAGAGCTTTTTTAAAAGAATCAAAACCAAAGCAGTCCATGTGTCAGCAACAGCTGAGAATTGTAATTTATGCACGCACTTGCCCACGCTTGTGTGGACCTGGTTTCGGGATTATAGCTGTTCATGTGGCTGTGAAGTGGAACTGAGGCCTTTCTTTTAGGAGCTGGATTAAAAGAGCCAAGTTCTCCTGGTCAAGGCATTACCTAGTTCTGTTCCCTGACAAAGGGACATTCTGAGGTAGAGTCCAATTAAACAAAAAGGAAGACAAAATGGCTAAAATGACACTGTTTATAGTTTGAAAGAGAAGTGATGTGAAATGACTGTTCCTTTTAAGGAGCAAGGGTAAATAGCTCATTATATACCCTTATTTTCTTAATAAGAAAGAGAAGAATCCGTTCATGCCTCCCTCTGCGCTGCCTTTCCAGCAGAAGTCCCATGGCGCATCATTCAGCCCTTCTGAGCGTGGAGCTGAGCGACAGGCCTGCCCGCCCTCCTGTGCTGCTTTGGAGCCTTAAGTGGACATGGGTCGGGGTTCTCCGTGCCAGTGGCAGCCAGCGCCCCAGTGACTGCACCAGTCTGGTCTCTTGTCAGGACACAGATCAGAGATCAAGAAGGGGGAGGCCTCTGAAGTGGATCAAAAGCAAACTGGGTATAAAATGTAATAAATAAGGAGCTAGTCACATTGAGTAATTCTAATTTCTATTTTCTAGCATAGTTATAATTTGCACCAGTAAACATAGTAACTCTCCTTGGTGGTCAATATGGGGCAGCTTCCGCGCTTCTGCGACTCCTGCTGTAGTTCTGAGCCTTCCAAGCTCTGTTTAGAAGCTTCGCAGAGGGAAATCCCCCTGACTGTCACCTAGCTCGGCAACCGACTCCGCTCACTCCAAACTCTAAGATTTTGTCTGTGGCTGTAATTACATTGCTTGGAAACTCATTAATTAAACGTGAACATTCCTCACTGCGCCTTCACACTTTTTTGAATGTTTGTGTGTCCCAGAGTGTTTTTACCATTTTTAAGCCTACTCCTAAACAGTTTTTAGCTTTAACTGTGGCTGCTGATATTCACTTTGCCTGTTTATCGACACTGCAAGCCACTTTTCTTACCTATGTATTTATAACTCTTTTGTCTTTCACTCATAAAAGGAAAAACATAAAATCTCTAAGAGGGATAAAGCCTGACCTTCTTATTGTAGTTCTTGTAGATACGATTTAAAAGAGCACACACATTGTAATTTTTCAATGCTGGAAAGTAAAATCCAGAAAAGGACTACTTTAATGTGCAATTGGATGTATTACTGTATGTTCACCCAGTAGAATTTTATTCCATCACTTTCCAAAAACCATACCATATAAGCACGTAAAGTTGTCCTCCATATTTTAAAAGTCTAAAGACAACTTGAAGAGTAGTATGCACGGTATGCAAATAGTTCTGCACACTAATAAACACACATATTTTTGCATATGCACAAGCTTTGCTTACAGGTCTGCCTTTTTGATAAAAAGCAGCAATTCTGGTGCAAAAAAAAATGCAATATCTCAGGCCAGGGAGATAGATTAGAGGTCTAAGCACCTTCCTGGCAAGTGCAAGGACCTGGGTTCAATTCCCAGTACCACATGCCATGCCAGCCCTGGAACCCTGCGTGCTGCTGGCCACTGAAGCCAGGCGTGGTGGTACACACCTATAATCCCAGCCCTGGGGTGGCTGAGACAGGAGAATCACTAGGAGTCCAAGCAGCGTAGTGAGACCCTGTACCAAATAATTAATAAGTGATTTTTTAAAAGGAATATTTCACTTATTATTGTGCTGCTTTATTTTACTGAACAGACTCTTTTATTAATCTAAGTTTCAAAGAAAACCTCAAGTTTCCAAAGAACAGGGAGCCATGTTTAAGTTTTGGCACATCCATGCGACTCATCTCTCTCCTCGCGTACTTTTGTGAGTGAACGCCAGCACATGGGCCTGTGCTGTGACTGCACGTAGCTGTGTCTTTCCTGAGAAGGCTTTATTACATCTCGGCGCTCCAGTGAAATCAACGTCGACCATCCATTCTAGTACTTTCTTTGACTTCATTTTTTGCAATCTCTCTTACCTTTTCCATACTCAAGGCCACGTTCTCCTCTCTTGCACTGCAAACCCAGCTGCCTTTTGAGCAGATCTCCCTGTTTCTTTTGGTACAAACTCATCTGCTTACTTCTACCAGAGCTCACCGTGCCCCACAGTGCCCCTCGCCAGGGACCAGTCACCCAGCAGTGGACTCTGAGGTCACATTCATCACAGTGACGCACCCAGCTGCTCGGTTCTTGCTCCTTCCAGTCACTCACCCTCACTCATCTCTGGTTTTATAGCTCGTGTGTCCCAAAGGAACAAGGACAGACTAAATTCACAGTGGACACTATGGAGGAAACTCCTGATAGCGATTCCTACTGAAGAAAGACTCTCAGACTTTATCTTCTTTCATGGTTTCCAACAAGTAAACTCAACCAGAAAGAGCATTTGTAGGAGAACACCAAGCTTTGAAATGTTGCTCTACTAGTTCGTACTGAAGGCTGTGCGGGTTTCCTTTACCTGTATGCAGCTAATTCTAATAGTAAAAAATATTTGCAATCCCCATGAATTATTTCAGTTTAGAATGTAAGAAGATATATTTGTTTATGGACCATATGATAATCCCCAGCTACGTGGGCTTGGCTAGTGTGGGCTCTGCAGAGCGGTATTAAGTCCATGATCCATTATTAGCTGACCTTCTCAGCCAGACTTTCCATGACTACCAGCTACACAACTGTGTCTCTGGTCAGCAGTAGGTGTGGTGGAATAACTGACAGGGTGTCACTGGAAGGGACTGCAGAACAGATGTCTCCTAGTTCTCATTAAGTAATCATTCATCACCTAATAGTTTCAAACACTTATTGGGTATTTCCCAGGCTCCACCAAGTAAGCAAGGAATGAATCATTATGTTCTTTCCAAGATATATCACAGGAGATATGGCGAGATAAGATAGGTGGAGAAAGTGCTAACAATGTGTAATAATTTCTTACTAATAATAAATGGACGCAACCAACACTAATAGAAGCAACCATTAGCTGTTTTGATCAGAGACATATAGTTTATTCCCTGAGGAAATGGAAAAGCCTTCGTAGCACAAAGGACACCAGGTCTGAACTTGGAAGGACAGACACTTTCAGTCGAGATTGGGCGCGTTCAGGGTGGTATGGCTGTAGCCAACAGACACTTTCAATAGCAAGGTGAAAGGTGTCTTTGATGGGCTATGTGATACACAAGTCTAAGAGTGAAGCCCTGTGAAGAAATGTGGACAGGTAATTATGATCAAAGTGGAGTTTGAGTAGAAAGGAGAACAACACTGATAAATGTCTAGATGTCCCTCCAAAGCCCCAAAACCTCATTCAGTTACAAGTGGGGATTTCCAGAGAGGGCTGGATCTAGGATGTGTGATTCTGGGATTAAGGATGTGATGCTGGGATTATAGGCTTGCCACCCTGGGTGCTAATGATATCCACTCAAAGGTTGGGTAACTTGGATGGACTGTAAGGGATGGGAAGAGGCCCACTACCATCACTTGCTCGTGCTGCTTTTGCTGCTACTTTGCTGCCTTCTGCCTGCCCAGCTTTGCCATAGACCATTTCTCCTCTGTGATATCCCTCTGCTGTGCCACTCTGCCTTGGAGCCAGCTAACTATGGACTGAAATATCTAGAAGCTGTGAACCAAAATAAACCTCTCCTTCTTTAACTTTTGGTGTTGAGTATTTTGTCTCACTAATTCAAAAAGTAATTCAGATGCACATTGTCATTGAGAGTATGGACATACGACAATCAAGAAACAATGTTTCTACAGGACTGGAGGCTTGGGGACCCAGGGGAGTGAGAGGCAGCAGAATTGGCATTGGCCTGGAAAGGGAAGAGGGGTCATTCCCAGGGTGGGGGTGCTATTGGTGACAACACAGAAAAAGAGACCACTGTGCACCACGGCACAAGGAGGAAAGGAAGAGACTCCCTAGTAAGTAGGGTAACCTAGGCAGGGTAGAATACAAAGTCCCAAGCTCCTTGGCTCTACAAATGCTGTGATCTCAGTAGTGCTTTCAGGGTAGGAAATACATCAAGCAGAGGAATAAGTCAGGAAAAAGAGACAAAACCAAGTCCAGCTTTGATTTGAGAAAATGCAATTTCAGGAAACATGTAGAAGTGTGTTTACTTAACCTAACTGAAACCTCAAAGTTCTGCAAAAGTTGGTTACACTAGCCTCCTTCAGGGCCCTGCTCGCCAGTGAGGGACAGCCATCATCCTGGAGGAAACGCTGAGGCTTCCTCCACCTCCAGGAGGCCAGGGCTGTCCTTGGAAACCTTCCAAGACAGATGTGGCTGTCTTTATCTCTGGGCGCAAGAGAAGAGACCAAGGAACAGGTGACAAGCCCTGGAGCATGGCTGGATTCACTGCTCTTGCCTGCAGGCCTCCTGCTGTCTCCTGTCCCCAGGATGTGCCCAGACTCCTCCTCCCTATTGCAGTAAAAAGCCCACACCCCCTGCATGCCTCCCTCACTCACACTGCGCTTCGAGGCAGGGTTGTAGAGGCTCAGGGAGCAAGCAGGCTGGGTGGGCCCAGCCGCTGGCTTCAGGAACAGCAAGGCCCCCGTCACTGGGGACTGAGGAGTGCTGAGAGGGCTGCAAGGGAGGCATGTGCCTGGCCCTCCTTCCACCAGGCTGGCCTGGTGTCTGCTGCTGCTGCTGCACAGGGCCAGCCACGGGGCTCTGGAACATCCTGGACAACATGCAGCGCTGTTCCTGTGCCCTCTTCTAGCTGCCAGGACTGCTCTCCCAGAGCAGAACAAGGGCACCGGG
>NW_004524610.1:7906843-7909490 GCF_000260255.1 Octodon degus
ACACACACACACAAACAACAAACACACACTGTAGGTGTGTGCCCCCAGGCCCAGCATATGCGTGTATACTGACTGCTGACAGGACATAGGTGTCTCTTCAGGAACTGATAAAATGAATAAACAGGACGCCTGACGATTTAGCCAACCATGGGCAATTCAGTTACAGATAGTTTTAAGATGACTTCTCTTTTAAACGTGGTCCACACACTTGCCTACTCTTGATTTTGTTTGACAGCAACCAGCTGTGCTTGATTCTCTTGAGCCCAGGTCCAGCTCTGAAGTCCTTTGTCCCTGGGGAGGTGACTGGGTCATACTGAAGCACAGTTTAATCACGTCTCAAAATTAAGTTAGGGACTGGCTTGGTCCCCAGGGATCTGGATTTCAACTCAGTCCTGTGCTTAGCACATCACGTGGCTGATTTATGATGTGACCGTACGACTCGATTATAATTTTCTGAAAAGCAAGACTATGTCCTTCTTGTGTGCTTGTTATGGACAGTAAGAACTACGCTTTGAATACGATGTGAACTATGTCTTGCAAATATGAGCGGAACAATCCATTGAGGCACTCAAAGGGGAAAGTAAGGCCATTATCTTATAAAGTATAAATAAGGAAAAAAGAGGAGGTACCCAACATGTATCTAGTAAAGTGACTGGCTTTACTGAAGTACTGGAAGCAATTCGGAGAGACATTCCCAGGACAGAGAACGGTCATGAGTAAGCACTTAGGAAGAAACTTGTAAGGGAAGGGTAACGGGTGGCGGTCTGGGGGATCTGGACGAGGAGGAGGAGTTGGCATGCCCTGGCAGTGCGCTGAGGACAAATCCGTCACAGCCAGAAATGTCTACATCCAGACTCAAGTGTAGAAATCACACAGCTGCCAAAAAAGGCTAAAGAGATATTCCAAGGTCGTAAATTAGCCAGGCGAGACTTTTGGCCGTTTTAGTCAGGAAAATACAGCCGTGAAGGAGACGGGGCTGGAGGGGCTCCTGGGTGAGTGGGGAGGCCCCTGAGGTACCTGAAGCAAGGGAGTGCAGCGGGGCACGCCGCAGGCTGCGGCGAGAGTGCCACAATGTTGATCAACATATACCAGGTTAATACAACTACTGAAAAAGAGGGAGAAGCAACAAAGATGTTTTGTCAAAGTAGCTGTGGCATAGTGGGAGCAAATTTACCAAATTTTCATGGATAAGAAAGAATCAAGTGTTTGCTACAGGTGAGCAGGCTTCAAAAGCCACATCTTAGCTGGACAGGTAGGGCAGACTCATGCCTGTAACTCAACAGATGCTTCCTGGGACCACTGCCCCAGCTCCTGTGGCCTAGATGCAGACTTCCCACCTAGAGGAGAGCTGCAAGCTTCCAGATGGCCAGTGAGGTAGGAATTAGGACAGGCCAGAGGATGGGCTAGTGGGCACGACCCAAGTCAGGGGAATCCAAGACACATGCGCAAAAATGGCAGATCCAGAGCTCTAGCTGGGACCAATAGGAAAGAGCAACCTTCAGTTGCTTAGGAGTGTGGAATCAAGCAGCCCTCTGATAGGATGGCCTAGATCTGATGTCAGAGTGGGAGATGCAAAGGATGGCTGCCACTGAGCTCTGAGCCACTGTCTTCGGTTTCTGTCTCTGTCTCTGTCTTTATCTTTGTCTTTGTCTCTCTTCCTTAACTGTAACACTCCAGAGCATATAAAACTTCGCGGAGAGCTTCCAGCTACCCTGCACGGGCAGGACCTGCCAGTCCAAGCCCAGGCACAGCATGGGTGAGACCATCTTCCACCCCCTTGGGGCGCCCCCTCCACCACTCTACAGCACCCCACCCCACCCCCCTACCTGCAGAGTAGGAATTTCTGCTTCATTCTGGAAACCCCCAGATCCAGTCCTAGCCCAGGCCCAGTGAGTGTGTGGGAGAGCTTCCAGCTACCCTGCGCCAGCAGGACCTGCCAGTCCAAGCCCAGGTGCAGTGTGGATGAGACCATCTTCCACCCCCTTGGGGCACCCCCCCCCCACTCCACAGCACCTGCCTATCCAGTGAGAATTTCTGCTGTGTTCTGGGGACCCACAGATCCAGTCCTAGCCCAGGCCCAGTGAGTGTGTGGGAGAGCTTCCTCTCCCCCCTACTCCACCTTGTCCCCTCCAGACTCAGCTCAGACCTGACATACAGGCCTGAGGTGAAACCCTGCAGCTGCAATACATGCAGAGAGAGTAGGGGACAGAACCACCCAGCTAGTCCAGGAGCAAAACATCTTGCCTGAAGGGCACAACAGGTTCACTCCAAGGGTGGAAGTAGGAAGGAGCTGAGCACAGCAGCCAGAACCTAGCCAGGCACAGCTGGATAAACCCAACCTTTGTAGATTTGCACCTGAACTTCAGTAGGTGCTAAGGTTATAACTGCACCAAAGCTCTACAACAAAGGTCAGAAGACAGTGCTACATAAAATGAAAACACGAAATATAGGAAGCAAAATCATGCTGTTATGTTTAGCTGTGGGGGACTGAGGTCAATAATTTCTCTCATTACCAGTTAAACAGAAGACCCAATGCTATTATGGGCCACTGGACTCTTTTAGAATATTTTGCTGAGTTTACACACCTATAATATTCAATAACGGAATTTAGAAAAAATGGGGTATACAGATGAATGTCCATTTTGTA
>NW_004524610.1:7917132-7938424 GCF_000260255.1 Octodon degus
GTGTTTGTAAATAGGATATCATGTCTGCATCTTGTACAGCAATTAACCACTAGGAAGAATGTATGCAAGGTGTTAATTATTGAAACTGTCCTACCAATTTGATTTGAAACTGTCTCATTGCTATTTGTTTCTCAATAAAATTATGGGGAAAAAAGCACATTTGCAGTTCCCTCCCCAAAACAAAAAACTTCACTAACTCCGTGTGTGTGTGTGTGTGTGTGTGTGTGTGTGTGTCTATTGTCCAAGTTTTTTTTTCCAGCCCAAGAAAAACCTGAAAAATAAGTCTCTGGAAAGATCCCATAGCATCCTATGTGCCAGTAATACACCACAGGAGATCAAGAGGAAAGACCTAAGGGAAAAATAAAGTGAGGAAGGCAAGGCTATAGAAGTCAAAGGGCAGAATTCAAAGGCATCTGCTGTAACTCAGTGGTGTCCCAAATTTTCTGATTGAAGAGATTATGGGGCCACAGAGGAAAGTGAATGGCGATGTATAGTGTGTCTAAAGAGAGTCACACAGAGAGAAAACATTCTCTCAGGCTTTCACAGAGAGCAACTTGGTCAAGCAATGGCCATGACTCATCCACATGGCTGACACTGACAAAGTATCTACAAACTGCGGTACAGGGTTTCAGGGTAAGTCCTGAGGGGATTTGACTGACCTTGTCAGATACAAAAGTTACATTTCTTGTTATATAGGTCTTGCTTTATCTTGGTCTTAACCATTCAGCAGAAACATATAAACACAAGGTATAAAAAGTCAAGTCATGTTAATATGCTGGGCTGTAAAAGAATCAAGTCAACTACTTCTGACATTACCAGTCCTACAGATAACCCACTACTATTATGGACTACTGGACTATATTGGATTATTTTGCTGAATTCACACACCTACAATATTTAAATCGCAATGGAATACCCATCTCTGACAAAACAGGGGGATATAAATGAAGGACCATTTTGTATCTGTATATACAAAATAGGATAGGTATACAGCTACTTTTTCTTAATTCAATGAGAACTATTTGTAGTAATAGTGTTTGGACAGAATATCATGTCTGCATCTTGTGCTATGAATCACTACTATGAAAACAACAATATGCAATGTATTAATTATTATAACTATCCTACTAACCTGTTTTGAAACTGTCTTATTGCTATTTGTTTTTCAATAAAATTAATAATAAAAAAGAAGATAGAAAGAAAGAAAAAAAAGGCATCTGCTGCAACTGGCACAGCTTCCTCTTCCTGCTCCTGTCTGTTCTTGCTGCCTTGCTGTCTTCTGCTGCCTAGAATAGTTTGCCCCTGTGCCACTCCACCTTGCCTGGGATCCAGCTGATCAGGGACTGTGAGGTGCTATGTCAAAGGATGACCTGAAATTTACATTTTAGCAAAGGTCAATTCTTTTCAGTATCTTTTAGTCTTTAGACCAAAAAAAGTCTTGCTTCTATACCAGAGCTTCCCTTTATTATCATATGAAGTCTATATTAGAACGTAAAGATCCTTCTGAAGACGTCTGTTATTAGTTCTCAAGTGACAAAAGGGACATGTGGGCCAAACTCATTCATGTTTTTTTTTAAACCTTCATAGAAGAAGCCTGTTGCCTGCCAAACACATGGATGAAATTTGATTTCTTCTTTCTTTTTCTATTTAAGTGATTTCATATTTATCTCTGTGCATGTCGTTATACATACCAATTCATTTTTAGTTGCAAGCAAATACTTATGCGGCATCTTGAGACGTTCGCTCACTTTCTGAGTAAAGCTAGAGTGTGCAAATGTTAAAGCATCCTGGTGATGCCTAGCCCTCTGCGAACAAAGACTGGATGTGACAAGTTCAGCGCTCCCTTTGCCAGGGACATTTAGGTAATGTTGTTATTTGGATGAGGAGAGGACGGGATGGGTGCTAGACTAGAAATGATGACAGGGTTGATTCTCCTTCCAAACACTGGCAAGGGGACAAAGGGTTGATACTTGACACCCAAGAATGGAAAGTAATACAGGCAGCTACTTTGAAATAAACTTATGCAGGTAAGCTTGACTTTAAGAATAATGCTAAATGCACATTGAGAAATTCTAAAAAAATAGAAATCCTGAAAATACTTAGTGATTATAAACAGCCGACTGAAGCATCGGCCCTCCCCTCCCCTCCGCAGAATTCCCCCTCCACAGAATTGCAGAGCTAGAGCAAGAACTTTGCAGAATGACAGTGCAAAGCTGCTATGCTATTCTAGACGGCCAAAGAACAGTGAGTAGCCGTGAAAAGGAACGGCTGAGGAAGGAGGCTGATGCCATGAACGTTCTCAGAGAACATAAATAATGGAGTCATGCATTGTTTGCAAATTCAGTGTTCTACACATTAAAAAAAAAGGAAGGAAGCGGCCGGGCCGAGAGAAGGGAGACAGGCCATCATGATACCAAATAGAGGGTTGTAAAGGAACTTTACACAATGGAGTTAAGTAATGTCTGAGAAGTTTCTTCATGACTACAAGGGGCCTTTGTAACTGCATGTTTTTTGTGAAAGAAGACAAAGTCTGCTTTGGATGAAGGGCAGACATCTTCCTGGTTTAAATATATAAGGAGATTCAGATGCCTAGAAACTCTAAGTTTTGAAAACAGCCGTTATATAAAAGGGGACGCCTCAAGCAACTTTGTGAGTGCTGATTCCAATATCTAACTCTTACCACATGTCAGTGTGTGGCCCAGTGGTGGAAAGCTTGCCTTCCATGTGGAAGGTCCTGAGTTCGATCCCCAGCACTACGCAAATAAATAAGAGATTTATGCTTGTGTGTTTCTACTTAGGTAATGACATTTCTGTTAATGTTGAAATCTAAACCTTTAAATGTTAGCTTTTCTATCATGGGAAAATACAAGAAACTCATAGAGTTGTTTAATTGAAGTTTTCAGTTTAGGAACTTTGTTAAAGCAATCAAGCCAATTAATAATTCTTTCGTATCTGGTTTTTGTTTGTGCCCCCAAACCCCGGCCAAAGTACCAGTTGACGCCTGCCTGTGAGACTATCCCCTTCACGGGCCGGTGGCTGTTTTAGCCTCATGGTTAGGGGTACTGTGGATTTCTAAAAATCTGATCCAGATAAGCACACAGGTGTGCCTGCTCCCTGCTGCCTGGGAAGCATGGGCACTCTGTGCGTGACAGGATCACACCACAGCTCGGGGGTGCTTGGGCTACAATCTGTGGACGATAAGGGCTCTCCAGAGCAGACCGACACAAGCTCTTGCTGTCAGATGCAGCAGGTGCAGGGGACATCTGAGGGGGACAGGGCACGACTGACACGTCTTGTCTCATGGTGCAGGAAGCTCGTTTTAGGGAGCAGAGCCTCTACATGCGATTCTGCAGGGCACATGATCTCCAAGGCTTCCCTGCAGCCAGTGACACTGGACAGGAGGGCACACCACTCACGCCTGAGACTGAGTGGCCTAAGAAGAGAAATACAACACACAGATCTCAACCTCACAATTATCCAAGTCCCTGGGCAAGAAGCCGGCTATTTAAGCTGTGCCCATGGCACGAACTTCAAGGCCCCTGGGAAATGTTTCAACGTGGACTAAAACGAGTGAGGCTGGCAGGGAAGCCTGAGGCTTGGGTGTCACCACTAACTGACGCCGGCCTTCTGGACACTGCACACGCCTGACATTGAGAACGCGGACTGCCCTGGCGAGCACTCTCGGAGCCGGAACACTCCCTGTCATCCTGAGAAAAGGACCTCTAAAGCCTGAACATTTCTGTGGACAAACATGTCAAGCAAATGAATATATAGACCTGGCACTGGCTATGTGTCTAAATAAGCAGTGAGGAAAAACCTAGTGAATGTTACAGTTTGTTAGAAATAGAGAGCTTAGGAAATAATTTTTTAAAGATTAAATAACACAACCAAAGGACAGACCTTCAATGGCAGTGCTCTGACATCAGGAAGCTTTGGATTTTATAGATTCAGCCTCCTAATTTTTATATCAAAGAGAAGTTACACAGGTATTCAGCATTGTACATTTGATTAGGTTAAATAAGTGTATTAACCTCCTCTTTATTCGTATATATTCAATACGTGGACTTTTTTTTAAAAAAAGTACAAACCCTAGCTTTATTAATTCGGGAATTTGTTTTATTTTGGCAATGCCCAAAACTAGAGGAGGGATTCTGGGGATTTGAATTGTTTTCTGGGATTTTTTAAAGTTATTTTTATGATGCTTTTACCTAGATTAATTTCAGTTTCTTATTCATTTGCTTGTTTCTGAGTAACTTCAGGTCTCTGTAAAATGATCATGATTAATGTAAAATGTGGTTGTCAACAGCCTTGCAGAGGTGTGAAGCACTGGCTTTGGGGAAACAGAAACAACAGCAGCAACAACAAAAGCAGACAAAATCCAAGCAGGTCTTACCACTGGCACCAGTCCTGCTAGAATTTCAGTGTAACTGTGCTTCCTGGTTCGACCTTGTGACTACTCCCATAGCCATTTAGTGGGTGGATAGACATGCAGCTGCTAACGAGCTTGTAGCCAGGACCGAAGATGTCCCTCTGCGTGCTATTCAGTTCCACGTCAATTCCCTACCCTTTGTCCCCTGGCACTCTGTCACAGCTTGTAGTGCAGCTGAACTCCTTTCCAAAGCCAAGTCATTACTCAAGTTGAGGGCGATATTAATAACAAAATAGTCTGAATTTATTAGATGCATACATTCCAATGCCACTAACAATTTACAGCATTAATCCTTGCATCCAATTTCCCAATTTTATTCAGTCCCCATCTTTCACCACTTTCAGGGAACCTGATGTCTACTCCCTTTCTTCCATCCTAAACATTTCTGAAATTAGTTTGCATCTTCAGAGTTCTAGCATGCCATGAAATGTTGGGTTTTAGTTGTACGTAAGTTAATGGCATAGTTTATTGTTCAGGGTGTCTTAAAATTGAGGTCATGTAGCATTTTCTTCACTTTTATGAGCTTTCCAATTAAGGTTAGAGAAGTTGGGAAATATCTGCATGGTTATGGGACCCAGAGCGCAGCAAACACTGGAAGTCATTCTTGCTTTCCAAGCCTTTGGTCTCCACCAGCCCTCTGGTTTCTTCCGGGAGTATTTCCAGTGGAACCATCCACCCTGTCAGAGGAGTGAAGTTGAGAAATCTGCCTTTACACTCACATTTGAATTACATGAAAATCAGCAACTCCAGAAATCCAGGATTATAAATGACTAATGAAAACACAAGACTGTGTAAGACACCAGTTATAACTATTTTGTTTTTTTAGAAAGCTGGTAGGGAAGCCCATAGCTGAACCATCACTCCTGGCTTTAAAGGTTTTCTGTTCCAGTTCACCTCAGGCTTTCAATTTGAGAAACTCAACTTTTCAGGCTGGCTAACGCTTGCTTATTAGGAAAGGACACTCACTTATTTACTCAAGCCCTGAGTGCTGATTCGTACTTGAGATTTTACCCAATTCCCAGAGCCACAGATTATAGCTCATTTGTTTTCATTTTTCTTTATTTTAACTATAAATTCAAGCTGATCAGAAAGAATTTTCTGTGGTTTTGAGTTAAATTTAGAATTCCAACATTGAGAGCATGGTCAGTGTGTCACAGAAAGAGAAGCCAGGACTTCTCTCGCTACTATTTTTGCTCAATCCTTTCAGTAAGTGTGTCCAATAAAGTGTGAAATGGTATCACTAATGAATAAAGGGCAACATTTAATGTTCCTGAAGTTTAAAACAAAGAGCCCATCCACGGTCAGCATTTTTTCCCCTCTTGCTTGTGTTAAAACTCTGTATAAGGAAAATGTTTGTATCTCATATGACACTCGCAATAATGTACATAAATAAACCTTGCTACAGGTTTAGGCAGCATTTTTGCTTCTAAGAAATGTGTGGGGGAAATAATACAGACACTAGTGTCTTCATATTTAAAGCATTACATCCTTTATTGATAGTAAATTTACTGTCTGGGGCCCGACAACTATGCAGACAGTCCTCAATGTACATCTGCTGGCATGCCACGGAGCTGGATATTGACATCTTCAAGTGTGTAGAAGTGACATCCTGCCCTCTTGGGACCCATAGTGCAGGGAGATGTGTAGACAGATGCGATAGTTAATTGTGATGTCAACTCGAGTGGGTGAAGAACCGCCTGGCAGATGAGCAGAGTGCAGTTCTGTGTCTGTGGAGGACTGATTGGGGCTGCAAAGTTGGGAGGGAAGAGTCTGCCCCACACGGGTGGTACCAACCAGTAGGATTGCAGCCTGAATGGAATAAAAAGGAAAAGAAGGACGTCTTCCACTTGGCTTCTTTATAGGGGTTCTGGTCTCCGCTGGTGCCCTTGAATGTTCATCTCCTTCTTTCAGGCTTCCAGCACAGCCCCTCAGCTTTCTGACAGACTCTCACCTGTTCTGCAGTGAGCGCCTGGCCTTCCAGCTTTGTGCATCCGGGCCCCCTGACCTTGCAGACGACTGTTAGCCTTCCTCCACCTCTGATTCTACCAGTGGCCACTGTAGGCTGACTCGATGCATCCTTCCCTCTAGTGAACCCTGACTCATATGACAGACAATGTGGCTGAGCTCCTCAGGCCTCCACAGGCAGAGGCCAAGAGGAGAGAAGGAGTAGAAGCTGATTCCTTTCCAGTCATGTGCACATAGATGTAGATGTGCTTTCCTTCAGACTGCCTACCTTTCAATAGCTTCACACTTTCACCTCTTCTCAGAGTTTTTAAATCACAGATTTTCTCTCTGTTTCCTTGTTCATTTTATTACTGTCCATGCTGGTTGATTGTCCTCACTATTTACCACCCAGCCTGAGCCAGGAGGGAAGAGAACTCTAAGTTTCCTTACACTGATCATATGTGAACCCTAATTAAATCACCAAGGGACAGCCATCAAGAGAAAAGAGAGAAGGGTCAGTTTCTCTTTCCGTGCTTTCTTCTGCCTGAGCACTGCCCCCCTTGCCCGCTCCTTGGGGGGCGGGGGACAGAAGGAGTATGACAGCTTCCTCATATTTATATTAGAGCAAGTGACCTATTCACTTGGTTTTAAAAAATTCAAAAACTAAGAATATCTTTCAAAAGAGTAAAAAGCCACAAAACTACAAGTCCAGCTGCCAATTGCCACCACACGGATGAGGGCTTCCTAGGATATTTTATGCACGCATAAGAAGTAGCTCTTCTATTCTCCCTTTTCCTCTTCCTTCCTTTTTCCTTTTCCATCTCCATCTTTTTCTTTCTCAGTCTCCTTCACACCTCCCTCCTTTGATTTTCTTTTCCCTTCCCACATTCCCTTCCTTCCTTTTTTTTTCTTTTCTTCTTCTTCTTCTTTTTTTTTTTTTTTTTTTGGTGGAACCAAGGATTGAACTCAAGCCCTTGTGCTTGCCAGGAAAGCTCTTATTCTACTGATCCATCTCCCCAGCCCCTCTCCTTACTTTTTGTCCTTATAAATACACTTTGAAAAATAATACCCTATTCATTCCTTTTTCTTTTGACTTTTATTGTTCATCAACAGATCTTGAAGATATTCAACACTAAGTGATAAATTTTGCTATTTTCGTAACTGCATGCCACTCCCTTGAATAAATGTATCAGACTATATTTGGTACCCAGACCTATGAGTAAGTTTGAATATATGTCATTCCACTAATGAACAAGTATACTTACAACAAGTTTGTATGTAAATGTGGAACTACTGAGTTGAAAAATATTTCCACTTGGACCTGCAGAAAGTGTTACCAGACAACCCAGAGATTGTGCTAGGTCTGACCATTAAAGAGTATATAGAGATTCTAGTTAAAATTTCAGATGATATCAGAATGGTTTCTACTGTAACAAGACTACAGGGTTTTCAGTTAGGCATTAGGGTTTGACATCCTTTTTCACAGAAATGATCAGAAGTTTTCTGCTGAGTACAGACGCACAACGAGTCCCAGGGAGTATGGAAATATCTCCTACTAAAGATTCCATCTTAGAGACAGAATTTATAGATAGAAATTTCAGTTCTGCCCTATCTCCTGTCTTCTCTTCTCTCCATCATTTGTGGCCACTGATGTTCAAAGAGAATCTGTCTTTAATATAGTTACTAAACTGTAGGATTTGGGTAATCTTTTTGCATGCTTTTATAAGCTGGAATCAGAGACAGCAACTCAATTCAGCCTCTTGCTGTGGAAACCACAACCTTCTAGGGGCATTTGGCCTGGACATCACTTCACAGAGAACAAGCTCTGTCCCGTGGGCGCCTCGAAGACTGGCTGAGTGGGTTACTGCATCACATGACCTTTGGCAGTAAACTTAAATTCAAAACAGAGAAAAGACAGAGTGCTTCACCTTCAAATAAATGAAACCCCTCCAGTTTCTGTGAAACCTCCCTTCCCATGCTCTGGTTTATCACCTAAGCATCCCTGGTTTCAAACCCAGGGAAGGAGGTCTACTGATTCCAGAAAGCCACTCCATACAAGTTAAGTGGCCCAAAGGAGAGGAAGCAGGGCCGGGGTAGAGCTCAGGAAGGGGTAACTTCATGGGAACTCACAAAGCCGTGCTTCAATTCCCAGCACCCAGCTGGGTTGGGGCAGGGAGGTGGATGGACAGAACATTGATGGGCTCTCGGCCTGCCACATTTACCTGGTACAGTGAGTCATTGCAACTGCCTTATTTCCCTTGTGTGATGGTGGGTCACTCGAGTAGGCAAGAGAATCCCCAGGATCAGGCCATTTTCCGGTGTGGTGCCTGAGATGCCCCGCTGCACTGTTTGGCGACAGTGTTGCCCCGTTTTTCCTGAGTTGCCTTGAGGGAGTGGGAGAATGAGTGAGTTTATGAAGTGAATGGATTGTTGTTCTCTTTCTGGTTACTTTTACGTGAGAGAATTTACTCATCAGAGAAACCGGTCTCTTTAGTTTATTCAACATCATCCTTGTACCAGCAGTGCCCTCAATGACTCATCAAAAAGCAAAATTAAGATCCCCTTGTTCCCTCTTTGGGCTCTGGCTCATTTCCTGAGCAGTGGAGAAAGGCCTCCTTCGGGGGCGCCGCTGATCCACAAGCAGCAAGGCAGAGAAGCAGCTGCAAAGGCCACGCGGCTGTGCTAGAGGGGAGGCAGCGCTGCACGCAGCGCACTGCCAGCGAAGGCGGCGTCAGCCAGGCTTGAGGCAGCGCCGACTTGGGGAAGATTCCAGGGAGGGGGTTCTAATCCCCGAGTCCCTATGAGACGGAAGAGCCAGGAGAAAGATGGGCAGAGGCTGACGGGCTGAGACAAATGCTGAAGACTGTCACCTCAGGTAGTGCCCAATCGTACAGAAAAAGAGGGAAGGTGGGTAGGAAGATGGCATCTCTGCAAGTGGCAGAAAAGAAAAGTTGTTCTGAGCAGCAGTGGAGTGAAGGGCGGGAGGCGAGCAGGAGGAGGGGCAGAGCTGAAACGTTCCATGGAGAAGACACCTCGGAGGCAGGATACAGCCGAAACGGGACTGCTAAAATGGGCCGAAGAGATTAGTTTTAAAGTTATTTTTTAAGCTAAGCAGCTTTGGAAGGAACTTTTCAGAGAATAAAAAAAATGAAAAAATACTTATTTCCTATAGACTCCATATATCCACAGAGAAGGCCTGTATGTATATATGCCGCCTAGACTCAGAGGCGCGTGGGCAGAGGGCGTCCCTGCACCGAAAATTCCCCAGGTCTGGGAGCCACTGCTGTCCGCAGAGCCTGCCTGCTAGATTAAGTCAGCGGCAGCATCAAGGGGGCCGACGGTTTCCCTGGCCAAGAGCTGCTTCGCACTCCTCATAGTGAGGCTTAATTCTTCGCCTTTTCTTCTTAGGCACAGAAGGAGGTGACTAAATTTCTCCGTCTTCTTGTTCCTCTGCGGGGGACGTGGGCCTGCACGCTCAGGCTCAGTCGCTGGAAAGCCACACATGGGGACAGCAGGGGTCATGGGGCACCTTGGAGGGACATCCTGCCCAGAGCGTGTGGGAGCGAGCGGACTGTTCCCTTGGGAGAAGGGAAGCAGAGAGAGCTCGCGTGGGGACGCTCATGAGGAGTTAGGGCGATGCTTCCTCACCTTCACTTCACCAAGAGAGGCGCCAGGGACAGAGAAAAGCAGGAGAGGTGGGCACAGAAGCTACGGAAGCCACCATGAGAAGCCAATAACGTCCTACCCTGCCTGAGGACCTGAAAGCGTTTCAGCCTCGTTTACCCACTGGCCTCGTGTCCCAGCACTGAGTTCCCATTAACATTTTCTGTGACGAACCTTCAGAGCCGACGCCTCCACATCCCCTGCCACTCTCGAGGCATACTGATGTCCCTTTACTTCCACATGATCTAATGCCATGAACTTTGCCACACTTACACAATTAAAAAAAAAAAAAAAAAAAAAAAGCGGTGATAAAGGAAGGGTACTCTTGCTGCACACAATTTATAAACAATTCCTACGCTCCTCAGATTGGGCTCCGAGACACATGAAAGAGCGAGGAGCCATGAGCCTCTCTGCCCAGGCACACAAATTCCCTACAGCCTAATCCCCCCAGCGAGGAGCCCGCATTTTTCATTAATATAATACAAAAACATATGGTTAAGAGAAGAAAAAGAACATAAAGAAATGAGGAGAAGAGCTACAGAATTCAAAGAAAACGCATTCCCTAGATCATACCCACATCTAACTGCCTAAGAAATTTCAATGAAAATCAGATGTGATTTTCAACATGTATTTTGCTCAAATAAAATATGAGAGAAATACAAGCACTCTTGTGCAGGGCAGTAACAATGTGCTTTCTTACTTGGATGGGGTTATAATTGTGTAAGGTTATTGTGAGCATGACAATGAGATAATACGTGTCAACTGGGGAAGAATGATATAAATTTTTATTACCACATTATATAAGTATTTCTTATTGTTGGAGTTACAAATACATTATAGGAAAGAAGAAAGGACACATTGGGGGGTGGGCCTGAATGCGAACCATCTTCGAGACATAGACTGGAAGTTGTTTTTAGATAGAAAGAAACCCTAACCTCAGTAGGGGTTTTTTTGTTGTGATTCTTGCCTAAAAGTCGGTGCTGGAGAAAAAAGCAGCCCAGGCTCTGTGTGTGTGTGTGTGTGTGTGTGTGTGTGTGTGTGTGGTACAGTACAACACAATATACGGGAAGACTTACCCCATAGAATTCAATTTTTGGAAAAAAGTCGTGATATCAAGATAAAAGAATGAAAGAGGGAGGCAGGAAGGGGTTATTGAAAGGAAACAAGGGGAAGAAAGTGAAAAAGACAGAAAGTGAGCCAGTGTCAGGACGCAACAAGCGGGGCGTCCCGCCGCGGAGCAGAGCGGCCGCTCCGGTGCGCGGCTGCTGAGGCGCTGGGCAGAAGCCCTCCTTCAATCTGCGGCCTCCGCGGTCTTAAATCTGTCTGCGTCCGATCTAGTTCATCTTCAGAAGGCGTTTAAGGGACTAACGATAGCGAAGACTCAGAAGAAGATTGAGAGAAGCAACAGGCTAAGCAAGGCCTTTTCCTCCTTCCTTTTTGACTTCGGGCCTTTCAAAATATGTCTGCGTTTATTTCCATTTAGGGATAATGTCACTCTCCCCCCAGCGTCAGAAGCCAGAACGATCGCAGAGGGAAGAAAGGCTACCTGCTGCGCCGTCAGGGCTGCGGGATGGCGGGGCGCGTGTCAGAGGCCGGCAGGATCCAACAGAGCGACGCTACCTAGTCAGCACCTACTGCGTGCCCCGCAAGCGCTCTCTGGCCCAGGAACATACAGCGAGGAACAGAGAGAGAAGAATCTCTCCTCTCAGGGAGCTGATATTCTTGAGGGATGGAGGGGAGTCATCTGGCAAGTTAGAGATGTCCTCCAACACCATTTAGCTGTCACAGGTTATTTGCTTTAAATACCCTAAGGATAAGATTTAAATTTAAAAAAATTTTAAAACCAAAAAGTAAAAGTTTTAAAAGCCCTTGAAATGCATGCAGAACATGGAATATTTACAAAATACACTTCAGTAGTTTAGAAGCAAATCTGGAATGATTTTTGTTAGTTTGAAGAAGAAAAATATGTATGATTAGGTTTTTTCAAATGGTTTTAATTTTTTGACTTTCAGATGTTGAAGGCTTGAGTGAAAAAGAAGCAAGGAAGAAAAATATTTTTCCAACCTATTCATAGAAGGGGAGCTATAGAGAAAAGTTCAAATTAGAAGAAAATTGTTACAGTTCCAGAGGCATTGTCATTAATTCCGCTCAAACTAACCCCCTCACTGCAAACACAATCATCTCTTGTTCTTGCCACTTCTGGGGTTCTCTGTGTGAATGTTACGAGGTGTGGTAAAATAGATAGATAGATAGATAGATAGATAGATAGATAGATAGATAGATAGATAGATAGAGAGAATGCTGCCACTGAGGGGTATCGGATGGAAGAGCAGCCTCACCAATGCAGGGCGGTGTGTTCCACCCACCTCGGTTGCTGAGTCTGGCCTGCGGTGGACATCAAAGTAAATGTTTTCAATTAGGACACCAAGTCAGCCATGGCAGTGGGACTAGACCCTCACGAGAGCACACCTCCAGAGCTGCTGCAGAAGGTGGTGGGCATGGTGGCATGAGTGTGCTCAAACCAAGAGGGGAGGTCCTGAGGGGGAATTCACAGTGGTGTGTCTTTTACTGGAATGAACGTCTTGTTAGTGTAAACACACACCGCAGCCTTTGATCACATCATATTCCCTGTTCCAAATTTCCAGTTTTCAGATTTTGTGTTCCCTCAAAGCCCAGCCCAGTATCCTGCCTTTTATAGCTTTTCTGTAAACACACTGCACAATGACCCTGTGAGGAAGTTGGGGCAAATTCTTAGTTTAGGGAGTTGCTCAAACCCATTCTAGGACAAAATAGTTATTGGTGTGAAGCTGAACAAATGATGGTATTATTCTAGGACTTCCAGTTTATTCAGACCTCAAGAGCCCAAACTTTCCTTTTGGAACTAAGCAGTGCAGATAGCCTATTGTCCAAAATTCACTAAAACTAAAGACATTGTTTTATTTTATGACCCATTAGAATAGTTTGGTTATTTTTTCATAAAATTACTTCATTAGTTTAGAGTCCAGAAATTTCATGTTATTAAATTACTGAAAATATGACCTGGTCTTACTGTGAACAGTTTGGAAAACAAATGACTTCCTGCACCAGCAGGTACAGGGTGGGACGGCTGCATGCGGAGTGCCAGGCAGAGCCCACGCCTTGAAGCGAGCAGAGTCCTGAGAGGTTCGCCGCAGCCCTGGGGTTCTTCTGTGGTCCAGGAGGTGGAGTGCTGGGGTCGGCCGGGTGGGGGGGGGGGGCCAAAGCCGTGGCCAGAGGGGAGGAACAGGAGATACGCAATCTGTGAGGCCGACCCAGGCACTGAAGAGAGCAGGAACGCGGGAAGCCCAGCAGATGCCGTCTGTAGCCTGCGGGTGCGCTGCCACAAGGCTGCTGCTTGCTCCCACGCCTCATCCTAAAGGCCCTGCCCACCACCTGCCTGCAGAGATTAGCGGCTCTCAGCCCATACAGGAAGTGGGCAACTTTCTAAAGATCAACATTTCACTGGTGTTAGCTGTCCGCTGTTGGGTACCGACTTAGACCAAGCGTAGCAGCCTACAGCCGCAAAGCTTTGCTGTCTCGCGGTTTCTCTGGGCGCAGAAGCTGAGTGCAGTCTTGCTAGTGTCCTTGGCCCATGATCCCGCACAAGACTACCCTGAGGTGAAGAAGGCTGGATGGAGCAGCCGCCTGGATGTTAGGAATTCAGCATGGTCTTGCAGCTGCCTGCACGGTACCGTGCAGGAAAGCGCTCTCCTCAGACATTTCAGAATTCAACAGACAACACTTGGCCACGTGAGCAACGGTGTCCACTTGTCTGAAGGTGAAAACACGCCCTCCCTAGGTTTTGCTTGCCCCTCTTCTTCTCTCTGTGATGAACAGGGCTCCTCCAGTTTTCTTGGTCACTTCTGCCTTAGCCACTACAGGAGCTTACCCAGTAACTTCTTTACGGTCCCAGAGAGAGCACAAGTCTGGGTACACTTCCTTGAAGCCCTGTAACGGTGACAAATAGGGACTAGCAGCCCCTGAATCCCAGCTTTTGACTTGCTGGCTGCATGACGATGCCTCCGTTTTCTCATCTGTTATGGAGATGAAGTGACTCTAATGCCTCACTCACCAGCAGGCGCGTGGTGTGTGTACAGCTAGCTAGAGAGCTTTGGCCCGCTATCTAATCATCGGAACTTTTGGGGACTATAGGGCACTGTCAACTACATAGCTCTTTTCTTTCTCCTGATTTACTAAGACGATCTTCACAAGATTAGTAGTACCTCCAGCGGCATGACCCTCTCAAACAGCTATGCACATAGGCAAGAAACTAGACTCAGTGCAGGTCCAGCCAAGATGGTAGTAGACTGCAGTGCTCCGATTCACATCAGAAGACTGCGTCAAGCTCTTCATTCATTCATGTTTCAGAAATGATTTCTCAGATATTCATCTTTTTATACCCCTAAGACAGTTTGAATTCGGATTAGAAAATGCCTTTGATGCCTTATAGTAGATTTCTTAGAGAGTTTATTTTTTTAAACACAAAAATTATGCTTCTTCTAGAGAAGTAAGAGAATACTGATGTCACAGTCCATTTTGTGCTGCTACAACAGCTCTGTAGATTGTGTAGCTTATAAAACATGCAAGTTGTTCTGGCGCAGGAGGCTGGACAGTGTGAGATCAAGCTTCTGGATATGGCAGAGGCCTTCTGGGTGTGTCATAGCGTGGTGGAAGCATCCTGCAGCCGGAGAGACCACACTTACGGTCACCACAAGTCCGCCACCCACTCCCCAGGAATGCCATTCATCCATACATGAGGACAGTGCCCAGGACATGAGGACAGTCCTTGTCACTTCGTAAAGATCCCACAATCACACTGGCAATCCAATTTCCATTGTGTAGCTTTGGGGAGCACATTGAAGCACAGTAGTGAAAAACAAAAACTAAGAAATGAACCAACGATAGTAGCAGGTAGCGAGAGGGATAGAGAAAAAAAATACACAGATGATCCCTACACAAATAAGCTCTTAACTGTCTTGGAGACATTTGGATTATTTTATTTAATAAAAATGCATGTTCATCTTAGAATAGAGGACACAGATAAAGTTTTTACATGAGAAAAAGAACATTTGCTAATAATTTCTATATCCATGGAGAGCCATGAGTAGCAATGAGTCCATCTAGGTACTTCCCCCCCATGTATACAAAATGTGATAACAGCACACACAATTTTAGAATTGCTTAAAAGTTCAAAAGGAGATTGTTAGTTTACAGACAAATATGTAAAGAGGCATCTGCAATGTGGAATGAAGGGAGTGACTTCAAAGACAGCAGAGAAGAAGGCTAGAGAAAGAGATTGGAGAGCAGAGGCCGGGGTAGGCAGGTACCAGAGACTGCGAGGCCCGCGTCATGCAGGTGCCTCCCAAGGGCTCCCCCGCACCCCTGGACTAAGGCCAATCCTGTGGACACAGTGGCAGGAGCTTCTTGTGTCTGCCTTTTAGGCATGGAGTGATTTTTGTGTGTACAACAGAGACCCTTCACCATGGGTCAGCTGAACAACTGGGGTATATGCTTTCAGAGCTCGTCTTATAAAGACCTTCTATATGGCTCAACTAGGTAACAAATTGAAAAAGCCAGTAGCCACAAAATATCCTTCCCTTTTAAGGGTATCACCCTCGGAGTGAACCTCTCTACAATCGTTTGAAATAACATCTTGTCTAATCCAAATGAAGATAGTCTGATTCTGACTCACTTTTAATCTTGAGCATAATAGTATATTTCGTAGCATTTTCAGTAAGAAAGCTAATGATCCAACATCACTAGGCCTTAAAAATGCCATTCAGTAATTACTTGCTTCTATCATAAAGGAAATATAGGCTTAAACATTAGAAAAATCATGCTTATTTTCATTTCCCAGGAGACAGTGTGCTCTTCTTCAACCTAGACCAAGAACTTCCTGAGAAGTCATTCCTGATGAGGTTGAGTGGTTAGTCCTGAGCTTTCACTCTTCTTCTTTCTTCAAACTTCTGCTAACTTAAAGAAATACATAACTACTTTTGTAAAAGAAGTATTTATCTTCTTTTGCTAAGAATCCATGCCCTTCAGATTTTCCAGTGTTAAACCCATCCACATAGAGTTATTTAAATATTCCCTCATGACTACTTTGACAATTGGGGAATAGGTAATAATGACCCATTTTTATTCCTAAAATTTCTCAGGATTTGTTTTCTAGTTTTTCTCTGGCCAGTCTAATTACTTTATGAGTTTTATTGATCATTACCAAGCAGAAGTTTTTAGCATCTTTGCTTTTCATTGTCCTTTCTTTTTTACTACTTCATATATTTCTACATTTTACTATATCCAGTCTAAACTTAGTTGAGTTCATTTTATTCTTCTTTTGATGGGTTCTTAAATTAGAAGCTTATATAATTGTTTTCACTTGTTTTCCTAATATAAACATTTAGAGTTATAAATTTTGCTGTAAACATTGTTATACACACACACACGCGCGCACACAATCATCTACATTTTGATATATTGTATTTTCATTACCATTTAGTTCCAAATATTTACTAGTTTCCTTTGGTATCTATATTTGGATCTAGATTCAGACATTCAATGATTAATTTCCAAATATTTGAGGACTTCCAAATATGCTTTTTTATTTACTTCTAAAGTAGTAGTTTGTTGAGATCCCATATGAACCATTCCAATTCTTTGATATTTATTGAGATTCATCTTAGAGCTCAGTGCTTGACCTGCTCTGATGGTCTCGTGTGTTTGAAATGAATATTCTGCTCCTGATCCACTCAGGAGTCTACAAATGTCAGCTAGCTTGAATGTCTTAATAGCATTGTCCAAATCTTTTGTATGATTTCTGATTTTTTCCAAGTTTTCTATGATTTCTTGAGATAGAAATATTGAAACCTTCAGCAGTTATAGATTTGCCTCCATTCCTTGTAAGTTCTGTCAGTCTTTACTTGTTGTATTAGAGATGTTTTTAGATCAACACCCAGTCGTGAGTGCTGCTGCTCCTTGAATTGACCTTTCAGTAATTATGAAATATTCTTTTTATTTTTATCAACATTTTGTTTTGCCATCTACTTTGACCCTAATATTTGCACATTTTCCTGTTCTTATTATCTTTTGTGTTTTGGGTTTTTTTTAATTGACAAGTAAAATTGTACATATTTCTAGTGAACAACATGATGTTTGGACATATATATGTATTATAAAATTCCTAAGTTAAGATATTTAACATATGCATTGACTCACATAGTTATCATTTTTCATAGTGAGCATTCATAAAATCAACTGATAATTTTCAAATATGCAGCATATCTGTATTAACTATAGTCATCGTGATGAATAGGAGACCTCTTGAATTTTTTTCTTCCTCAGTGGAAATTTGTGTCCTTTAATAAACTCCTCCTGAGTTACCCTCTGCCTCAGCCTCTGGCAGCCCTCATTTTATTCTTTGTTTCTGTGAGTTCAGTGCCTTTATACTTCACGTATAAATGAGACCATGCGTATTTGCCTTTTGTGTATGATTTATCTCATTTGACATAATGTCCTCTAGGTAGCAAATGACAAGGTTTCCACTTCCTCCTCATCCTTCTTGGAGGCTGCATCTTCCTGTTCAGAGCAGCTGGGAGTACAGGCATGCACTATTTCCTGTAGATTCACATCTTTTTAAGGGATAAATTGTATTCCATTTTGTGTATCTATCCCATTTTCATTATCCATTAGCCACTATGGACACTTGGCTAGCTGCCACATCTTAGCTATTATGAATAATGCCTCAACGAACATGGAATAGCCATACATCTGTATAATTAATATTTATATCATACATTTTACTATCCTTTCCTTTTAGCCTGTTTGTATCTTTCTTCTAAGTAGTTTGGAGCTGTGCTTTGGTGTTTTAATCTTGTCTGGTGAACTTTTCCTTGCATTACACTCTTGGCCGACATACGGGTAATGTGCTATTTGAGGTTGGCCATAGTCTGTCTTGAAATATGCCTTTGTTTATTGGATGACCAAGTGTCCGTGTGCTTTTATCAGTGGGTTAATGCTGAGAGGCATGCTCTTCCATCTCCTTCCAGCCCTTCCCTTACAGGGGAGACAGATAGCAGGCAGCGCCTAGCTTGTCCTGGCTCCCTGTGGGTGAAGGATTGGCACAAGGTCATAGATGACTAAGTGGCAGAGTCTTGATTAAAATCACATACGAGGTGACCTGAGTCCACAGCGCTTGTTCTTAGTACCCTATTTACAGCTGTTCTTGCTCATTGTTCCAATTAGTAACAATGGAAACCTGCACTGACCATTGTGTCAGAACTTGATGGATTGACTTATGCAAAGACAAATGGGCAGGACTGTTAAAACAGCCCCCGCGCTGGACTGCAGATTCTGACTCCAGGAAATTCAAAGCTAGGGAAGACAATGTAGGCTTTCCTCCTTGGTGGCATGCAGCTCTGTATTTCCTCTTTCTCAGGCCCCCACTCTGCCTTGGAGAGGTCCACATCTGGGTTGCTCCCCGGCCCCGGGCACCCAATCTAAATCCTCCCACTCACAAATGGCTTCCCATAAGATGCTGCTTTTATAACTGAGAATTATGAGTCATTAGTGCAGCAGGAAACCAAGTTGTGGATCATGACTAATGTATTTTTTAATCAAATGAAATAAAGTGTGCTCCTTCCTTTACCATTTGACTCCTGCAAATGCCTTAGGTTTGGAGTCACATTTTCTCTGAATCGTATTGGGTGGCCATGGATAGAAGTATTTTCTTTTTAATTTTGACTTTTTTTCCCCTCGAGTTGACATTCATTCCATATTTAGTTTACTGGCATCAGCATAAATCCTAACCAAGAAAAGTCTTTGTAGAGGTTCCCTAGGAGGAGAGGCCATTTCGTCCTCTAGCAATTAACTCAGGGTGCTGCGTGTGGCTCTTTCTGCTTGCTCCTGGCCTGGGCTCCCTGGCCAAAGAGCACCTAGGGTTCACTGCACCGCCCGCCTGCACCTCCTCAGGGCCTGGGGGAGCCTCAGCAACTCCTCCAGCAGCCCGCGGGCTTTGACGCTTCAGCCGCCTCCTCCTAAGGCCGAGAGGCTGAGCGCCAGCTGGAGTTCACGTTGGTCCCAGTCCCTCCCCAAGTGGAAACCCACACTGAAATATTTGTTCTCCGTGCTTTGTTCCTAAAGCAAACAATATTTAGCTAAGTATGGTGTAAAGGGTTACCATTCCCCACAAGTGATAAATAAACTGGTGACCGCAAGGAGGAGGGAGAAGCGGGGTATTCTGTGGTCTTGGAGAGTGAAAGCTTTCTTTCGTGGAGCCAGGGGACAGAGACAAAAATCATCAAAACAAGATCTTTTCCTTCGAAGTTCGCAGGCTGCAGGAGGGGAGCGCATCTGCATACCTCGGAAATTGTTCCTGAGCAGGTGGAAGAAGGCCCAATGGTCTTTCTACCACAGCAACTAGGAATGGACGTACAGCTCACATTTTATTTTCTCATTTTTAAGTTAAAGCATGTTTATTTCACTTAAACAAATCACATTTGGGAGCCCTATGAAAAACCGAAAAATTAGATGACTATATTTTGCTGTTCAAAGCAAACTTCTTGGGAACAAAATTTAAAAACAAGATATTAAGTGATGTCCCATGTGTTCATAAAAATGTGAAAACTTAGCTATGTATAGGAGTTCTGTGTAATCCACCAGAATTCGTCTTTTTGTCATTTCACTGAAAGCCTTTTCTTTTTATCTTTATGTATTTAGTACAGGGTCTACAGGGTCTCAGTACACAGATCGGACTCATAATAATCCTCCTGTATTCAGCCTCCCAAGCGCTGGGATTGCAGGCATGCACCACCACACCCAGTCTCAATCGCCTGTCTCAGCGCACCCTGGGAGCAGGGCCAGCAGGGCAGGCAGGGCAGGCAGGGCAAGCCGGGGATCAAACCCTGGCCACTGCGTTCTGTCTAAGCAGGTGCTTTAGTCCATTGAGCTATTTGGCCAGCCCTTATATTTCTAAAAATAGAAAGCCTTTTCTATTTTTATAGGCTTTGGCTTTAAGAAAACTTGATGAAATTTGCTGTATTTATGTTAGTGGCTTCCAAATTTATGCTAAACATTTTATCAAATAATTTTTTATACTGCCTACTAATTAAGGGCATATCAAAATTTATGTTTTGCTAAAAGATTAAAATACTATTTTGATAGTATAATCTATTTTTGTATCTTATATATCTCACCAGATGTGTTCAAAGAGGCAACGGCACTAGCGTGAAGCGAAGTCGTGAAGTTCCATGTATGTGAAACACATCTTAAGTCACCATGACTGAAAGGTGACTCCGAACTGTTTGTGACTATGGCACGGGATGAAGCGTGACTGTCACAAGGACAGCTTTCAAGGGTAGAGTATACCTTTGGTGGCATCTATGATGCCTATAATTTAAAGCAGCCCTGAAATTTTTCTAGATACAATTCATTCGATTTCAAAGATCTCCTTAATTCTAGAATTCGGCAGAAAATTCCATGCTTGCTTTGCACATATATTCCCCTAAGAATGTTACAGATTTTTGTACTTGCTTCTTGAAGTCTTTCTTGGTGAATAGATTGAACATCTCACATTTCTGCAATTTAGATAAATTTACAACAGTTTGGTCATATGATCTACTTATAACCCCTTGGTGGACATCCCAGACTCATTCTGTAATGCAGAATTCACATCTACACATGCTGTATGCATACCTGTTATCATGAAGATGCACAGTTTCTTGGGATTTTAGCATGTGTTTACCCAATCAATAAAAATTATCAAAACTATAATTTTAATGACTAATATTTTATCTTATGAGCATATTGTAGTTTATTTAACCATTCTGCTATCTTAAGAAAGAATTAGTTGCTTTTATTTTATGTATTTTAATAAATGCTAGGATGGATGGCTGGGAATCTAAAAACTGAGCAAAAAAAGATACTCAAAGTTCCACATAGTGAAAATACTGATTCAAAGATAACAGAGTATGTCTGCATATTGATTGCTCATAGATGAACATTTTGAATATTTTATCAAGAAATAAAGCTTTGTAACTCTTGAAGACATAGGGGTAGGCAAAGAGTTCATGGACAGAAATCAAATCGCACGGGTAACAGTTGAAAGACTTAACAACTGGGATCTGTTCTTACTGAAAAGTTTTTTCACATCAAAAGAAATTACCAATAAAGTGAAAAGGCAACCTACAAATTTGGAAAAAATCATGACAAATAAGTACTCAGACAAGGGTCTGCTCTCTAGAA
>NW_004524610.1:7940509-7944190 GCF_000260255.1 Octodon degus
CAAGTCTGCATCTTGTACAGCAATTAACCACTAAGAAGAATATATGCAGTGTATTATTTGTTGAAACTGTACTTTCGATTGGATTTGAAACTGTCTCATTGCTATCTGTTTATCAATAAAACTTTGAAAAAAAAAAGAAATAAAGCTTTGTGCCTATATTCCAAATTGAAATTCAAAAAATAAAATATTTTCCCAAATGCCAGGGCCAAACATAAATCAAGGTCAAATGCGAAAGGCTACATTCAACGAGCCAGAGATTTTTATCAGTGACACAAGTGAATGATGGCGCCTCACCCACAGCCCAGCATCGGTAGAGCAGTAGGAAAGGAGTGATTGTGCCAACATTTACAGCACGGCGCTGCCACCAAGGTGGGTGCCATGGGGGAGCAGGGACGAGAGCCGGCCGTAGGAATTGATGGTGAATTTGAATCAGAAAAATAATAGGAAAAGAATGGGCAGGTGAGACAGCCACCCATACAGAACAGATAAAGACACGCTGACAACTAATGATGCTGATGCTCATGAAAAATACAAGAATCAAATTTGTCCACAGAACCAGAGACATTCACATGTTCCTCATGAATTGTCTCACATTTGTTCAGTGAGCAAGGGCTCCTGGGGACGTGTGTGTGGCCTAAAATTCTGGGCAGTCTTCACAGGGCTTGTGAGACAAAAGGTTGCTATAAGCCTGCTTTTGAAAGCAGCAGGGGTCCCCACACGGAGGCAAGGACACTGTTGCTCTTCTTGTAGGACACCTGAACATCACTTTTGCAGGTGGGCATGAAGTTTTCCTCCACGAAGTAAGGAGCTTTTCTGCTTTATCTTGTGCTTTCCTCCACTCAAGAGCCATCTCAGCTAATAGAGGCCATTCGTCTCTGTTTTCCCCTAATCTCTAGAGTCCAGAGAGGGAGGGGCTGGGACAAGGTTGGGGAGCAGCTCAGGGCTGGCATGTGGGAGGCCCTGGCCCTGACCCCTAGAACTGAAAACAATAGACACATGTATGTACAGGCACATCTGTACAGCATGGAGGGTGGCAAGCAAAGCTTTCTTCTGTACTCCTCAGAATGTTGTATTTTTGGAAAAGAAATGAAAACACATTTCCCACCTTCACTGCAAGCAGCACTTCAATAGGGAAGTGTTTTTCTTATCACTTTTCATAGTCTTTTAGGTGCAAGATGTGGCAGTGCCACAGGGTCTCTGACACCTGACACTGAGCTTAGTACAGAGGGTATTTGGCTGTCCCCTTGTCCCCAAGGAGTGTCACCTTGTGCCTGGGAGCACCTGGGGCACTCCTTGCTCCCACTCCAGCCTGAGCAAATCGCAGCTGCCTGCCTTCCCTGGAGCGCAGGCCGGGAGAGTCGCGGGTCAAAGCCTCAGTTCCGAGAGCACTCAGGTGAGACCCAGACCGCGCAAGCGGGTCTGCCCTCCTCAAGCTCCCCGGCTCACCAGTGACACTCTGCAGAGTCCAGGCATAAATCCTTTTTCGTCACAGACACATGACACACGCAAGGCCGCACACACGTGGGTTCTCCACTACACATACTGTTCACATTCTCTAACTTGTGCCGATAATTGCAAGACCTCGTAAGAACTTGCAAAAAATAATTAGACATCAGTCTTGCCAAAGTGACTGGAATTTCAGAAGAATAAATCATTCTTTTATCACTGTTCTGGTTCTCACACTAGCGAGATAGTACGATGTTTGCACATGTGGATCTGATTTATTTCACTTACCAATATAGTCTCTAGCTGCATTCATTTATCTACAAAAGCCCCAAATTTATCTTTTTTATAGCTGAATCATACTCCATTGTGTAAAAATATCATAACTTGTTTATCCATCCCTCAGCTGACAGGCATTTGGGTTATTTCCAAGATTTAGCTACGACAAATTGCGCTGCTATTGACATATATCGTTGCGGTGTGATGATTTCAATTCTTTTGGGAAAATAGCTAGGAGGGGAATAGCTGGCCTGAACAGGACCTCCAGTCCTAGCTCTCTGAGGCATCTCCAGGCTGATTTCCATGATGGTTGTACCAGCCTGCGCTCCCACCAACAGCAGAGAAGGGCTCCTTTTCCCCACAGCCTCTCCAGCCTCTGCTATTGGTTGACTTCTTAATGATAGCCATTCCCTAACAGGCATACGATGGCATCTCAGTGTCGTTTTAATTCACATCACTTGAATGACCAATGATGCTGAACATTTATTTCATATATTTACTTGTCATTTGTATCTAAAAGGTACAATAGATACTATGAAAGGGAAATAAATTGTCTAATGAGAAGAAAAAACTGGGATAAGGAAAAGCACAAACGGAAGAAAGGAAAAATGTATTTAGGTATGTATGTCGAATAGTTTGGATAATTGTCTTGGCGATTCCTGCTGGTCTTTTGAAAGGATCAGTTAATGCTTAATTTTTTTACTCTGACTTTTTTTCTCTTTTGAATTTCTTAAAACTTCTTAGTTATTGTTTTGTTTTGTTTTTTTCTTTAAGTGAATCTTACATGTTTATGTCTGGTAATCTAAACAACTAACTTAAAGATAGCATCATGTAATACAGCAACCATTATTGAATTCCTATTACTTTTTTAGTGAAGTCTTATATTGTTTCTAATGTGTTTTGTTTCCTCTCACTATTTTACAAAATAAAAAATATTATCACTGTTCTGAAAAAGAACTGATATATTTTATAAAAAAATTTACACTACATTTTCAACCACACAGTTAGGTCTTACGAAAATAAATATAGTCTAGTAATGCTAGTAATATTAAGAGGTATTTGAAAATAAGATTTTGTATATTTCTGCTACAATATAATATAAACTAGAAGGAATTTATGGTGCTCTAATTATTGCACGTGTTGAGCACAGTACAGGTTATCTTATATTTCCAAGATACAGTATCTTTATTTAGGAGTAGTTTGCACTTGCGAAATTTGTCCTGGAAGTGGCAGTAGTTTGGTTCCACATGGGTAATAAGGTAAAGATCTTCCAGTGACTAGTGTTATGGTTTGTGTCTAATCTCATGTCCTCAAGGAGCAGACTTACAGAGTTTGTGATTAACTCATGAGCCCCTGGGATTATGGGTGTGAGTGCTGCTGAGATTATGGGTGTGAGGACTGCTGGGATTATGGGTGTGAGTACTGATGAGATTATGGGTGTGAGTACCACACCCAGCCTGGGGGGAATAGTCTGAACTCAATTTAAGGGAGACAGACTTGCTCTCTGCTGCCATTGTTGCTGTTACTCCTCCTTTTGCTCTTGCTCTTTGCTCCTGCATGAAAAGTTGCTCTCTGCCCTGTGCCACTCTGCCGTGGAGCCAGCTGAGTATGGACTGAAACCTCCAGTAGCTGCGAGCTAAATCAACCTTTCCTTCCTTCATTTTGAGTGGCAGGTGTTGAGTGTCTTCCAGCAATGAGAGAAAAGTGAGTCACTGGCGCTGGTAGAAATGGAGGCTGAGCAAATGGCTGTCTGTAATTTCATCCCAACAGTCTTTTGGAAGTCCTACCTGTCTTCAGTCACCTCTGTATGATACTATCAGACACCAGGACTCTCCCCATTAAAATACCATGTTTCAGGCCAGGGAGACAGCTCAGTAGCATAAGAGCCTGACTAGCATGCACAAGGTCCAGAGTTCAATCCCCAGTGTCACAAAAAAAAGAAAGAAAGAAAGAAAGAAA
>NW_004524610.1:7945030-7983676 GCF_000260255.1 Octodon degus
TGATGGATGCTGCAGCTGTTGCTCCTCTTCTGTTCTTCATTATTTTCTGCTATCATGAACTGCTGTTGTTTGCCTTGGAGCCAACAGAGTATGAAATGAACCCTGTACAAACTGAGCTAAATAAACCTTTCCTTCCTTCACTTGAAGTGTCAGGTATTTGTCCCAGCAATGAGTGAAAAGCAACTAAGACAGAATTTGGTACCAGGAGTGGGGTTGTTGCTGTGGCTACACCTGACAATGTACATTACAAGTTTTGGGGAGTGGCTTATGGGAAGAGATAGAAAAGGCTCAGAGATGTTTCCTACAAGTGAAGCACTGGATCAGGTTTGGCTGTTCTGTTTGGGAGATGCTGGTCAAAACTCAGACTAGAATACTGATAGGAAATCTGACTGTAAAGACCAGGCAGGGGAGGTTTCTGCTGGGAAGAAGGACAGCATTGGTTGTTGGACTGCAAATGACTTGTGTTATGGCTTGGCACAAGGTTTGTCTGCATTCTGCTCCTGTCCAGAGACTTTACCTGAGACTGAAATTAAGCACAGTGGACTAGTTAATCTTGAAAAAGAAATTTCAAAGCAGCCAAATATTGGGGCAGTGGCATAATGTTATTAGGGGTTTTTAGCCAGATTTACATTGAGAGTCAAGAGCAAATAGCCTAGAAGGATGATTTAAAATGTTGTTTGTCCAGAAAGGAAGCACCGGGAAAGGGAGTGGACTGTGAAGACAGAGCTGAGAAGATCTCCATTGCTGAGAAGGAACAGGACAGTAAAAAAGATGTCCTGAGGGCATCACAGGAGGTGGCAGGTTCTTGCCCTTTGCAGCCTCAGAATCACAAGGATGAGGGACTTTGCTTTGAGGAGAAAGCTGCAGAGCCCCATGTTCCAGGATGGAGGCAGTGGCCACACCAGGTTCCAGAATGGAGGTGGTGGCCACACCACATTATAGAATGGTGCCAGCAAGGAGAATTTGTTTTTCAAAATCAAGGTTAGAGTGCTCAAAAATCCAGGCACTCAACCTGAACAGCCAAGAGAGAGAAAAGCACAGCTACTGCTCTAACCGGCAGCAGACCTTGGCATCATCCACATGACATTGGTTTTAATTGTATGAAGCATGCAGGAGTTCTGAGGTTAAGAAGGCTTCCACCTCAATTTCAGAAGAAGGCCTGAGAGGCCAGGCAGTGTACCCCTGAGAGGGCAATATGTAAAGCTATGAGTGAGAAGACTATTCAGTGGAAACTTCAGAAGTTTGGAAAAACCAGGAAAGTAGATGGTCTAAAGAAAGCTGCAAAATGGAACAAAGCAGGCCTGAGAGAAAAGCCATAAGAGCTACCAGCAGGAGTGCCATAGGGGTGGAGCCACAAAAGGCTTTTGGAACTCACAACTCATTACAAGTTGCTTTGGGTGGTCCACAGGGAACTACAGGACTTGACATTCACCCTTCTGGACTTTGGGCTTGTTTTGGTCCCAATTGTTTGTATCTTGCTATGTATACATTTTGGAATGACAATGCTTATTTTATGCCTTTGAATGTTGGAAGTGTTTAACTTCATTTGTAGACGGGCTCACAGCTAAGAGTTTGCCTTAGATCTTGGAAGCTTTGGACTTGGACTTTTCAGTGTTGCTGAAACTGGTAGGACTTTGGCAACTCTTAGAGATGGACTAAAATGTCTTTTGCATAAATGGATGTGCATGAGTCTTTGGAGGGCCAAGGGCAACATGTCATGGTTCTAATGTTATACAACGTTCAAGTTGTAAAATGCTTAAGCATGTCTGTGCACCTGGAAATTGGCTTAAAGAAGTATATGGCTAGTTGCCAAATTGACAAGGGGTGGATTGTGGTAGTTAATGCATTTTGTTAACTTTGATGAATTGGCTCCCACAGTTCCATGCGTGGGGACCCTGCCCTGCAGGCCAGCAGGACCCCACCTAGGGCACAACTGGATCCACCCTGGAGCCCTATTGGGCCAGCACTGGGTGTAATTGCATGCACCCTACGGCCATGGGCTTTCCCAGAGTGACTCAGCACAAAAAGTGTATATAAAAAACTTGAGGAAGGCTTCCTGGGCCCTGCCCCACTTCCTTGGAGAAGTCCCAGTCTTGGAGGAGCTTGATCTCTGCAGCTGCACCACTTTGGAGGAGCTCTGATCTTCACAGCACAGCACCGGCCTTTACAGTCAGCATAGAAGGAAGAAAGAGGCTTGATGGATGCTGCAGCTGTTGCTCCTCTTCTGTTCTTCATTATTTTCTGCTATCATGAACTGCTGTTGTTTGCCTTGGAGCCAACAGAGTATGAAGTGAAACCTCCACAAACTGTGAGCTAAATAAACCTTTCCTTCCTTCATTTTGAGTGTTGGGTATTTGTCCCAGCAACGAGTGAAAAGTAACTAAGACAGTGGTGTTTTGAACAAATTTGAAAGGTAGTTTAGACCAAAAGTGGCCTCTATCAACCAGAGTTTGTACTTTCTGTAACTTGAAGACTTCACATCTCCATTGTGGAAGTTAACTACTTTAGGTCAACAATTAGAAACTTGTGATAACCACTTGATCTCCCACATCTGTATCTAGCATGAGTCTAAGAGACCCTTACTTTCCAATCTAGTGAAGCAATTCCAGAGAATCCTTCTGTGCCTCTCCTCTTCTGCAGAAACCATAATAAAATTGCTGGGCCACACTTCTCCTTTCTCTCTCTTCCTGATTTGTGACTAATTTCCCCATGTGATATTTTTACCCATAGGGAACTGTGAGTTTAGGAAGCACTCATGATTTCAAGGCAGACTATATTATGATTTGGACATCATCAACGACTGTTTGCAAAGCATGCAAATACATTAGGGGTCTATGGAGAATTGTCAATAGATACTGCCTGAAAGGCTACTGGTTCAAATCCCCACTAATGCCCAAATCCTTTGCAAGAAAAGACCTTTCTATTACCACACACAATCAATCTTTTAGAAACATTTTTGTTCAGTTACTTCTATCTACTGAGTCTTAGTTCATACTTGGGTCCAAGGAGAACATAAATATTTGGAAGGAAGTGTGATGTGTGGGTCCCTGTCCTTTCCTAATTGCTAGAATCTTTCAACAACCTTGTTATCCACAATCTCTTCAGCTTTCATGTTAAATGCTGATTTGTCTACTAAGTGTGCCATTGATAGAAAATATCTGAAGTTCAGCCTGCATAAGCTCAGAATAGAATAGAGGAGAATCAAGTAGACGAAGGTTTCTAATTCTTTTGTTTATATGCTATGTCGGCACTAACTTACCTACAAGCTACATTGCACTTATGAACCCTGCTGTATCAGATATATGATCTGGCAGTGATGATCAACTATCAGCTAAACTCTCCTAGTCATTAACCATGCCATCCCATAATTTATTAATCCCATGTCTTACTTTTACTTAATATGAGGAATAGGAGTTCATGTTTATCTATATAAAATTGAACCTTAAATTTATTTCTTCAAGTGTCTGAACAGTCTCCCAGGTTCTGAAAATAAATTGAGTTATTTTCCCCAGCTTCAAGTCATCCAAAAGTTTAAAAAGCTAATTTTATATAACCTAACCCAATTCCTTTATTGGAATGTGGAACGAGACAGAACTGAGGATAGGTCCTACCTAGGACCTCCCATTAGGTTTAATCAGAGGAATTCTCTTTGAACAGTCATCTGACACAAGAACTAATCTAATTAAACTTTCTTGCAGACATTACTTGTTGAAATTTCTGTGTAGAGATCTTTGACTACTGTAGTTCTCTATCCTATCCTGTCAACTTTGATACCTGAAGAAAAGATGTTAGGATGCTGTCACTTCTGACTGGATTCACGGTGGCACCCAGTGATCACCACCCCCCATCTGTCCTCTGTCATCTACAAGTCCATTGCTATGTCAACCTCCAAACTGGCAGTTAAGTAAAGTTGCCTTGTTGGCAGTTATGTCAACCTCCACATGGGTGGGTTTGGAATCTGTGGATTCAACTAACCATGACTTAAACATATTGGGGAAAAAATTACACCTGTCATGAACATCTATAGACTTTTTTGTTGTCATTAGCCTCTAAACCATACTATATAACAACTATTTCCACAATATTTATAGTTTATTAGGAATTATAATCTGAGGATGATATAAAGTATATAAGAAGTTAAGTATGTGCAATTCTATTTTTATATAAGAGACTTGAACATCAGCAGATTTTGATATCTGAGGGAATCTTGGAACCCACACTCTATGGACACTGAGTGACTGCTACACACATGTATACATACATGTGTCTGTGTTTAGAAACTCAAAACAGGTTATAATTTAGCAAATACAAGTTGTTTATAGCTCTATTCTATAATTCAAAGTAGTGACATTAAAAAAAATTTTCACTGCAAAAAGACATTCTAAGAAGCATTCAAAGAGTAAAGAGGAATACACAAATTAGCATCAGTAATAAAAAGGAGAGTAGTCAGGCTAGGTCACACTGGAAAGGAGAAAGTGAGAAGAGATTCATTGACTTGTTCTCTTTTAATTCAAATCTAACCTATTCTTATGAGAAGTACATTTGAGGTTATCTTTCTATTACTTTCTCGGCAACTGCTCTCTCCAAGCCATTTGGACCCTGACTCTACCTTGTCTGGTGACTTAGCTGGAATGCAGAAATGATAGCTATTTCTCCAGTATTTTAGCTCCCAGAACTGAAAATAACTGGCTCATGTATGCACTCAATAATAGTCATGGATTGAAATTTGATATTGTGAAGGATCTAAAATCAGAACCCATTAAAGCTGAATAGTGCCTTAGATGCCGAGACCAAGGCGGAATCTCTCGATTGCCTGGAACCTCTCGATTCTCTGTGTGTTTATCTGCAGAAGTGCTTCTCCCTGGCTCCATTGTCTTTCTGAGATATCCAAGAGCAGTTCAGCTTCCAAAATTTCTGCATGGACTATTAGAAGGTGACTAGGCTTATTGTGTCCATTTGTACTGGGAGATGGAGAGGGAAAGGGAGAGAGAGAGAGAGAGAGAGAGAGAGAGAGAGAGAGAGAGAGAGAGACAGAGAGACAAAGACAGAGAGACAGAGAGACAGAGACAGAGAGGGAAATACAGAGAGAGAAACAGAGGGAAAAAGACAGATTATGTTATAATCATCCAAAAAATCATATACAGAGTGAAGGCAATCTGTCCACATACTACAGACCAAAGAATCCTCCTGAGGGTCTGGATCCTAATATCCTGCATGAATCCAGCTGAAAACCTAGAACTCATAAAAAATGCCTCCCACAAGTCCAGCTGGAGGTGTAGAGCCCACAGTGATGTCTCCTGCAGGCCTGCTCCACAAATCTAACTGGGAGGGCCCTAAGGTCAGTGGTGGAAGCTAGAAAGGCTGTGCCAGTAGGATGAAGGACCTGTGCCAGCAGCTGAGGGATCTGCCCTGGAGCCAGGGAACAACACTCAAGGTAAGCGCCAGACCTCCTCTGAAAAGTACAACCGCCATCCTCAGCAACAGTGAGGTCCTGAGCTCCTCCAGCAATGAGGGAAGCTGAGCTTCCATCAGGAAAGCCAGTGTGACAAGCTTCTCCATGAGGCTGAGCTGTGCACCATCTCCCCCTCTGGAGCCAAGAAGCAATGCTCAAGATAAGGACCAGAGCTCTGCCAAAGTGAACTTCAGTGACATCCTCGGTGATAACAAGATCCTGAGTGCCTCCTCTGAGAAGAACAGCCAAGTTCACCAGGAAAGCTGTTATGAAAAGGTTCTCCTACAGAACAGCCCAAGAGAACCAGTGGCCTCCAACAGTCCAGCAGCTTCTGCGACAGCATCCCTAACAACCTATACCAGCTCTTCTCTGGTTCTGCCTCTTATGCTGCTGGCAACAACCCTCAGGTAAGCCTCCCACACCCAACACCATGCTGGTTCGATTCAGCTAGGTGTAACAAGTTGACCACCAGTTAGTAATCCACTATGGAAAGGTATACCTTGACCCAAGAGTCTGGAAAATTATTTAAGACCATTTGTTGGCTATTACCTAGACCTAGACATAAACAAGTTTATCTGAAAGGGTCAATTAAATTTTTCAGTTGCTTATATATATTGAGGAGTCAATGGTCTATATTTAGAAGGACCTTTTTCCTAGTCCCTTTCATTGGCATTTGGGCCAGCACTGAGACTCAGGAGCTCAAAGTAAACATCGCATTAAAATGTCCCACAAGGCACATCGGTCCCAGGAAGGTCTAGCTGTGTATTTATAGAACAATCAATAAAAGTTTGGCTTCTTTGATGACTGCTGCTCTGAGCTCTCCTATGACCATAAGCACCTAGGGCTCCGGCTTTGCCCACTGAGCTTGGAACGCCTTGAAAACCTTACGCGTCAGCTGGCCCCAATCCCTCCCTGTCCTCCCGCTCAATGACTGTCACCCACTGTCTTCTGTGTGTCCATCTTGTTTCAAATATCATTCTCTGTAAATGATTGTGCTGTTTTTATTTTAAGAAGTTTGCTTATTTAAGAAAGAACTAGGGAAGGGAAAAACCAAATACCTATCCTTTTCTGTGCACTGTTCTATGTTCTAGAGGAGCCCTGTCGGGGGCCTGGAGTTCTTCCTTTCAAGGTCCTAAGTTTTAATTTGTAAAAGATATCCTGGGTAATTTCAACATAGAGAGTACATTTTTGTAGAAATTTTTAAAATAAGATATAATAGGGCCAGCCAAATAGCTCAGTGGATTAAAGCGCCTGCAAGCAGGCACAGGGGCCTGGGGTTCAATCCCTGGGCCTGCTATGCTGGCCCCGCCCCTGGGGCATGCTGAGACAGCAATTGAGACTGGGTGTGGTGGTACATATCTGTAATCCCAGCTCTTGGGAGGCTGTAAACAGGTGGATCACTACAAGTCTGACCTATTAAGTGAGACCCTGAACAACACCATATAGACCCTTCCCTAAAAAATAAAAATAAAAATAAAATAAGATATAGGCAAAAACATTCAGACAGCTAAGTCTAGTTCAACAAATTTTCTGTTGCAGGATTTCTTTGGTTAGTCTTTTCTTTTCCACAAGTTTTCCTATTTGTAGATTTAATATTTCTTAACTCCCTTCCAGGGATGATGTAAACAAAAAATCTTTTAAAATGCGTTATTTGCAGCTTTTTTGAGAAAAAGAGGCTGGAGAAGCATTTGCTGCTTTCAAGCTGACTTTCTGTGTCCCAGCAGGAAGGGAGGAGTCAAGCACTTCTCGGTGCTGGCAGGAATGAGCTGGCCAAGGCAAAAGGCAAAGAACAGGAAAGGAAATAAGACACCAGCCCTGGCCTCTGGGGCCGTGTGGGCTCTAGCCTGGCTTCGGGCAGCTTGAAGTGGGGAAGATACCTCTCAGGCTGGTGCAGCCCTGGGGCTGAGAGGTCCAAGGCTCCTCTGATGCTTCGTCGCCCCGAGGCTGGCTGCCACAACACCTAAGTCCAGCTGCTGTGGAGACCAGAACATTCTCCGAGTGGCTTAGATGGATGGGATAGATTAAATATATTTCTATTTTCATTGACACAGAATTTCTGTTTTCTTTTCAAATTTTGCTGCAAAACCAGCCAAGTCTTCAATGAACCACAAAAATATACAAACGCCATGGCCTGAGCTTCCATATTCCAAGACAGAGTCTGGCGCCCAACTTCCTCATTGTATTATAAAAGCCACGACAGTGAGACCCAGGGAAATTGGAGACACCTCCGAAAGAAAAAACAGCAGGCATCCCTGCAGCTTTTTTTTTAATTGAATCAAATAGTAAAATATCAAGAAAACTTTTAAAGCTATAAGACGTGGTTGAAATTTTCAAGATCTTGGAAAATTCCTTTCGATTTACCCTGGCATCCTGTATGAGTGCTTATGCTTGCTTACAAGTTGGCTGCTTCTCCTTCTCCTTGTCACTCTGCTTGGGTGGAGAATAAGTATGGCTGTCTTGTGGCAGCGTGGCTTCCCAGGGATGTAACAACCTACCTGCAATAAACCCCAAGTAAGGAAAAATCCCATTTGTCCAAATAACTGTAGGATGGAAAAAAATTTGCTAAAGATGACATAAAACCAAAAATCTAAAATGAAAAACACATAAATCAGGCTTGATGAAAACATGAAAATTCTATAAGGCATAAAATAAATCATATTAATTTGAAAAGCATACAAGAAGATAGAAAAATATGTAAGACGTATATTACAGATAGAAGGTGAACTTTTTTGGGCCGGGGAGATGGCTCAGTGGAATAAGAGCTTCCCTGGCAAGTGCAAAGGCCTGACTTCAATCCCCAGTTCCATAAATAAATAAATAAATAAAGTGAATTTTCTTAAAATAGAGATTCTTGGGTCACAGCAAAACAAAGACAAACAACAAAACAAGATCCACAGTCAAAAACTAATCAAAAGATGTGAAGACACTGTGGGTGGTATAAAGTGCAGGAGGCCCAGAAATATGAAAATGAGCTTAATCTCTCTTATTATTAGAGATGCAAATTTAAATGACAATGACACACGATTTCCTACTTAGTAGACCTGCAGAGATGAAAGCCAGCAAGGGAGCAGAAAAACGATCCTTTTGCTACACTATTGGTGCAAATAAAAATTACTATAATATTATTAAAAGGCACTTTGGTAGTATTGAAGCTAAACATTCTCAGAACCCTTAATTCAACCTTCTGCCCCTTAGAACTACAGCCCCCTTCTCAACCACACGTGCCACAGCAGGGTAGCTTACACAGTAAAAATTTATCTCTTCCTGTGCAGGGAGGCCCAGACCCTAGGTCAAGGCGTTGCCCCTTCTAGTTTCTCCTAAGGCCTCTCTTTGGAGAGATGGTTACAGATGGGCCCTTCTCCTTGTGTCTTCACAAGGTCATATCTGTGCCCACACACTCCTGGTGTCTCTCCCTGTGGCCTGGTCTCTTTCAAGAGAGACACGGGTCAGATGATGGTGTGCGTAACCCAATCACATCTTTAAAATCTCTGTCTCCCAACTCAGCCCATTCTGAGGCACTGGGCATGAGGACTTCACTTCCTGAACTGTGGAGGGCAACAATTCTGCCTATCACAGTTTGTGGTAATGGAAAAGGAAGAAAGAGAAAGAAGAGACAGAGGGAGGAGGGAGGGCTGGAAGGATGGAGGTGTGAATTACGTCCCCATGTAACACTAGGAAAGATTCTCAAAATAAAATGTTGAGTAAAATCCAAATTCCAGAGCCATTTGTATATCTTATTTGTGAAAGATGACATATTCTATAGGTATATCAAATTTCCAAAATGATGCATAAAATAGTATCATGTCAACCTGAGGTATCAGAGGATGTCTGTCTTGGTTGCTTTTTTTCTCATTGCTGAGACAAAATGCCAGATGCCCACAATTAAGGAAGGAAAGGTTTCTTTAGCTCACAGTTTCAGTCTGTATCAGCTGGCTCCAAGGCAGGGTGGCACATGCAGAGGGTAACAGTTCAAGGCAGCAGAGGGCAGTGAAAGCAACAAGGCCAAAAGGGGGAACGCAAACCTCTTTTCCTCCCTTGTACTGTAAGCAGGCTGCCCCGCCTAGGGTGGGTGCAGCACTTACACCGTCTCCGTGCCCTCCTCTTGCACAGGCTGAAGATGTTTACAAAATGAGAACGCTGCACCCCCCCTTACTTAAGCTTTAAAAAAAGAATACCTTTTATTTATGTATTTATTTGGTACGGAGTCTTGCTATGCAGTGCAGACTCATAGTGATCCTCCAATCTCAGCCTCCCCAGCAGGGGATTATGCCTGTTTTCAGCGGTTGGCACAGTGCCAAGGTTCTGGGGTGGCATGCGGTGCCGGGGATGGAACCCGGTCCTTGTGCTTGCCTAGCAGGCGTTCGACGGTTGAGTCAAACTTTTAACCTTCTCAAGTTGACACAGTGTATCAACTGTATCCATGGCCTTCTCGACTCTCAAAAGCTTTTGTCATGGACATATGATTTAAAATTGAGAAAGGGCCGGCGAGACAGCTCAGTGGTCTAAAGCGCCTCCCTAGGCAAGCTCAGGCAGGCCCAGGGGCCCGCGCTTTGATCCCTGGCACCACGTGCCGCGCCAACCCTCAGGGTGGGCGGAGACAGCTAAATAAATAGATAAATGAAATTGAGAAAGCACTTGCTACTTGATTTAGCTCTGCGTGTGACCATCGTCGCACGTGACTTTACAGCTCACCCAGGAGCGGCACCCACTTCCGCACCCCTCGAATTCGGGCTGGGCACAGTTCGCTGGACCAACTCCGCATGGGGAGGCAAGGGGCTGCCCCGCGCTCGAGGGCCCACCCGGCAGCCAGCACGACCCTCGGGACGGAGCAGAAGCGAGCCCAGCCCGGAAGAGCCAGCGGGCTCCGCCCCAAACCGCCGCTGGGGTGGTCTGCTCCGCAACACAGCCCACCGATACACTGATAACCAGTATAATTGAGTTCACAACAGAATACTGAGAAGTCCGTGGCTGTTAATATCCCAATTTTATTCTCTGTACAATTTTTGCAATACTCAGGCAGTGGGTAAATATTTGTTAAAAACATATGGAGAAATGGGATGGAAACTGTTGGTTTTGCCTTTTTTAAAGATGCATGTATGTCTTACGTATCGCTAAGGTGCTGGACTTGCGTCGGTCACACCCCTCCGTCGCCATTCGGACACAACTTGTGCTCTCATTCAAATCCCTCTGAGTTTGTAGCAGCGTTCATTCAGAGCCACCAATGGTGTTGTACTTCAGGGCAGAAGGAGAGAAAATATTTTAGCTGTAAAGACTGAGCTCAGGATTCCTGAGAGCTAACAGGGCATCTATTCTTACTCTGAAAGATGCCTGAATAGAAGTGGATAGAAGAACACTGCCTTGGGTCATAACCGCGGACTCCGGCGTGTAGGAAGCAACGTGCAGGAGCGCCGAGGGCACGGCGAGGGGGTCACTCCAGATTGAGCAGCCACAAGGCCAGACGTGCTGCACAGAGGGAGGTCCTGACTGGGTTTCACGCCCCCCCCACACCGCCTTTGCTGTCCTAACGACCAGCACTTTCAGAGTCAGAGAAAGTTCCTTGACTGAAACAATACGAGCATTTTCATGTGGCAACGGCTCAGAGAATTCTCCCACAGGCAAGAGAGTAGCGAGGTGTAATTAATGTCTTTTCAAACTATTGTCTTGAATGTTATTGAGCCCTCAGCCCCACTGTCCCAGGCTGGGACCGTGCAAGGAGCTTAGCCTGTGCTTGTGCTGCGAAGTGACTCATTTTCCCTTGAGTCTGTCTTATGAACCCTCACACTTGTCCACGACGGTGGGCATTCTATATAAAGGTGACATTCTAGAGGGGGATGCGTGGTGACTGCCCAAAATCTGGGCTTTGTCCTGCAGCCCAGGAACAGCCCGAGATGAGCAGTCATGAGGCGCAGGCTGCTCCTGCAGCTGTCGACTTAAAGGACTGGCGTGTGTCCGGTAGCTACTGTGGGAGAAGTTGTGTGGGCTTTGTCAGGTGGCGTGCTTGGCCTCTCTAGGTCAAGGGTCTTGTGCGGCCATTGCTGGGCTTATGGACCCTGAAAAGAAGTAGACACGGGAGCAATGAGACTGGGGGCCAGGAAAGGCCCTCAGGAAGGGATGGGGCCGGGTGAGGAGTGCTCACACACGCGCACTACCTGGGGTGCTCTCGCCCTAGACTGAGGGTTTCTGATCTTGCCCTGGAAAGAAAGAGTCCTGGAGGTCTCTCCCTCCTTTAGCTCCTTTTCCTATACTCCATGTTTTCTACATATTTATAATGTAAAAAATAAAATACAGACATCTCAAAGAGCTCACACTAATAACTACAATATTAAAAATTTTAAACCATTCTGAATTTTCTTTTAAACAAACGTGGAAATACAATGTTAAATTCTAAGATAAACCTTGAAGAATGTTCATCAAAGTAGCACGTGATGCACATTAGGGTTTCTGTTTTTCTCGTAAAACACCCTTCCTGTGAAGCTGTCACTTTTTCAGTTTTCTGTTTGTTTCCAACTTACCACTCTGGTCTTCTCACAACTTTTCTGATTATTTTCCTCTTAGGCTACTTCTAACTTACTGATGAAAGAAGAGATTCCCCCAAATATTCTGTGGTCAAAATCACCTTATTTATACTTAGTCCAACTCCAAATTTGTGGACTAAGAAACTAGCTCACGGATTATAAGTTTATGACTGACTGACAGTACCATGAATCAATGCCAGTGCGGCATCTAGTTTATTCTGCTGCATAGTCCGAAATGAGATAAAAAACTCTTGGGGCTGGGGAGATGGCTCAGTGGAATAAACGCTTCCCTGGTAAGTGCAAGGGCCTGAGTTCAATCTCCAGTTCTGCCAAAAAACCAAAAAAACAAAACTCTCATCCCCCCCAAAAAACCCTTTTTTTGTGCTTACTTATAGAACACCATTAGAATTACAAGTCAACCTGTGATTCTTTTGGCAAAGAGGCAAAGGATTTTTTTTTTTTCTTTCTTTCTTGGGGCGTGGGGAGATCCAGGACCTTGTGCTTCCTGGACACGTGCTTGTGACACTGAGCTATACCCCTGGACCTTTCTTTTCTTTTTAAACATTATTTCCTGGAAAGAATCCTGAAAAGTCTTGTAATTCATCTCTTTTCCTTTCATGATGACCTGATCTGGGTGCTCTTTGATGAACAGGAGTCTGCCTCGTAAGCATTATTCACCCTTTCTTAAAATAGTAATTTTATTCTGTAAAATAAAACCAGCGACCCTACTAATGGTAAATACACTACTAAGACAGGGGCTGATGGGCTGAAAGGAGAGGAAAAGGTATTCAGCAAGGGGTGGAGGGTGGTGAGCAAGGGCCATTCTGGAGCTAGAGTTTTTATTTTAGTAGAACGGTAATAATAAGTACATTATTAGAATTTCCCATTTGAATCTTATAGGTATGCTTTTCTTACACTAGGCAGTATATTGAATGATATGCTATCTATAATCTGTTCCTTAAAGTTTTGTTTTTTTTTTAAATGTATTTGGTACAGGGTCTCCCTACACAGCTCGGACTCATAGTGATCCTCCTGCTTTCTGCCTCCCCAGCACTGGGATTACAGGTGTGTGCCACCACTCCTGGACAAGGTGGCTGGCTCAGCATGCCTGGGGATGGGGCCTGAGTGGCATGTGGTACCAGGGATTGAACCCCAGTCCTGAGCTTGCCTAGGCAGGCGCTTAGGCCACTAAGCCATCTCGCTGGCTCTTACAGTTTTCTTTTAGCTTATTTTTATGTCTATGGTATGGAGGTAGAAAGAGGAAAAACAGGAAGTAGTAATGCCTTCTTATATTTACTAAAAATAAACTTCTACTCTAGTCAGATTGTTTCTGATATGCTTATTTTGGTTTTTGGTTGTTGGTTCTAAGTTTCAAAACACTCTCATTGTTTAGTATATAAAGACAGTGATTACCACTGCTATGAAATTTGACATAGACCTGAGTTCAATGCTTTAGGAAAAATTTTAAATGACAGAGCTAAAATTTTCAACTAAATTTGAAAATGCAGTGAAACTCTGGGCCATAGTCACCCAGTCTCGATCTGCTGTCGCTCTAGATTCGTGAGATGGGTTTGCCAGCGAGCTCCCGACTGTACGGAGATCACAGCACAGAGCGCGGGCGGGCGCAGCGATCTCCGCGCAGGACTGCACGGGGAGCACGTCTGCGGGCCTGGAGAACTTACTCAGCCTCTCTGGAAAGCAGTCTTCCCCTCTGTAAAATGGGACTTGTAACTGGTATCTGAGGTTTGTGGCAGAAATTCAATAACATAAAAGGAAACAGTATTTCAGGGTTTGTTCATCGGATGACAATAGTTCTCTTTCATGCTTTTCAAGGTACCGTGTGAGAGATGGAAAGATCAAAAAATACAATTTTCTCCAAGAAAACTGATTCTTGTGGAAATTTAGCAGAAAGATTATCAGAAACAAGAATAAGCAGGAAAAAGTTAAATTAAGCTCCATAAGGGATGTAGCCATTGAAGAAGAAAACACGCACACTATTGGAAGTAGGAGAGCGCGTGTCTCAGCCATGTTGAGTAAGGGGAGGAAGGAAGAGGCAGGAAGAGCTTAACGTCCTGTTCTTTCAGCAGGAAAGTATGATTCCCTGCCCAGGATCTTGAACAAATAAACAACAGAAGCAGTCTTCCTGTTTACGGCGCATACATCACGACTCCCCAAGTCGTAAATTAGAAGAGACCAACTAATTTTCTGAAAACCTAATCTTCCCTTCCATTATTCAGTGGAAGTGGATTATCAGAGAAAACGTGCCAGAGATTTCCTTTTCAAACCCAGTGGGGTGGAATTTAGGGAGACATTCTGAGCCCCTGGTTGTAGAGACACGTTTTACAAAGTATACTTAAAGCATAAGACTCTAGCAACATTTTAAACATAAGGATCATGTAGTCCGAACGTGCTGATTGACAGCTTGATAAAAATGGTACCCAGAGGCACAAATGACTTCTCCAAGTTTACACATTTGACACGAACAAAATGTAAAGTAAAAATTCACGTTCTCTAGGCTTCTTAATCACCTGTTCAGAAAGAAATCTAATCTAGGATCAGATTGACGTATGTTTATTCATCCATCTGATTCATCTTTCCTGAGCGCCTACAAGGTACTCGATACCGTCTGAGTACAAGAGACAGCACAATGCGGAAACGAAGACAACCAATGAGAGGCTGCTTGCTCAAACTGGTATAGCAAGAGAAACCTGTCAACATCACTTGGGCTTGTCTTCCTTCAATAATTCTTTCTTTCAATAAGTTTTCTTTCAATAAATTCCTCTGAAGCTTAACCGCCATTGTTCCTAGCCTTCCTTCACTGCTTTTAGAGAACACAGACTTGCCATTTCAGACAGCTAGCCGGTGGCGGGTCACAGTATTTCCCTTACACTATCTGGAGGTCCCACAGCATCCCGTCTCAGGTATCCTGTATCTTTCTCACAGAAAGGTGTCAATTTCCTCCACCTCTCATCAGACTCCGCCCAAAGTTTGCTGCTACTTTTTGTTTCTCACACCATGGCAACAAAATCAGAAGGACTCTCTCTGTCCCCCCCATCTCTCTCTCTCATTGTGAGGCTCTATTGTGTCTTAAAACAAAACAAAATAGAACCAAAACAGAGCAGCATTTAACATGAAAATAGTATCCTGACCTTCCTTGGACTAAATGTTGTTAATCAAGTTTAAATTTAGCTCCCTGAAAGTCTCAAAAGAAAAGGAGACAGCCAGGCCCAACAAGGAAAGCTTGGGATGGCAAGGAAAACAAGCCTGGAACCAACAAAGAGCAGCCTGCAAAAACAAAGGGTCCTGAGGAGAAAGCAGGGCCACCAGAGCCTCATTAGCAATCAAATGCAGCCACCCTGACTGCAGACTGCCCAGTCTCCCTCCAGATACAGGCTGGGCCACCAGGAGTCCAGGACTCCGCCGGGGTGGGGCGGGTTGGAAGCCGGGAACCATGCTGGAGTGAGGAAAAGCGAAGAAAAGCAAAGCTCTTCTTATCTCCCCACTGATAACCAGTCCTGGAGGGTGGGGGAGGCAGCTGGTGGGCGGGACTCCCAGCACCAGGAAGTGGGTGGTGTGGCCACACTCTTGTTTCTCTCCTTGCAGAGCTCAAAGCTGTGGGCACTCGCTGGAGGGCAAATTGTCTCTAAACATCAACCTACTTTTGTGGCTTTCTTCATTCATGACATTGAATTGTAGGATACTTTTTGTTTTTATTTTTTTAAGGATACTTTGAATTTGGTCATGGCTTTTAAGAATTTGCTTTTCTAACATACAGGCAGCTGGCTACGAGGGAAGGCAGTAGCACTCGTTTGCAAGACTATAACTGAAATAGTGAGGAACAGGCCCCTCATGTCTTTGGTGCCGACATCTTTGTGGCCTTGATGGACGAATTCAGTCCAGACACATGGGCCAGCAGGAGTCTAAGGAAGTCTTATTGTAAGGTAGGCTCAGAGAAAATCACCTCTTACAGCAAGCAGGTGGAGTGTGCAAAAACGCATCTGAGAGTGAGTTTGCATGCCTTTCGATGTGCTCACGTCGTCCTGGGGTTCAGGGAGCCAGGCTGATTACGATGCTTAGTGGCATTTCTCTTAGGGACTGCTTTGGAAATTTGGTATCTCAAAGTTATCCTCCTCCTTCCTTTTATATTTTCAGGGATCCCTTAGGTGCCTTCATTGCTTAAGGGTCTAAATCAAGTCCCAGCCCAGGGAGGAATTCTTTCGTGAATGCTCTCTCTTCTGATGTCAATGAATATAGGCTACAGCACCCAGGAATGTTGTGTGCCTTGACATGGGAATAGGGGGCCAGGCGGCCAGGCATGTGAAAATACATGCAAAACATGTAGCACTAACCTGTCAGCTTGCTCTAGGGCTGAGGCCAAACAAAAGATTATAAAGGTATTACACATGGAAAACTTTTTTGCTTACTTAGTATAACTGGGAAAGTATGCTCAGGCCCAGGAATGTCTCATGATCTGCCTAATACAAGTAGTGTCATGGCCGCCCTCTCCCATGTGTCCTCACATGCTCCCAGATGAGAACAAACTGCACTACAAAATTGAAAGCGAAAACTGAGGAGAAACCAGCATCTGCTCTGTTCTAGCTAGCTTGCACCTCGATGTTTCCCAAGTGTCTGTGCCCATAGGTGGGCTTCTGAGTGGTGACTGGACTATGCATGCGTGCTACTGGGCTGGCTCAGCTCAGTTCTGGGTGTGGGTGTGGGATCTACTGAAGAGGGAAGCCTAGCCATGGGGAGCACCAATCAGCTGGCTTATAGCCTGAACGGCACAAAAGAGGAACTGAAGAAGGAAGTCTTGCTTCCACCTGTCTGCCCTCCATGGACTGTTTGTCCTCTGCCAGGTCCCTCCGGGAGGCTGCCCTGCTTTGGAGCCAGCTGACCACAGATTGAAACCTCTGCATACTATAAGCTAACCTAAGCCTTTCCTGCTATAATTTTTGGGGTGAGTGACTAAGACACTTCTTGGTTAAGGAGAGTATTATTTATTATCTCTCTTTGATAGGATATAGCACAGCTAACCTGAGAAATTAAGACACTGGCCTTGAGTCACACCATTGGTAAATTGGAGAGAGAATTTTTTTTTTTTTTTTCTATTCTCAGCACTTCATACCTCCCCAAGCACCTGTTTAAGTCAGTTGGAATCCACTGGATAGAAAACACGTGGGCTGAGTACATCTTATACACACTTGTGAAGCAGTCTCATGCCTTGCTTCTCATGAGACTTTCAGGTCTTTGTGTCTTGGTGCTACTGGTGAGGTGCCCTAGTGACCAGTGCTTGGGAGGTGTGGACGAAGAGTCACTGGAACACGTTAGGCCGAGGTCACTTCAGCACCATGAGCGTCAACATACGGCAGTGAGTCCAGTTGGATGGAGAAGTTTGTATTTTGATGCCAGTTGGCCCCTGAACAGTTGGCTTTCAAGTTAGCTCTGCAATGCTGCTGTGTGGAAGTTTATTTTTTAACAGGGAGTATTAATTATTATTGTCAACCTGACTGGATTAAGAGACTTCTGGAGAGGTGACTGGATGTTGAGAACACTAAGCTCCTCCTTGGGTGACCCCATCCATGAGCTTAGAGCTCAAGGGGCCACTGAAGGCGGGGCCTCTTTGGAGGAAGGGGGTCATGATCAAGGGCTAGTGGGCTCCCTGGGCCTCTCCTCTTGGGCTCTTCCCAACCTGCTTTCTTCCTGCTCTCCATGGCATGAGCAGCCTCCTTCTACCAGGATGACGTCTTCTAGGATGACGTCTCTGTTTTGGAGTCAGCAGATCATGAGCTGAAACCTCCAAAACTGGGTGCCCAATAGAACCCTTTCACTTATTTTTCTATTAGTGTGTGTTTGTAGTGTGTAGGAATTACAAAACCCCTTTTCTTCTTTAAACAGTGCATTCAGGAATTTTGTACAAAGGTGATGGAGCCTATTGGTGATAGAACATCCCAGGGCAGCTATTTGGGCAGCATGGGGTGCAGAAATTTGGACTAAAAAGACACATTAAATATTAAACCCATACAGGGCGTAATACACAACCTATAATCCCCAAGATATCTGCTATAAAGAAAAGAGTAAAGAATTAACATGTGGGCCATTATCCCCAGGATTTAATATATTTTGTTCTTTCTCTGAGCAGTGTTGAACCCTTTCCCCCGCAGCGAGTGTTCACACATGCATCTGCTCCCCTAGAACTCCTCAGAGAGCAATGGCCAATCTGAAGGGTGCATTTCAGGCCTGGAGCCTCCACTCACCAGAGGCACTTCACGGGAGTCTGTTTCATGCATCAGCCTGCCTTGGACAATTTCATTTGAGGAAAGCTGTGTCTTCCTTAAAAACCAAGCCCTGAAAGTTCATGGGACTCAACACATTTAACGCTTGGCTAGTTGTACGGCCTTAATAAATACGCATTGGCCACAGAATTATTCGAACCACAAAAGCATCTTTTGAACCAGTGATCTTTGATTCTTCTTTGACTAGAATGACTCCATTAGAAACACAAACATGTTTCTGTAAAACATGGGCCCATGACATCATAAGTTTGGTTCAGGCTGAGTAGACAGGGTAACCAGGAAAACATGACCCGAAACATACCTGAGATTGAAGTGATCTATTGGGGGAAGGGTATGTGGATCACATAAGCTGTCGTCCTATCCTACATACTCAAGTCATGGCTTCAACTTTGGAGTTACCATTAGCTCCTTGGCTTGCTTTTTCAATGGGAAACCAAAGATCCTTGAAGTTCTTTCTAGTGTCAGAAAATCAAGGAAGTTATAAGGAGTCTGGAAGGTCATTGTAGGTTCTCTGGAGGCCTCCTGCCTCCATCCACACAGCAGCAGAAGCAGCTTTCTAAGTCTAGTTCATTGACTTGGAGCCAATGAGATATAGCCAAGGTAAAATGCCTTGCAGGAGACGAATGGCACCCACGAACCCAGACCAATGTGGTGGGAAACATTTTTCTCAGCCAGGAAAGAACCACAATAGCTGTCACTATTGGGTCTTTCACTGAGACCCAAGCACTGAGTGATCCATCCCTGTAAAGTGGTCATACTTATCCTACTCACTGCACAAGGACAGAGAGATTATGAGTGTCATGTATGCCAGAGGCTGTCTATTCCAATTAGAAAAGAATGATGCCATTTATCAAGGTTCTGAGACCCTGAGTTTTGTCACTCCACCCTTCTTTGGACAGTCCTGCTCCTTCCTTAGTGGGCCTCTTCCTGCCCTTAGCTGACAAAGTTTCTTTGGGGGCTTGCTGTCCCTTCGACCAGCCTTTAGTCTTTGCATAGGTGGCCCCTGTGTACCAGTGAGACACTATTGGGCTCTCTCTCTTACAAATACTGGTATCCTCACTTCTGTACCCTAGATAATTTTCAATCCTATTTATTTATTTTGTAAATGTCAATCGCCAATCTCTTGATTGCTGTATGGTCTAGAGGAAACGTCTTAGCATTCAGTCATCTATTCATTCATTCACACTTGTCTATGAAGAGCCAGGACATAAAACCATCAGAAAGCTCTTATACAGAGGGGCCAGGTCCTTCCTTGACCCAAGTTTGTCTGCTTCTAGTTTTAGGAAAGTAAACTTATAGGAAGGGGCTGCCAACAGCGATGGAATTCAGGATAGAAGGCTGCCAGTGTGCACAGCACTTCCTAATCCAGGCAAATTCAGAGTTTCTCAAAGGCAAAGACCCAGCTCACTGCATGACCACCACTTGCATGACCATTAAAAGCGGGGCCTACTGAGTCCCACTCCAAGTTTCCTGTCAGGCCTGGAGGTTTTAGCCAAGATCTGATACTTTTATCAAGGCCCTTAGAGGTTTATCTAAGTTTATCTCATGGACGATAAACTTCAGCTCCAGCCTTGAGAGACCTCTGCATCCCGCTGTGCAGTTTCATCTCTCCCCAGGCAGCTCCACACTCAGACATTCCTCGCTCTCCCAGGCTGGGTTGTTGGAGCCCAAGAAATGCACTCTTCCCAGGCCAGCTCTCTGCTGTAGGGTGGGAGAAACTTGCCTCTTGCCTAGACAAAAAACAATCAGCACCCTTCATCTGCAATTCTGTCTCTTCTTTTACACCCTCCAGCCCTTAGCTTTTACAATGAGATAAATCTGTTTACCTCTCTGCCCTGAGACCTGCAAGGCACCTGGTCCTGCTAGGCCTCAGCATCTGGTTAATGAGAGCAACATCCATTCTGAGGCATGAAAAGCCTAGATGAGATTCACAAGATTTCTATTCAAGATTTCTTTATAATAGCCAACAGCACATAAGAATCTAATAAGCCAAGGGGGCCTGCCCCTTTACTCAGTTCTTTAAGTGGCTGCTTCAACAAAGCAGTCAGGCTCAGGTTGCTGGGGTTCGATCCCCAGAACTCAAGCCAGCCAAACCTCCCTGAAGGCATTCAGAGAAAAAAAAAAAAAAAAAAAGAATCTAATAAGCCAAATAAGAAACTTTGGCCATTTTTTTTTTTGGTCTATTAAAAAATATTCTAAAATGCTGTGAATAATGATTGTGTTTAAACCACTCAAAAAGAACGCTCTGAAGGTGTGCTTCGATAACCTGAACTTAGATTACTCTGCCTAGAAGTTCCTTGAGTTTTGATGGGTTACCTGCTCTAATCTGTTGCTGAAAAGTTTTGTTTATAAACAGGAAGGTAGCCAAACCCATCCATGGCTACCAGACAGGTCAATCTAAGCGATGTTTCTAAAACACTCAGTGCCTGGGGTACAGATTTGAAGAACTTCGTATCTGAAATCCTGACAGCTGACACCAAAAATTTACACTTTTCATTCTCTTGAAACATTGATTTTTGCCAGAATTGAAAACAAAGGGAAAAAAAGAAGTTTCACCTAAAACTTGACCCAGATTTCTCCCTTGTAGTTTACATATCATGAACACACCCAGGCTGGGTTGGTGCTTCAGATAAAAAATTAGACAAGGAAATTATTGACTCAGTTTGCATTTCAAAAAGAAGTTACAGGTCTGCTATTCCCCTTTATGAGTAGCTCTCAGGATACATCTTGGCTATTTCAGTGAGCAAAGATGGTTTAGGCCTGAAAATTGGAGAGAAATCTTAAGTGATGGATGCTCTAGGCTGCTTTGGGTTGGAAGAGCCAAAAACCCAAACCAAACTGACTTTTAAAAATGCAGTGGCTCCACTTCCCTGCTGCCCTCACAGAGCTGCCTGTCTCCTTGTACCAGCCTGCTCCTCACATCTGCCTCCTCACCATGACAGTGTCTTTGAGCAGACAACACCTGAGGCTATGTGCTCCTTCCTCACGGGGAGCATGACCTTGGTTCCTTAATTTGAAGACATTTCTGTTGAAATTTCTATTACTTACTCAGATTGTTTCTTAAATAATAGAAATAGAAAAGCTCTGAGAACAAGTGGTCAGATCTCTTTGGAAATATTTATTTTCTCATCTTGTGTGAACTAAGGAACCTTTAAGTATCTCCCTGATTTCCCTTTCTTCTCCTCACCAGTTTTTCATCCATATTTCTCCACGTGCTCTTCTTCCTTGAGATGAAGGAATCTGATGGCAGAAAGCGGGGGAAGGGAGAAGTTACGTGAGACCATGTTGCAGGCTAAGCTAGGATGAGCTATTGTCCTGGATTACCAATTCCCTGCTATTTCTGTCAGGCCTTTGCTTTCAACAGTGATCTGTGTCAAAGAATGGTGACTGCTCTGCCATTAGCCATTTCGTAAAGTCAACACCTGTAGGCACGCATGTTATTGTTTCTGCTTCTATTATTACATCAGCAATGACGATGTCAACAATCCAGACCAGGTATGGCTCAACTTTGCAGAATTTGAGAAGTTTAAAGCAATCAGAGTAGACTCAAACTTCCAAATTAATAATGAATCTTTCACATTTTACTAAAATTATTTAATGATTGAAAGAGAGGAAAAGTGATTGAAAGATTCCCAAGAGCTGCTAGATATTTCTGTCACTGCTACCGTGAGCACTTCCCGGTGAAGGAGTCAGTGGTTGGAAGACTTGCTTCTGGGAGACAACCTGGTGTGAATCAGACATAGGTCTTTGCTAGGCCGGGTATCGCCATTGGATTTGACATCATATCACAAATTTTGAATTTTGATCTTTTCCTGAGCTAAAAATATGCAGCATAATATTCTCATGGAATGCTAGGTCCCATGACCAAGCCAAAGGTCCAAGTCAGCGACATGATCATACGGAAACACCTGAGGTGCTACACTGTACCATGTTATTGGGCTATGATGTTGGGGAGGCAGAAAATTAAAAATACTTTTGGCTTAGGATGTTTTTAGCCTAACACAGCTTTATTTAGATGTAATCTCCTTAGAAGTCCAAGAACATCTGTGTGCGAGCTTGTGCGCTTTTCAAGGTCTACTTGTAGATGATAGATATTCATGGATAATCTTCCAACATCTAATCTATACTTCTTGTTTATTGATATGAATTCAAAAAGTGACAAATCTTAGATGAGTCCTATTCTGCAAATAGATTAATGTAGTGAAATTGGTAGCTATCATATTTGAACAATAGTAGATTGGTCTGAGTTATCAAAATCCTTTTGCATCAATAGCTTATTTATTTATGTATTGCAATACTGAATATTTAACACAGGGCTCATGCACATGACACAAGTGCTTTGCTTTTCAGCTACATCCACAGCTTTTTAAACATTTTTATTTGAGAGAGGATCTCACTGTGTTGGTGTTGAATTTGTAGCTGTTCTGATTCAACCTCCCAAACAGCTAAGATTGCAAGCAGTGGGCCACCACACTGGCCTTATTAATAACACACTTAAAAGATTTTTTTTTTTTGACTGAGGGAGACTTATCTCTTTGCTTGTAGCTATACAACCATGAAAGTAGTCTCACAAAGAGATACATGGAAATGCTTAAACTTTTCTGAGGATTAATACAGAAGCAACTACAAACTGGTGGAAAAAGTGTTCTGTGATCTGAATTCCTGCCCAGCTTTAACTCTAGTATCCTCCAGCTGGCCAGATAGCTCAGTGGACTAAAGCATCTGCTTCAGCAGAGCGCAGAGCCAGGGTTCGATCCCTGCGGTGCCATGCCAGCCCTGCCCCCAGGGCATGCTAAAATGGTGATTGAGACTGGTTGTGGTAGAGCGCGACTGTAATCCCAGTGCTTGGGAGGCTGAAAACAGGAGAATCACTGAGTCTGATCTACATAGTGAGACCCTGTAGGCCCTTTTCTAAATTAAAATAAAAATCTACTATCCTCTAAGGAAGAATAGAGTGACAATCAGAATATTTGTGTTTTTACCAATAGTCATAAGAATTGTATTATGGATCATGTAGGGAAAAATAGGTTTTTTAAAATTACTTTTTAAAATTTATTTATTTGTATTTAGGACAGAGTCTGCAGGGTCTGTAGGGTCTCACTGTGCAATCGGACTCATAGTGATCCTCCTGTTTACAGCCTCCCAAGAGCTGTGATTACAGGCATGTGCCAGCCACGCTCAGTCCCAATTGTTGTCTCAGTGAGCCCCAGGGGCGGGACCAGAACGCAGGCCCCAGGATCGAACCCCCAGCCCCTGTGCCTGCTTGCAGGTGCTTTAATCCACTGAGCTATTTGGCCGGCCCAAATATTCCTTTTTAACAGTTTAAGTAAAATAGTATCTTTTAGGTGCTTACATGCAGATGACAGTGTTCTCTGCAGGCCCATCCTGGTTCTGAGAAGCAGACTGGTTGGGGAGGAAGCCTTCCTCTCTTTTCTCTTAAATAAACTGGTTCTGACTTCGGAAGTGTTCTAATTTTCCAGTGAAAAATGCCTCATACTTACAAGTTAATTTTATGTAAAGAAACTTCAGGGCAATGTAGCTAACACTCTGGATCCCAGCAAAGGATGGAAAATGGAGAAAGCTGAGTGTTGAAAATGGAGTAGAAGAGCAAGCTGGCTGGCACCGTGGAAGGCTGCAGATGGACCCTGAGGGTGGAGTGGAGCCAGAGGACAAGGGCTCGGCATGGTGATGGTGGGGTATTTTCTTGCAAAACTATCTTTATTAGAAAAAAAAAATGTAGGGGAAAATAAATGGCAAAGAATTGGGATGAATTCCTGTCTGTCCCTTCTGGGGAATGTCGTGACTCTGTACTGTGCTGCTCCTTTTGCTTCGACTAGCTGCTCCAGCTCTGTAGCTGTGGTTTCTCTTCACAGCTATGCAAGTGACTCCAGTTCAAGGCAGAGCAAATGGATTCACTCAATGGAGCCATCAGTTCCAGTTGCCATAACGAAATCCTGTAGCTGGGCAGCTCTAACAGTAGAAGTGAATTCTCGTGGTTCTGGAGGCTGGAAGTCCGGGGATGGGCCCCCAGTGAGCTCAGAGAAGGAGCCTCTTTAGAGCTTGCAGGAAGCTGCCTCCTCGCTGCACCCTACACAGTGGAGGAAGAGACAGGTCTCGGGTGACACAGCCCCCTGTGTCCAGACACTCATCCCATCAGCTTAGCGCCACACCTGGGTCCTCAGCCTTCCTTATCTCTGCGAGTCACTGTCCTGGCTTGTTAAAGGCACAGGACAATTAGGACTTCTTACTGTCTAGAATACTTTAATAAAATTATGCATATATTGCTGATATCGGTCTTCTCCACGCTTTCTGGGTGAGACTGGGTTTGGGAAGACTGCTGTCTTCTCTTCTCCTATTTCTTCACACATCTCCTTCCTGACCCCCTCAAGAAGTCATCAGCTCCCTTTGTGTCCAGGTTTCTCTGTCTGTGAGCGTCCACTGGCCTCCCAAGTATGTTCTGTGTAGGCCTCCATTATGGAGCATTTACTATGCCATGAAAAAAGAGACCCAACCCACAGTAGCAATATAGACAAATGGTCCGATCCCAATAAAACACGTTACGTAGGACACAATTGCCGGAATATAGAACATTCAGTTAAATGTGCACATCAGATAAATGAAGAGTAAATTTTTCGTATAAGCATGTCTCACCCCAGAAACATGTATTATACCCATCCTAAAAATTCTGTGTTGTTCATCTGAAGTTGAAGTTGAATCAAGTGCAAATTGACAGTTGTTAACTCCAAAAATCCAGGAAAAGCTGACTTTTATGTTCGGCCTCTTGAACCTGAGATAAACTGAGGCATGAGTGTGCAGTTGGGCTTTTTTCAGCTCTGTGTATGTTAAATAAATCATGCATAGGAAAAAGCTCAAAACTTTCCCCACAATTTTACTGTGAAAAAAAAAATACGTGAAGAACAGTAGATGCTGTTAAGCCAAACTTTTAACGTTTGTAAATTTGGTCTTAGAAAAATTGATAATTCCTGAGACATTGCATTTCTCTTAAGATTAGTAGAAACAACAGGAGAGATTTCTAAACGTTGTGAAAACTGTAGTTGTGGAGGGGTGCGGGAGGTAGTACGTCACACACACAGTGAAAGGAAGGAGTACTGGGGAGAATCCTTCAGTTCTACAGCACTCAGCGGCAAGGACAAGACTGCCAAACAGTAGGCACGGTCTCGGGTGACAGTCATGTCACAGAAGTCCTGCAGAAGGTGTGCAGCCACACCGCTGCACTGGTACTGCTCACACCATCCCAGAATATGGGCCCGACTCCTACTACCTCTTCAGGTTTTAACCAGGAAAGAGGTCAGAATGTGCCCCTTTGGCACCAGAATTATGTTCAGCTATGTATTCTGAGAAGCTGCCCACTGAGCTCAGAAGGCAGGAGCAGAAGTTACCCCTTCATAGAGGAAGCTCTCACCTGCCCCAGCAACCTCCATTCCAGCGAGTCTATGGACCGAGAAGATGCTGCTGATCGCGTCGCTCACCAATAATGAAGGCACAGGTTAGACCACATGGCAATCCTTGCCCTAGTTTACTGCTCTTTTCCTGCCTGCCTTCCCATAACTGTCCTTCGTCCACATACATCTTCGTGTCAGCAGAGAATTGTATTGAAGCCTCAATTCAGATTCAGTCCCTGGAGATGTACTCACTTCCCAGGTGTTCCTTGTGGTCCTTAGCTTACTACGGAGACTTACTTCTGACTCTAGTCATGAAAACTACGTGCATTCAGCAGCTTTGAATTTTCATCTCTCCCGGGCTGGCAGTGTGTGACGCAAGTTTCTCTTATGTTGAGCAGCAGCAGCAACAGGCAGCATCAGTTGGCAGAGGAAACATATCGTACCATATGTAAAATGGGATTTTGTTCGATGATTTGGGCCACCTGCAAGGAAAGGAGAGGGAAGGAGCGGGCGGGCGTAACATGCATATTGAGCACATCTAAGCCAGCGCAGGCTAAGCAGCGATGCTCGGTAGGTTAGATGCATTCAATGCATTTTCAAGTTGAGATATTTTCTTCTTACAAATGCTAAGCAGGGCTACAACACGATTATAAGTTGCAAAGTGTCTGGATAATACATGTAGTGTAGATGTTAGTGGACATCTTTTTGTTTTTCTCTTGTCACTCTGTCTTTTGTTACAGAGTACTGTCCCAAGTAAGATTCATGAAAGATAGCAGGGAAAAGACCTTATTTTCCCTCCAAGGATATAGCATACTGAACCCATTGATCAGTGGGAAGATTAGAGAATTTGCTCTTTGATTGCATTTCATACACAGAATGACTTCTCTAATGATTGTCAAGAAATAAAATTGCACACTGTCAACACTTTTGCTCTCATACCTTCACCAGCCAGTGGGCATTACATCCTTCTACATGTCTGCTTATTTGCTAGACAAAATGATCACATATTGGCGACTACTTAACAAACAGTCCAACAGAAAGGAGCTGAATTAAGCACTCTCGGCTTTACTGTTTCACACAGCGCAAGCCCAGAGAAGGTTTGGGGCCAACATAGGTCAGGTCAGTTAGCTCCATGACTGTGGCAAGTAGCACAGTGTGTCTTAGTTCTTGGCAACAACTCTTCATGGCTACATAGTGGCTGGATCCATTAAAAATTTGTCCAGTCAAAAACAGGATCCCTCCCCTTCCTCAGGCCCTCATACATTGGAGGGGAAACCACATCCAGAAAACCCTAAAAGAGATTTCCTCGAAGGAATCGTTGGCCAGGGTTGGATCACATGTCCACATCGAGACACATAAGGGGAATTAGACCACAACGGTGGCTTCTGTCAGTCTCCTTGAAAGTCCACTTCCAGACTAGCTGGAGCCTACTTAGAAATGCGACTCTTAAACCTCACTCAACACACAGAAAAGGAAACCGCCAGGTGTGGTGCCAGCCGACAGCGGTCCAATAGCTTTCCCGTCGCTTCTCATGTGCTCCAAGGTTTGAGATGGCTGGCTTAGACCATCTTTGTTTAACCCCTAGAGCTGACAAACTATTCACCCTCATTGATTACCTGAACAAAAACAAAAACCCTGGAGCAAAATCAGATCTTTGTTTAAAAAAATTAGAGAAGTATGTATCTGGTGAGTAAGCCACAATAATACCTTCTGTGAAATCCCTTTGTTCTTATTTTGGATTTTTTTTTTTCCTAATTTCCTAACTTCCTTTACCTCCACCTATCTCTCTCTCCTCTTACTGGTATACCAGCTACTCCCGCACTTTACAGGAGCTTCGTTCCCACTTGCCTATTGATGCACTCCTGCTCAATTTCTTTCTAACTCCATTATTTTCCATTGTATGCCACCCCAGTGCTTTCACAAGCATACTCAATCTCCAAGATTATTTACATTCCATCTACAAACCTTAAATACTTCAATCCAATACTTCTCTTTTGTTCTCAGCTTCTGATAACTACTAAAGAAAATTACTCAGTTGTAAAGCATTAGAGATATTATTTGTTTCAAAATTCATCTGTCACTTCAAATGCTGATTATAAATCTCCTCACCTTGGTCTTCTCTAATTTTCCCGAGTGAGAATTCCTATTTTGAATTAATTTCATTTTGAATTATTACTATCTACTATCATCTATCAGAAAGTAATCTCTACTATTTCATTAAGGAAATAATTGGGCCGGCAAGATAGCTCAGCAGACTACTGTGCCTGCTTAGGCAGAACACAGGGACTGGGGTTTGATCCCTGATACCACAAGCTGTGCTGGCCCTGCCCCCAGTGTTCAATAGAGGCGATTGAGACTGGGTGTGGCACGTGCCTGTAATCCTAGTGCTTAGGAGGCTGAAAACAGGAGGATCACTGAGTCCAATCTGCACAGTGAGACCCTATAGACCTTGTACTAAATACATAAAAATAAATTAAAAAGAAAATAATTATTGTCTTCAATTTCTTTCAAGAAACCCATCTTCTCTGCCTCTAATCTGTCCCTGCTGTGTAAAACCCACACCCACAGCCCTGCAAACATGTCCTCACCCCTTAGTGCACCGCTCACTATTCTGCCCAAATAGTTCTTCCTAAGTTTGGTTGCAACATCTTTCTACCTGGTATGTTGGTATTCAGTGACATTTTTCAGTCCTTACCTAAGTGACTCCTGGGCAGTGTATGACACTGCTGGCTTCAGTCCTGCCATTCTCTTCCACTTCAGTACGTGTAACGGAGGTTCCTGGATTTTCCCCCTAATTATTCCCTTCTTCAATTTGCACTGTAGAGTCCTTCAAGCTCAGTTCAAACATGGATGATCCTCTTTTCTTTCTACTATGACATCTATTTGGATGATTTTACTCACTTCCTAATTCTGCCTATTGCTGTGGAGAGAAGACCTCCACATTTCCTACTAGTGTGGACTATGCGCCTGGCCACTTGTCAGGCATCTCTGCAGCCGGGCAGCCTTTCACACAGCGTTTCCACCATTGACTGCCAGAGCTATTTCTCTAGTTTTTGGCCTAGTTATTGAGCCAGAGACACACTCTAAATTCTTCAGTCTCACTGCCTACATTCAGTTGCTGCCTGTGGTAGATGTAGTAGTGGATATTTTCTTGCTCAGCATCTATTCCAATTTCTCTACTGTGTCTTCCTATGTGCACAAAGCCTTGAATACCAGAAAATGGCATTTCTCAGATGCCCTTGAAGCTGGATCTCATTGTAATTCAGGCAGCATAAACCAGGCATACCTGTGTGAGGCTTGGTTGGGAACAGAGTTTAGAAAGGAGAGATGTGGGACACTAGTTGTGCTGGTATACACTGAAACTGATGCTGTAGCTGTTCCAGGTTGGTCATCTGGTTTATATTTTCTCAAGAAGGAAAGCTCCTTCCTTGGCAGCCTGGATCTGCTGTGTGACACATAGAGTTATTCCCTAAAATTCAGCCTAGAATGTCATTCTTCAATGCTTCCAGACATTTCACAAATTATTATGCCGTGTTCTTTTTAAAAGTGTTAGATTTTGTCCTCTACAACTGAACCCTTAAAAAGTAGCTATAAAATAACATGGTGTTCGTTCTTAGCAATATACTAAACTGTCTCATGCCTACCCATTGTCCTAGTTCACACCGTTGTCTGTGGTCTGCACTACTGTCTCGGCCTTCTAATTGGAAAAGCTCATCCTATCTGCTCATACACTTAGAGTTCTTCAAGAGGCTTTATCAGTTGGCGTTAGATCCCAGAGCCTCTCAGGGATGCATGTTCTTTTCCTCTGTTCCTGTTCATCTGTCCATCTGTCTGTCTGTCCAATCTTACTCTGTTATGGTTTGTGTCTAGTTGTTCCCATAAAGCCTCATGCAATCATGGGGTGGTTTCTAGAATTTTTTTTTTTTTTTTTGAGGAACGGAGGATTGAACTCAGGCCCTTGCACTTGCCAGGGAAGTGCTTATTCCACTGAGCCATCTCCCTGGGGCTGAGCCATCTCCCTGGCTAGAATTTGTGATTAATTCCTGATCCAATGCTGGCATTAGGGGTGTGAGTGCTACACCTGCCCTGGGGTGGACAGGCTACATACAAATGCAAGGAGGGGTGAGAGGCTCGCTAGCTGCAGCAGCCACTGCTCCTCCCGCAGCTCTTTGCTGTCTTCTACCTCACGAACTGCCGCCCTCTGCCATGTGCCACTCTGCCTTGGATCCAGCTGAGTATGCACTGAAACCTCCACTAACTATAAGCTAAATAAACCTCTCCTTCCTTCATTTGGGGTGTTGGGTATTTTGTCCCAGCAACAAGAGAAAAGCAACTGAGGCACTCTTCATTGGGTTTTGATGGTTCATTCTTCAGGCTCCAAGCCCACATCTCGGGGCTGGCCCCACAGCTCACCTCTCATGTCCTACCTTGCAGACGACTAAGGCCTTTCAGGCCTAGCTCTGACATTTCCTTTTCTGTAAATCCTTTCTTGACTCTCCGCATTGAAGCAGACCTCCCCTGTCCGCACACTGCACAGTTACTTCTGTGCTTCCCTCACTGCTGGGAGCCTTTTCTTAGTTCAGGAGCCAAGCACATCTTCCTGTAGGGAACATCTCATTATTGACACAGCTTTACATTCCTATGCCCGTGCAGAATGCAGTCTACACGACTGTGATGCCTTTAATAAATATTTCACTAATGAAAATATACAAGAAATAGAAAAATGGAATGTAGCCTTCACTATCAACAAGTATTTGTCAAGTGCCTACTTGATTTATCAACTAGATTTGAGGAAAGGACTTGTTTAGAGTCTCCCTGGGGAGACAATAAAAAAGATGAGATATAAAAATACCAATAATTGGTTATGAGCACCCTAAAAGACACAAACAACAAGGGAGTAAAAGATGAAACTCTGGGATTTCTAAACAGAATTTCAGCTTCAGTGGGACAAAACCAAGCATGAGAAAAATACACTCACGAGTGGACATAGCTGCTATCTCTGTCTCTCTCATCTACTAGTGAGAAATATTAATTCTCAGAGTTTAAAATTTCACATGGAAAAAAGGCTTTGTGTAAAGCTCTATAATTTGCAGGGTTGTCTCTCTCTGCAGAGCTAACATCTCCCACTGCTACTGAGCTCACTGGAAATCCAACTCTTTGCAGGTTCCTTGTCCAAGGCTGAAATTCCTGCTCTCTGTCCTCAGAGTACACACTTTCTTCAGCACATTAGCCCTTTGGGACTGATGCTATCCTTTGTCAGAACTGAGCTCCCTCCCAGATTCCCCACGTCTGAGGTGTTCAGAGTGGAATAACCCCTGCTGGGCTTCTGTGGGCCACTTGGGCTTGGGGCGGAGCCAAGCTCTGTCTCTCATGGTGCAGCAAATGCTTCCCATTACTACTGACAACCCTGAGTTCCAGGATGTGCTTCACACTAGGGACCAAGAGCTGAAGACCATGCTGTCCCTGCTTTCAAGGCTGGCAGCCCAGTAAGGGGAGCTCTATCTGCTCAGAAACACCTCCATATGCCTGCCTGTCTTCTCCACTTGTCTCAGGCAGCTCCTCTGGCTGCTCTGAGCTGCGATGCCATCTTCACCTGCTCCAAAAGGCCTTGTTTGGCTTTTAGAAGTGTGTCTCTACCTGGACTGTAAGGATTTCAAGAGACAGAATTCACCGCTGATGACCTTCTTGGTACCTAGTACAGTGGTTAGCAGAGAACAGATACAACTTAAGTCTTCTGCATGAATGTGACATTCGCTCAGACAAGCCTATCCAAGTGACACTCAGCAACTTCCCAAACTAAGGTATTTAGATAGATGCGAGCTTTCTTTTTTGCTGTTGGAGAGACTCAAGTCCTAAGAGAAGCCTTAGTAAACATTTAGACTCATACAGCATTTCTGTTTTCTGAGCTCTCTCATGTGTGAAACGCTTTGGGAAGAGTAAACAGTGTTCCCTGTAAACAGTTCTATTATGATATCCCTGATCTGGGGCTGTGGAATAACTAGTGTTTAGAAATTCCCAAATGTAGACTTTTGTGGCTGATTTGTGGTCAACCGGCCACTAAAACCCTGGACTCCGTGTTTTGGATACGAACACTCCAAGAACTTTCAGAATGTTGTGGCTTCTAGCTATCTGTTCCCCCATAGCCTCCAGCTCTCCTGGGTGGGGATTTGGGGAGGTGATTTGATCGTGAAGCTGTGATAGTTATCGCTAGACTAATCCACTGATGAACTATTGGCTAAGTGTGATTTGGAAGCTGAAGCCTGATTGGACGAGGTCGCTGGGGGCGTGGCCTGGCAGCATCCTGCTCGGCTCCCTGCTGCCCTGCCCTGAGCTGTTTCTCCCCTGCCAGGCCCCTCTGCCGTGGTGCCCTGCCTTGGAGCCAGCTGACTCTGGACTGAAACCTCCACAAACTGTGAGCCAAAATAAACCTTTCCTCCTCAGAGTTTGGGGTGTTGGGTTTTGTGTCTCAGCAACAAAAAAGTAATTAAGGCACAGAACATTTTTTTTTTAAAATGATGTCAGTTTTCCAGGCTCCAGAAGAGCCTGAGAGGAGGCCCCAACAGCCTGGGCTGGAGGCCTGACTGCACCTCACACTAGCTCTGGGTCAGCTTCAAGTCCCAAAACCTCGCTGCCACGAGGTGGGCGGCTTGGATCCCGAGCACTGCACTGCCACACGCCCAAGTTGCCAGCCAGCGAGACCCTGCCTGTGGCCCTCTCCGGCTCTTCCCCGGACCCTGCAGGTAATGTGCAGCAGCGGCCACGTCTTCTCCCGGCTTTCTGGCACCAAGTGTCAATGGTTCGTTTAGTAAAAGACACGGTTTGAGTTCTAAATTCCTGTTAAGTTAATAAAAATACACGTAAGTGGAAGAAGATAGAATAAAACTGAGCACAAAAGCACCAGAGGCCACGAACAATTTCTCTGTTGAAAAAGAGTCCTTAGCATTTTTTTCCCTGTCCTTTCTCTTGTTAGTGGTACTGGGGATTGAGCCCCCAGTGTTACCCATGTTTGCTAGGCCATCCTTCCAAACTGCACCACCAAACCCTTTTTTGTAAAAATAAATTATGTTGAGAGAAGGTCATGCTTAGCTGCTCGAGCCAGCCTTGAACTTGGACCCTCCTGCCTCAGCCTCTCAGGTAGCGAGATTACAGGTGTGCGCCCCCACAATGCCGACACAGCAGGTTTGAAGCTTCCCTTTTTTCTCTTCTTTTTACTCCAAACACAAACTAAATGTAGAGCTCTAAATACTAAATAGACAAGAGTGGCTAACAGGCCACTACAAACTACTCAACGCTCCTGGTCTTCAGTTGTGCAGACCAGTGCCTGCTTCACCATCCAAAGCCTGGATCCACGGAGCATTTCCTACCGTGGTGGCAATGGCCAGAGCCAGTTTTCAGATTCTCTGCATGTTCGGTCGCTTGCTTGTGGTTTAGTAAATGAAGGATATCAAGTTAGCACTTTGTGTGAGGGGCAGAAGAATCCTAGACACCACAATGTTTCAAAAAAAATCCTTGGAGCCCAGCACATCACCTTTCACCCAGCCAGCAGTGGGGGAGTCGCGGCCAGCCAGCAGTGGGGGAGTCGCGGCTGCGCTCACTGTCCAACCTACAGCTGCCCGCCCAGCACAGGCCGAGGTCCAAAGGAGCACAGCTGGGCTGCAGGATAAAACATCAAGGGCAACCCGGCTCCGCTCCCTGTTCCTCTGGCCCCATAGAAGCCCCGCAACGAAGCTCCTAAGGTCTGGGCCCGGCAGCCCCGCCCTACTGGGGACAGGTCCGGAGTGGCCCGTGTCCTCCCAGGCTGAAAGCCTTGTCTGTCTTCAGGCCCCGACAGAGTTGCTTTGAAGGCCTCCCACCCTCAGGGTCACCTGCTGGCTGACTGGCCGAGAGGTCAGCTTCAGCCCGGGAAGGAGCGAGGGAGGCAGGCACGGGTCTGTCCATAAAAGGATCTCTTTGAGGTCGGGAAGAAGAAAGCAGTGCGTGTTGCGTTCCCAGCTGGAGCCCTGGCAGCGGCTGCCTGAGAACAGGGCTGTGAACAGTGTGCGCTGGAGGGCGGCCAAGAGAGCAGCCAGACGTTTTCACAGGACCCCGAGCTGCCACCGCCTGCCCCAGTGGACAGGGAAGTCAGGGCGGCCATCCACCTCCCGCCCCCCCAGGGCAGCTGCTGAGCAGCTCAGTGCCACATCCACCCATGCCGGCGACAGCACCAAGTGAGCCACAAAGGCTAAAAGACAAAGCCGGACTCACTCAGCCCAGCACTGGGAGGAACCGACACATGCAAGGACCATGCGTGTGCTGCCTTCTCTCCAGCTCACTCCCTGCAGTGAAAAAGTGGAGACGCACGCCCACACGTGCACACAGACACAGGTATGCACACACACATGCACATGCACACACCATACACACACTCGTGCACATACACGTGTTCACACACAATATGCGTGCATGCACACGGGTGCACACACACATTCACATACAGGTACGCACACATGCCCCATACACACGTGTACATGTGTACACATATGCACATTCATGCAAGGCACACACATATATGCACACATGCACATATATACCCCATGTGCACACACACACACACACACACACACACACTCCCCTTTCTCTCCACAGACTCGCCCGATCTCATGCAGCAGCCAGCCCATGCCTATTCAAGCCCTGGGCTTCCTCCCTCCCTGCTAGAGGCTCCAGGTACATTCAAATGGGCTGTCCCCTCACCCCCCGCTAGGCTCACAGTAAGGCAGGTCAGGGTCCAGGGGTGGCTGTGGGCAGTGCCAGGATGCAGGGTAGCTGTGGGAAGCTCTCTCCACCCAGGGTCAGAAGGCTGCCTCCCTCTTTGGCATCCAAAAGCCTCCTGCACCGATGACCCCCTTACTTGGAGCACTCCTGGGCCTGCCCACCATGACAAGCTGAACATGCTCTTGGCCTTTTCGTCTCTCCAGTGTCAGGAGGAGATCCTCCTGCCTGTGGCGCCTCTGGATACCCACGGGGATTCCCTCCTTCTTATCCTCTGCTACTGTGCCTAATACAGTTCCCTCGCTGTAGCCAAGAACTTCCTGTGTAGCTGTAGCAAGGCTTTGGAGGGCAGCGGGACAATAGTGAGCCACGCGGTGCTTTGTATGCCCTGGCCCAGTGGAGCAATTCTCTTGCGAGCCCCTCTGTTGCCTCTGAGAAGCGCAGCATTGAAGGCGCCTTGACTCGCCCCCACTGGCAGTGCCATTTGAACCATGACACTGGGCAACAAACCCATCCAGGAGGACCCAGGGAAAAGAAAAGAGCCCTCGGCGTCACCCACCAGCTCGGCCTCCTGCAGCACTGAGTCTTTATTAAATTCCCTGTGTGCTCTTTCAGAATCCGCACATGTTCTTATTGTTGTTTATTTAAGCCCAGAGCGGTCTGGAGTCCCGGCTCCCTGCTCATCAGAGCCGATGATCCCAGGGCCTGTTTAGCTGCTGCTGGGATGCTATTTGAGAGAACCACATCTGAGGCCGCTGGTGCTGGTAAAGCATCTCTTTAGTTAAATAATGCAAGACAGCACATTTGGGGAGGCGGAAGGCATGCGGTGGCAGCTCAGAAGGAAGACAAAGACGAACAGACCACTGGCTCTGGTGGGAACCAGGGTGGTATGTGGCGTCCCTCACATAGAGACAAAAATCCCAGCAAATTACCATAATGCCAAACAGAGGGCCGAGACAGACATAATGGAACCACATCCCTCCTTTGTCCCCCATACAATTAAGTGAAAAATCACAGTTATTTTCTTTTGCTGTTTTCAGTCAAGAACATGAAAGATGGGCTTGCTTCCCCTTAAAATGCATTGTAAAAATTCTCAGGTGATTCATACGGAGGATCCACAGGGCTGCCACTGTCCTGAGCTGTCAGCATTTCCTTTCAGGACCTGTTTCCTGTCATGTTCTTATTAGCCACTTCCTCCAGCTCTTGATAGGGCCAGAGCCTCTGAGCTGCTTTTCCACCTCTCCCCCAGAGGCCCAGCATCTTTGTTTTTGTTTTTGTTTTGTTTTGTTTTTCCATGGTACTGGGGATTAAACTCAGGACCTTGTGCTTGCCAGGCAAGTGCTTAATCTACTGAGCTATCTCCCCAGCCCCTCAGAAGCCCAGCATCTTCCCCACAAACCTGTCTCTGGGGTGGAGGGTCTCAGACTGCTGCTTGGTGATCTCCAACTCCGTTCCGGGGTGGGTGCTAAAGGAATGAGTGATGGTTCCCACCTCCGCTGCCCCTTTGCTCATTGGCTGTGGGTGGCTGTGGGTGGCTGTCCCACAGGACAAGGGTCCTTTTATGTGCCCGGCTCCATGTGAAGGCCCTCACCAGCTGCAGTGCTGTTCTGCACAGGACCTCCTAGAGCTGACAGCACCTGAACTTGTCTGTGCTCAGAAGAGTACAGCTATTTTTTTTTAAAGCATCCAATAGACCACAAGGACCTTTTAAGCTTTAGGATAACTTGTTAGCTTCCCCTGAGCTTGCTCTAAGTGAGCTCCCCTGGCTCTTCTCTCTGCAATTCCTTGAGTGTGAGTTGGAGCGTGGCTTGAAGAGACGTCAGGAAGCTTCCTAGGGCACGTAGACAGGGCACACCCAGGAGCGTCGGCATCCCTTGAGAAGCAGTGTGCATTCAAGCCTACATGGGAGAGGCTTAGTAAAATGTCATGACCCATGAAAGGACCAATGTTCTACAGAAAGGAGAAATCACCTTTAAAATGGTGCATGTTCCACCTTTGATGACAAAGCACGAAAGATTGACTTTGGACCCGGGTACTCACACTGGCGACCCACGAGCAGCACAGAACGCGTGAAAAGCCAGACTGGTGCGGGCTCCTCTCCAGTTCTTCGAGGGGAATAATACATAGTATGTGTCTCCAAACAAAGCCTTGTGTTACAAAGCTCTGGGGTGGTCTTCATCAAAACAATCAAGATGACTTTGGGACATAGTAAAACCTAAAAGAAAAGAAACCAAATAAAATCTGGAAGATCATCACATAGTAAGAAGATAATTTAAGGCTGGGAATTCCAGAGCTGTGACCCCTGGCCATTCCAGATTCCATGCCCTGTCCTAGAGACCCCGAGTCCTGTATAACAATACCTCTCTGGGGTGCTTTGGTCAGACTCTCACAGTTGTTTGTGAATCCAATTTACACCAGAAATGTTTGCTTGGGAACCATCTCACTTGGTGCCCTGCACCCAGTGCTATGGGACTCATAAAGGGCAGCAATTGTTAGCCAAGATGTACTGAGTTATGAGTCATGGCTGCTGTCTTTTATATATATGTATTTCTCACTCGGTCTTTACAATTTCACCTTTAAGAATAGATTTTGTTGATGTTCTTATTTCCACCTAAAAGTGCAGTAAAAACCCAGATTTGGATCAGCTAACTTGCCCCAGAACACAAATTTACCAAAGGCTTTTCCTGGGATTTAGATACAGAAGCTCTGGCAGCAGAGGTCACATTGCCCAGCGGCCACCTCCAGTGACAGCATGCGCAGCCATGAAGAAGTCACCACCAGTCACCGTGGGGCTGCAGGTTACAGAGCGTGCAGATACAAGCGGCTCTGAGCTACTTGGGGCCAAAGTGCAGGGGCGAAAGGGCAAAGGGTCCAGGCTTGAGGTCACCAGAGTGGGCGGTGGGAGGGGACAGCACACTTTCACTACACGCCCGACAGGAAGGAAGAACTTTACAGCTGTGCTCCTGCCTCAGCTCAGTCAGGACGAGACAGCAGAGCTGTAATTGGCCGCTTCCCTTTGCTCACGCCAGCGCCCTTGGGGCTTTTCGCCACCCTTCTCTAGCCTGTGACCCAGACACTGGAAATAACTCCTGAACTCGCCTCCCCATGCTTCTGGCTGTGCCAGCTCCTTGGCATGGTGCCTTTGCTGCCAGGCAGGAGGGCAGGCATTCCTTTCCCCTCCCCCGGGCTTCTAGACTGGACAGTGGCGACTGGACAGTGGCAACTGGCTCCGCAGGCAAACGGGAGCAAGGGTCAGGGCAAGCCACAGATAGGACATGGCAGGAGGGTGGCAACTTGGTCCTTACTGGGCGGAAACAGAAGCAGCCGTGAAGACAGCAAGTTGGACAGAGCGTGGGCCCAAGAGGATGACAGGTGGGGCTGAGTGCCTAATGCTCACGGCAACCAGGCTGGGCATGCGCAGGGGCTGCGCTGCTCTGTGTGGGGCCCATCTGCAGAGGCTCGGGCTGCAGCCACAACTGAAGCCTGATCCAACTTTAACAGAATGTGAAGGGCACCTCAAGAGAAAGGAATGACACGCTTACCGCAGTACTTCCCCAGACATTGCCTGCAATTATTTACTGCTGTCGGTTCCTTATTGTGATACAGAGTTTCTAACATCCCCTTGGGAGAGTGTGGGAAGATCGCCCTGTGGGGGTTGGGTGAGCCTGCAGACATGATGAAAATAAATTATGTCTTCAGATATTGGCGTTCAGAAGTTGTGTCTGTGACAATGATGGCCTTGACTTTATCACTCAGTATCCCAGAAACATTTCGCTTCCGCTGCGTGGGCTTACACAGCATTTGAATGACTGCACTGTGCTGAATGTATGTGTTGCAGTGTTGAATCTCATTTTCCCCTCCGCTCAGAGCGCTAGTACATGATGCTTGTGCACTTGCGAAGCTAGTGTTTCACTAACGCTGTTCCTATTACATGTGTGTGTGTATCGCGGTGAACAAAGTATGTGGTAAGGGCTTAAATTTTTAAGAAGTTGTTATAGTAAAAGATGCATTCCCACTAATCCCCTCAAGCCCTCTCGCTTGCTGTAGGCTCATTCCTTGCTTGCCACACTGTCCTTGCCACTTGGCAAAAGAGGTCTGGAGGTCCTCTTTCATCAGAATCTTTGCAAAGCCAGGTAAAAAAAAAAAAAAAAAAAAAAAAAAAAAAAAAAAGCCACGGCAGAGAGCAATCAACAGAAAAAGCAGCTTGACGGTGTCTTCGTCCACCTCATTCGCTT
>NW_004524610.1:7983776-7992131 GCF_000260255.1 Octodon degus
AGGTCTGGAGGTCCTCTTTCATCAGAATCTTTGCCCGGTTCCGCCAAAAAAAAAAAAAAAAAAAAAAAAAAAGGAAAATGCCACCGCCGGGTGCCATCTACAGGAAAGGCAGCTTGACGGTGTCTTCGTCCACCTCATTCGCTTGATCTGGTACAGTGCAACTTCCGGCTCTTCCCCGAAGTCAAATGGTCATAACAGGTAACTATTGTGAACTGATTCATCACATCGAGGGAACTAGAGCAGCACAGCTACACGAGCAGGAAGATGGGCTTTCAGGACTGCTTCAGCAAGTGACAAAAATGATGCATGTTCAGTGCAAAGGGAAGCACTCTGCGGGGAACTAGTGGTCACAGGGCACCAGCTGCGGTACATTTTTAAAAATTAAAACCTAGTTCTGAATTACACCCTGTAAATGTACTAAGCTATGGTTTCAGACAACAGAGTCTGGAGAGACGCTGGCCTCAGGAGCAGCTGGCTCAGTGTCTCAGCTGTGCCGCATGAGACTCAGGTCCCCTCCACACACCCATTTTGGTATCACCTCCAGCCTGGCACCACCACGAGGCCAGTTCCCCTTGAGGGCATGGTTTGGTCACTAGCAGCAGCCAGGGCCAACACATCCCCCCTCACACTTGGCAGCAAGGAGACAGACTTGGCTTTCTTTCAGAAGATTCAAGTCCATCTCCCCTGTCTCCCTGGGCCCAAGCAGCTTAGACCTGCCTGCCTCCGAACTGACCACCGACGAGGGGATGGCTGGAGTCGGCTATGCAGTGTGCATCACACATGCATTGCAATAAAGGGCTTCACTTATTATCTTTGTACCTTTCATCTCTCCTTCCAAAAGATGTTTCCTGAAACCAGCTGCGCCACCAGTTCCCTTCTCCGTGAAGCTCACCATCTGGCAGTGGAGGAAGGTAGCACAGCCCTAGGACTAGAACACAAAGTGTGTCACAGCATGCAGTGGAAGAGGCCCAGACAGGGACCCTAACTCTGTCCTGAAGAGAGAGCAGAGGGGACAGTCTCCTACGCAGAAGTCATATATTGATGGTCCCGGGAAAGTTCCCAGTTAGGTACAGATAAAAAGAAAATACATTGCAAGAGAAGAAATAGGTAATAAGCTAGGAAAATCCATATTGTTTGCAATGTCTAATGCAGCAGAAAGGTAAATGAAAGTCTCCGGTGATGATTTATAAAAGGCTTAGAGCAGTCAGTTTCAAATCTCTCATAGAGAAGAAGCTTGAAGGGTCAGGTAACTTCCCTAAGGGCAGGGTAAGAAGGGACTGAATCAGGTTAGAACCCAGGAAAGCCAGCTCCCAAACACACCCTCGCTTAACATACTGGACGTGGTGACTGGATTTTGGAAATAAGAAACAGTATCCATAAAAGAGGGGTTAACAGACAGATTGAGGTACGAGGAAGGGACATCATTGCAGACCATGGATTTAAGGGACCCAGAGGGCAATGAGGAGGGCTCCGTGGCTCAGTGGCATCAGCATAACTGCCACGCCGCCTTTCATACGTGGCCAGTCCCTCAGTGGCAGCTCGCTCTGAGGTCGCCTGTCTTTCTTAGCTGAGGTAAATTTCACACCTTTCCTGCGGTGCCTCAGCTTATCTCAGGCCCGAGTACTGGCATCTCTTTCTTCTCTGACCACTCTTCAGGGCACCTCACGCTCCCACAAGGCCACGAAGTCTTGTCCTGTGAACATCTGAGACAGACTCCACAGCCACGCAGGGGCCATTAGTGACTGAGCTCCACGCTTGTGGCTTTTAGCTCAGTGGCTTATAATTCTGAGCATACAGCTGGATCAGCAAGGGTTCTTACTGGAGTGTGCTCCAGTGCCCACCACAGACAGCGTGTCTGGGAGTCTCCAGAGACCTAGCCAAGGTGTTGCTGGTTTTTCTTAAAGCTGTTCACATCAATCCATACAACCAGATTGGCCCTTGCCCAGAACTACCTAGTAGGAACTAGAGCTCTGGCCTCAGATTTTCTATTAGATGCTGCTGCTTGTAGAACCTGAAGAACAGTGCAGTTCTCCAGACCCTGAACATTGCTACTGTAGCTCCGCCGCTCGCAGAGCTGCCTCTGGGACTCGGGGCCACCGTGGGAAATCATTCTAGGTTGACCCTACATTTACTCCAGCTCTAAAGCCGTTTCATAATTATATCCTAGCTGTCTCCTACGTTTCCCTGTCGGGAGCTCAAGTCTCTGTACTAAGTCATCTGCTGTCTTAATCCAGAAGAGACACTGTCCTACTCTGGCATCTCCTGGTGACCACTTAAAACTGAAGTCGGCTTGCTCTCTCTCTCCGCCTTTATGCATTTAACCTCCTGTGGCCTTCTCGCACTTCCACTCGACATTCTTGGTGCCACTGACTGTCCTTCATAAGCCTTAACCTTTTTTCACCCGAGACGGCCATTGCTTAAATCACTTTCAGTGTGATACGAGTCGGCACGTGCAGGGCATAGGTGCAATGATGAACGCTGCGCTGGTGGAACTCTGACAGGTGGGGAGGAAACAGGATCGCCGGATGCTGTGAAGATCCTGGAACTTTCATTACTGGTGAGAGGTCGCAGTTAGCACAAATGATGCGCTTCCAGGGTACAGTCAGAGCCTTGAAGGGGCGCGGAGCAGATGGAGCCTCGGGCGCCTTCGCTGTGGGGGCCTCGGTGGGGAGTGCAGGGCAGACTGCACGCGGTGGGCTCCGCGCTCCCAGGAGGGTCTGCGAGCGTCCGCCTTCAGCGGAGCTCAGGAAGCGGGAGCCGGCGCTGCGAGGACGGAGCTGCCGCGCAGGAGGTGGAGGTCCAGGCACAGGCGGGAAGCCGCGGCCTCTCAGCAAGCCTGCTTCGCTGGGACACAAGACCCGGGGAGCAGAAGGCATTCCTGTGCCCTTGTGACCAGAGGCTCCGATGCAGGAAGCATCACATCTGAGAGGACAGACAAAGGCCAGGAGGAGAAGAGCGAGGTCTCACTTACCAGCTGGTGGGACTCGGAAGGCGGAAGAAGGCTTGAAAATTATTCTCGTGTTAATGTTCTCCCGGGTGAGCGTCAGTGCTCATGAAAAAGACTGTGACTCAGGCCCAGCTGAGAATTTCTCCTTCGACACACATCACCTCTGTCTGCCTTTTCAGATTACAGGAGAATCTTGCATGAGCCTTTCAGGCGTAAAAAACACAGTGCCTTTGCCCTGTCTGTGTGCATTTTGCCTATTACCCATCATAGAAACCCCTCAGAGGCCGCTTCACAGAAACTTATTTTGCTCATTTTTACCTCTCCTGCGATTATGTTTTTACTCCTCTTGATTTAAAATAAAGTTAATTATAATTCATAGGCTATTTTGTGTCATCCAATCAGAAGAGCATGAAATAAAAGTGATGGTGTTACTAATATTGGGGGATGAATCTCATATGCTACCTCAGAATTGATACACTAGTAAAAGATTTTTGAAAATTTCTCCACAAACTTCTGTCTCAAAACTCACGGTACCAAGGTGTTGAGATGATTTCTGTGTTTAGCACATCGAAGGTTGTCTGGCCAAATAATTACATCAGAAAGCTGAGAAACTATAAACCTAAGTGAAGATATTTCTCTTTTGCCTCTTTGTTTAATTCTCTGAAGTAGAAAATTCCTTTATTCAAGCGCTACAGTGCTTCTCATTCATTAGAGACTGCTTCTTCTTCTTCTGTTTCATCAGACCCAGTAAAGCGAAAGCTAACCTGGGGCTTATTACAGGAACAAGTGTTGCCCGATCATCTTCCCACTTCTCCGTATTTCAATGACTGAGTCCTTTGGGCGAGATCTCTGTGGCAGTACCCGCTGCACTTTTGACAGTGTGGAACCACAGCATAGAACTGAGGCATTTTTAAATCCATGGTCACTTTTTCTTGATATTTTAAATCTTTAGCTCAAACCAGTGAATCTTTTGCACCCCTTTAACTAAGGATAAAGGTCTTAAAGGTTTACAATTTACTATAAGAATTTAATTTCTTAGTCTTTATTTTATAACTATAGAAACATTCAGTTGTTTTCATTTACGGAGAGCAGCAGGCTCAGCAGAGCTTCACTTACTCTTGGTAACTGGAGCAGTGAAGTTGTTCAAACACCATAGAGATTCCTGCAGCTGAAGACGAAAGCCTTCTAGGACTCTGCTTGGTGAAGTTAAGTTGATCATGGCCATAGACACAGTTCCTAAGGACAAATACCCATGCACATGAATTTCCTGACGTTCAGCAGCCCCCTCCTCCCTGGTGCTGATCTTTAACTTTCAGTGCTCTTTCAGGTAGATGTTACTAACCCTGTAACAGTGGCAAGGAGCTGTCAACAGCGAATACTCACAGTGAAGATTTGTGTAGTCCCATATCCAGTAACTTGAAAAGAGGTGTTTTCTTAAATAACTAAATTATAAAATGAAATAGTTGCCAATATAATGAGTGGGTGGCTCAGTTACTATTGATTTTCTGACATTTAATGTCTAAAAATACTGGGTAAAATTGTTCTGTTTGACACCCAGCCTCCTGGTTTAGTTCTTCTGTGCCAATGGGAAGCTTTAGGCTGAAAGAATGAGCTCAGTAATGAATGTGTGCTTCAGGCCTTGCTGAAGTCCTGCGATGCCGGTATAGAAATAGCCTTTCTCACTTCTAGGACTGTACTAAGCCAATACTGTGGAGGATGACTGAATGACTAGGACTCGCTCCTTACTTGACCTAGTGATTTCTATTATTCATGGGTTTTCTCTCAAACGCTGTCACTCTCTTCGCTGCACATTACCATGGCAAGCTCCATACATATAACATGCCGATGACTGAAAGCTACAAAATTTACTACAGAAGTCATCATAATATTAAGTCAAAAGTCCTTTCTGCTGTGGTATGAAGACCATGCTGCATGCCCAGTGCTAACACAGATGCAGAGGAAACAACAACAAAAAAACCCCATAGAGCTCTTATTTTAATCAGTTCACCAAGTGAAAGTGGCGATCCTTACACAGTGCTGTGAGAAACACTAACATAGTCCTAAAGTCATCATTTTATGAGAAGACAATGAGAAGCACTATTTCTTCAAGCCAATTTATTTCTCCCACAAAGTTGCATCAGTCACTTTCCTGTTGCTGGGCACAATACCTGGCACCTAAAGCTTGAAGGAGGAGAAGTCTAATTAGACTCGTGGCTTTAGCCCATAGTTTGCTGGCTGCAAGGCAGAAGGTCACAGCAGAGCAGAGCTGGCATGGTGATGAAGCACAGCAGGGAAGTGTGGACAAGAAGGGCAAGAGATACAGTACACAAGGTCATGACCCCATGACCCACACTGACCCACAAATCAGGTAGGTGGCTCTTAGTCCAATAAAATCGGAATACTTCTGATCTTTGCTAACTTCACACCCAAACTCAACTCCTTAGCCACCTATATCTAAGCTCCAAATAAAGATAATAGCACATTCACGTTTCTGCCTAACAACGCAACTGTCCTGAGTTTAACTAGAAACACAATAAACCTTCTTCCAAAGTCTCAAGAGTTACAATATTCTTCAAAAGTATAAGTCTAAGACTCTTTTGAGATCCAAAGCTCATTCTTAGCTATAAATATCTGTAAAAATAAAAAATTAAGTTCCAAAAGTCCAAGTTACAAGGCATGGGGTAAATATTCTCATTCTCAAAGGGAGAGTTGGAGAAAAAAATGAATCAGAATAAAGCAAGCTTGAAATCCAACAAGACAAGCAGTAATTCCTGTGCTCCACATCTGCCTTCAGAGGTGCACAAGGGTAAAACGTGAGTTCTAGAGCGCTTTGGCAGATACTGTTAGCTACAGATACGATACTGTTAGTAGATACGATACTGTTCGCTACAGACCAGAAAGCCTCTTCCTCAGATTGCTTCCACTCTTGAATTGCAGCTTTTCTTGGCAGATGCTCCACATTTTTGGCGTCTCCAAGCTCATAGTGTCTCCATCTTGCCTTGGCTTCATTCCCACAGCCTAATGAACTGCCCTCCTAGGGGCTCCTTCCATGGCTTTCTAAGCTTTTCTTTGATAGCTGGGTGGAAGCCTCAGAGATCCCACGACTCCTGCATTCTTCACACCAGTACACAGCACAACACAGAGGATGCCAAGTCTGACTGTCAACTTGAGCAGGAGCCAGGCCCTCTTGTACCATGACTTTAGCAGCCTCCAAGTACCTAGATAAAAGCTCAGTGAAATTAATCTGGAGAATTGATTTCTTGGTAAATTCTTATTGAGTAGGCATCCAGGGACTCTCTTCACAAATGGAAAGTTTTGTATTCTTGAGTCTGCAATGGCAGGATTGCTGGCTGATTGCTAACAACTTCAGACATCTTTCTTCTTGTCCCACTACAAGGGGCTTAGCTTCTTTTCAACAGTTCTAATCACTTCAACAATCACATGTTCTTTGCCTCAACTTTACACGTGGTTCCTTTTGGGCTCAAACTTAACATTTTCATTTTCTTTTCTGTTCTGCCTTTTGTCTCCAATTCTTATAAATCCAGGTAAAACAGCCAGCACTACCCATGCTGTGGCCTTTATGTTGGTTTTCCTTGGAATTTTCTCTGCCAGATTAATTACTTCCCTGACCTTGATATGAGTCTACAAAGTTATCAGGACATGGGCAAAATGTAGCCAAATTTTCTGCCAGAGTCTCTCTCACACACACCCTGCAGTCTAACTGCCAATGAAGGCTTCGTCCCAACTCAAGCTTCCCATGCCTGCATTTTACTGTCCACATTCCTGTAAGTCTTTTGAACCTGGACCAGAATCACCCATCATTCTTTTAATAGCATTCCAAGGCTTCCACAGCCACATGCCCAAACCCCTCCCACAGTCCAGTTCCACCAGAACCACACAGCCAGGTATAGGTCACCAATGGCATTATTCTTTATACCAGTTTTGTTTATTGGTCACATTCCCATTTTTGGACACAATACTCAATACCCAATACTTAAAGGAGGAGAGGTTTAATTAGGTTCATGGCTTCAGTTAATGATTGGCCGAGTCCAGGGCAGGAACATCTATTTTACTTGGAAATAAAAATGTTAGTGTCTCATGAAATTAATTTCATGACATAATAATGCAGAAAGCACCATGGTTTGCAAGACATTTCTACACCATTCTCTCCACATTTTCACCTTCAGCCACCTGGAAGAATGAGGATAAGACCATGCACGAAGGCAGACCTTATTGGTTGGACTAGTTCTCTTCATTAGAAATCCATCCCTTTTTATTTATTGCAAGTTGCTTCCTGTAGCTTTCACACATTCTTCTTTGTACTCAAGTGTGACCTTTTCCGCCTGGCAGGTCTTCTCCTGCTTAGGGACATCTCTTATCACCCCGGAGTTGGCTCATCCTTGAGCTAGCCACTCCCTTGCCTGAATCAATGTTTTAGAAAATGAGCTCCACAATGAAGTGGACAGGGAAGTGCTTTTGCAGTCAGTCTGTCTGAATTTCAATTTCAGAGAGAAAAAAATTTCATTTCTCTGCTTATGTTATCTATGCTTTTGCATGCTGTACAATCTTCCACTTGGTTTCTTAGCATATGGGTAGTGTGTGATCAGCTCTTGATGTTTTAGTGAACCAAAGTTTGCCCATGGGCTGTGAACTTCACAGTCTGAGGCTTTGCTGCTCAGCCTTAGGTGCTGAGGAGGATGGGGCAGCTGTAGGTATTTCCCTTTCTCAGTAAGAATGAGCTCAGCAGCAGGTGAGGCTCTGGTGAAATAGTTCTTTAGGAAGAAGCCTTATTTGAAATATTTGCTTTAGCTGGGCATAGTGTTGTAGGTTTGTAATCCCCGCACATGAGGGGCTGAGGCAGGCAGACCAGGAGTGTAAGTCCAATTTGAGCTGTCTAGCAAGACCTTTTCTCAAAACTAAAATCTAAAACAAAACAATCCCGCCAGGCTTCTGTGTTACATTTCACATGCTTTCTTTTATTTTTCCCTACCAAAAGCACGAGAAAACATTCTCCCATCTTTAGTGAGAAGCAGGAAGAGATCCCAGGTGTCAGATGTATAAAAACATTGCCGAGGGCTCACCTGGGGTTCCGACATCAGGGTCCAGTCAGCCCTCACCCTCACCCGTGGAGGCCAGGCCAGGCTCTCCCACGCTGGTCCTGCGTCCTGCAGAGGCAGGCATCCACTCCGGTAGATGGAGACTGGGTCAGCCTGGGTCCGCCCCTGTGGGCAGAGGTTTGCCCCTGAACTTCACTCTTCTGTAGGATCTCAGAGTAGACTGTATTCAGTTTGTTTAGTTTTTTGCTTGTTCAAATGAAGTGTCAATTTTTTAACTCTTTACCTGATAGACCAGAACCTGGAAGTTGTAATCCATTTTTTTTTATTGACATCAGTTATTTTTATTTTAAA
>NW_004524610.1:7998246-7999649 GCF_000260255.1 Octodon degus
CTTCCCTGGCCTCCCTGTATGTGGTACCCTCGGCCATGCTGAGAATGCTGGTACCTTGTTTTGTGGAATGGCTCTCAGCCGCCTTAGTCTGTCGCTTTCCTGCTAGGTAGCTTGGGGTGATAGTCCCTGGGTGAGTACAGTCACAGAGCTGAAAAGCCAATCCCAGCACATCATAGGAAGGACGCACGCGTCAAGGTGCCTCACTGGCGATGATGCTAGCTGCACACCCGCCTGGGGAGTGCTTGTCAGGGCCCACCGCAGCACGCTTCTGTTCCCCGTTTCTATCCTGTATTCTGCACGCGTGAGCCACTAAGTGTAGCCCACACTTAAAGAGAGGAGTGTTATGCCCTGTCTCCTTGATGACAGAGGACCTATAAAAATCATTAGAATTCTCTTAACTAGACCTATTTCTTCTGTCCTATTTACTGATTTATTCAATCTCTTATTTAGACTATGGACCTATGGGTATTTATTTTGTTTTCAGAGTTAAAACCTAGTGTTATTTTATTCCATAAATCATTCTATGTTTGGTCTCCAGATACTCTTTCAGTAAACTTCCATGTCCCTGTGACAAACCCACATAATTTTCCTTGAGTTCTTTCCTGTTTCTGACCCTACATGATAAGCTAGGACATTTTTTTTTCTGAATTTCTGAGAATAAAACCCAAAGCCTTCTCATTGAGCTACAGCATTCCCAGCCCTTTTGTTTATCTTTACATTTCAAGGCAGGGTCTCCTTAAGGTACAAATTTGCACAGGCTAGGCTTACATTGTGATCTGCCTGCCTCAGCATCCCATGGTGTCTGGGATTGCAGGTGTACCCCACCACCCTGGCCCAGGCCATCTCGTGTATTTCCAAGATGTGGGGCTCCTTATTATTCTGAGATACCTGGTTCACTTTATTGAAGAATGGTACTGGATGCCAATCTGAGGGTTGGCACTGCTCACTAGTGCCAGAATGCAATCACTAGTGGGTCTCGTTGGTCAACATGTCTGGAAAAGGTGAGGATGCACACTGCCTTTTAAAGAAAGCATACCCATAACTATTTGGTATCAAACCAACAGTCTCTATCAAGCTAAGCATGAATTCATATAATCATGTTTCCAACTCTAATCCACATGGCTTCATTCTAGCCTTGAATGTGAAATTTCTAAAAGCTCTTAGTGAAACTGACAGAAGTGATAGGCTAGTAAGGGACCTCAAAAGCCCAAGTGAGCCTCTTGTCTAGTAGGATAACTTGTTAGCTGCTTCTGAATGACACAGCAGATATTAATTAAATGCTTTGCAGACACTGGGACTAAGCAAATAAACAAAAACAAGATGAGATGCAGTGGTATAGACCTGATCTCCTCTCCTGTTTATCTACAGCAACCTGTGAAGTGTGTGCTGACTCCACCACCACT
>NW_004524610.1:8000054-8006300 GCF_000260255.1 Octodon degus
ACCACCACCACCACCACCACCACCTCCGTGCTGGGTGCAAACTGTGCTCTGTGAATGTAATGGAGAACCAGACAGGCAGGTGTGCTGCTCTTCCAAATAAGCACTCATCTAATGGTACAGTTGCAAACTGTGACGTGGGCTGTGAAGTGCAAGACTATAACTAGAATCAAAGGAGGAACCTAATCGGGCCTTGCTGGCTGGTTCTGTGTTCTTTGTTCCCCCCTGAGAAAAAGGAGCAGGCCTTGCTTTTAACAGAAAGATTTACATTTGTGCATTTCTAGCCATAAAGGATGTTAAATGGTAGTGTTCTTCACCAAAGGGAAGCACTGCACTTCACTGTGCCCTTTTGAAGAGGGTTAATTGGGAGAGATGAGTCCCTTTATTAATCCTTTTACGACAAATCGTTTTCAGTTCTGCACATCCAGGATTGGGGGAGGGCTGCATGCCGCTCTGGTGCCAGGATTCTTCATGTGGTTTGTCTCCAGAAAACTGAAAAAAAGCTATTTATCCCTAGCATTTACAGGAATCTTAACCAAGCTGCATAAAAGCAGAAATGTTTGCATACAGTAGCATAGGAGTAGAAATGGCAGTTCTATCTGCTGACAGAAAATGTTGTCCCCAATGGCCTTTGTTCAACGACAAATGCTGTCTGTCAGTTCTCAACCATAGGCATATACACACATATGCGCACACACGTGATCTCAGTGTCAGGAAAGCCCGGGAAGTGGTCTGATAGTCACAGCCCAGAGTTTGTCTCCCCATCCTCAGTCCTAGTTTCCACTTTCCCACCGCTTGTGATGGGCCCCCGTGGGCTGCTCCAACCACGTCTCTGCATCCTGATCGTTAGCTTTCAGACCCAGCAATTATCAGCCATGGTGAGGGGCAGACATCTGAACCTTAGAGGCTCCGCTTAAACAAACTGGACTCTTCCTCATGACCCCGGCATTGTGTCCCCGCATCGTGGTCCAGGAGGGCACGGTCCAAAGCCGCACCCCAACCTGCACTGCGTGAAACTATATATGGAGAACCAGACAGGCAGGTGTGGGCCCATCCTCCATATTTTCTTCTGCTTTATACATTGCTCTATAGCAGACTTACAAGGAGTTATCTACTCAGCGCTCCCAAAGCATCCTGTTCTGAAGCAATATGTTTACTGTTTTAGTGATCAGACTTAGGGAGCCGACCACCTTCTCCTTGAGCCCTGCTACATTGCAATTCCAAGACGGCTGCCTGCTTGAGCTGGGAAAGCTGACTGGAGTAGTTCAAGGCATGGACGTGGGTCAGACTTCCTTAGCTGGAACCCTGACTTGCACCCTTGGCAACCTCAAGAAACACTGACCTCACGTGAGCCCTGCCCTCTTTGGGCTTCCTATTGCTCGCCTGTAGAATGCAGGAACAGTACCTCTCTAGCTTATTGGGAAAAAGTCAGCAACAGAATGTGCCTGGAACAATGTGCTCATTCAACGCATCGATATCACGGCTGCTGGTATCAGAGCTGCGCAATGCTCAGGAGCAGTGTGACGCAAGGCCAAGAAACCCCTTCGGATTGGGCTTCCTGGAATTGCGCCCTAGCACGCCAGCTCCTGGTGGTGAGGTGCTGGGTGACTCCATCTCAATGAGCCTTGTTTCCACCCTCTGAAAATCCAGGTGCTAAAATTGCCTATTTTATGGGGTATTCCGAGGATCTGACTGAGGTCACAGCATGTGGTCTGACCTAGGGACCCGGATGGAAATTCTACGATTGAACGGGGCTGCTACTAAGGCTAATAGTTCAATAGACAAGTTGAAGAGAAGATTAGCTGTTTTCTGACGGAAGTGTAAGTCACTAGAGCACACCCAGATCGGAGCTTAACAAGGAGGCATAGAATGTACTGAAAAGAGCTTCGATACGTGTCTTCAACAGTTTCATGTTGCTGTAACTAAACACTAGATTGGGAAATTTTGAAAGAATAAAGGTTTATTTATGTCTTGGTTCTACAGATTAGTAGGTCGAAGGCAGAGGGGCTGCACCTTGCCAGTGAGGGCACTGTGTCCCAGAGTGGTCTAGGGAATCCTAGGATGACAGGCCACATACACGCTCTAAAATAACCACCATTCTGTTGGTCTCTGAGTAGATTAATCTACTCATGAGAATGGAGTGCTCGTGCCTATATCACCTCCTAAGGACTACCCCTGTCGCATCTCCTTTAAAACACTTTTTAGGTTTTTTGAGACAGGAACTCACTACATTGCCCAGGCTGGTCTTCAATCTTCAATCCCCCTGCCTCAGCCTCCCCATTAGCTAAGGGCACATACCACCACGTGCAACTTGGTCACACCTCTTAATACAATGAGGATTAGATTTCAACTTGAGTTTTGATGGAGATGTTCAAACCATAGCAAGGCATACAAGATACAGAGAAAAATCTAATATGGATCGCTTTTGACTTTTCCAATTTTAGGGAAAAGAAAATAAAACAGATGTAGTGTTTAAATATTGCTCAAATAATGTATATTTAAGAATTTGTTATTTTCTACTCTATTTTATTTTATTTTTGGATACAGGGATTGAACTCAGCACTTTGAGCTTGCCGGGCGGGTGCATATGCCACTGAGCTAGCTCCAAGTCCCTACATATGGCTTTTACTCTTTTTTTTTTTCATCATTTTCTAAAACTGATCAAAATTATCAAATCAATCTAAGCAATTCCAGGCATTCCAAAATCGATAAACACCGTATAAGAAATACAAGTGTGGGTAGGCATTAGGCCAATTGCTTCAAATTAAAGACAAGAGGCAAAGTCTAAGAAATAGGCAATGAAAAGAGAAGTATTACCCTGAAACAGAGACAAAAAAAATTTTTGATTAGATTATCCAAGGAAAACCATAGACGCCAAATGAGAACGGAGTCGTTCCTTTTCACACCATCTCGGTTTCTATCTTTCAAAGAAATACTATTAATATGAAAGGAAAAGCAATTGTTTTTCTGAGAAACAAAAACAGAAGATTCATTACTGGCATGCCCACACCAAACAAACAATAATTTGAATTTGGGGGGTAGAAAGAAAGCAATTCCATGTAAGAATTATAAACCGGAAGTGAGTATCATAGTACATGCCTGCAATCCCACGACTCTGTCAAGCTGAGGTGGGCAAGAGGTTGGTAAGGCAAGGCCCTGCCTGGGCAACTCAGGGACTTGGTGAAACCCTGCCTCAAGCTAAAGTAAATAAATAAGGTTGGGTGTGTAGCTCAGAGAGAAGGCCCAGAGCTCAACCCCCAGTACAGAGAAAAGGAAAAATTCAGACTGCCTGTAGACACTGTTTTAAAAAAAGGGGGCAGAGCCTATGGTTCATTAATAGATCTTTTTCAAGACAGAACATGAACAATAATAGTGACCAAGTTGGAGCACTTACACTATTGAGGTGTGAAAAATAAATTTAAAGTTACAGTTAATACATCCACTGTAGCTCTAAGAGAAGAGAAGCTGTTCCGTAAAAAAGAATAGAGTAGCTAGGAAAACATGGAATTCCCAAAGCCAGGTTCATTGATTTTCCTTTTTTAATGTTTTGAGACAGAGCCTTGCTTTATGGTTCAGGCTGGGCTTGAACTCACTGTGTAGCCCAGGCTGGCCCCAAACTGGTGGTGGTCCTCGTGCTTCAGCCTCTCAAGAGCTGCCCCGCAAGTGTGCGCCACCACGTCTGACGAGATCAGCTTCATTTCTATGCGTTCTCTGAATGTATGTCAGAAGATGCCTGCTGTGGGCTAGGATGGGTCTCAGGAAGTCCTCGCTCCTGGTCCTTCTGAGTACAAGCTGCTCTGGAGTCGCAGCTGCTGTTGGTGCAATCGGTTATGGCAAGGCCCTCAGGGACTGGTGTCCAGCCTTCACCCAAGACTCCCCGTGTCCATAGCAGATGAAGGACACCTGAGAACAGACATGGGGAAAGGTGCAGATGGCAGAGGCAGAGACAGAAGTGCCACAGCTGCAGGCTGGAGCCTCCTGAGTTGCCAGGCAACAGGGCCCCAGGTATCCTCACCAGGTGACAGCTTAACTTTGGCCCCAGGCCCTGGAGAAGTATTTAGAAGTGAGAGTTTGTGTTTTTTTTTTTTTAAATTTATTTATTTACTTTGCAGTACCAGGGATCGAACTCAGGACCTTCTGCTTCTCTACACTGTTTGGTCTTCTGTTACAGCAGCCTGAGAAGCCTATACAGCACCACTGCCATGAAGCAGGACTGCTCACCCAACAGTACCAGGCAGGCCGGACACCCACATCTTACAGCAGCAGATCGTAACTGTCCTAGTAGCAACTCATCAAAATGTATCTTGAGTTTTTATGAACAGAGATAGTCAAAGAGTCAATAGCAGATTGGAAAGTTCAGTCATTGATTTGCACCCAAATGAAACCTAGCCACCGTGAGAATCTATGGTGCATTTTTCCAGTTTAGCTAAAATTAAAAATACATGTGATGATAGCAAGTGTGATCGGGATTCAGGCATTTGGCACTGTGCTTGGACAGCCAGGCGAGGCAGCATCTTAAAAAGTGAGAATACACATAACCCGTTGATCCAGAAATGCCACCGCTGGGTGCAGTCTCGCCTTCAACAGCAATGCAAACTACATGGACCAAAACATGCATGGAGAAGGCCAAGCAGCGCGACTTCCAATGGTAAACCTAACAATACTAAACAAAACCGAACTGTCGATGTGGAAGAATGGATAAAACAAGTGGTACGTCACAATGCACGGAAGTGAAATACTGAAGCAACAGGAAGAAGCAGGGGAGCAAAGGTAGTTATAAAAGAACACATAATGCTTGATTCCAGTTATGTAAGGCTAAGAACAAGCAAACTCACTTCAGTAATGTAAATAAAGAGTGATTATCTTCAGAAGAATGTTGACGGCTTGAAGGGCACAAGGGAGGCCTTTGGAGCGTTAGTAAGGTCTGCCTCTTGACCTGGGTGGTAATTACTGTGCAGGTTTCCTGTATAAAAATCCAGTAGGCAAGGCAGGGAGGTGCACCCAGATACCCCAGATACCCCGGGAGGCTAAGGCAAGAGGATTCCATATTCAAGCTCACCCTGAACAGATAGCCAGAGTAGTGAGCAGCTTTTTCAAAAACAGGAAAGAAAAAGGAAAAGGTTATACATGTAGGTCAGTGCAAAGGGCCTGGGTTCAGTTCCTAGTAACACACTCACACACCACGCTGTGACTTTATGATGTAGTATTTTTCTGTATGTCTGTAACAGTTCAAAAGCAGTGTTTTCAAAAATTATGCACACGTCCTGCTGCCCTATGGCTCGGCAGCACAGACAGAACACGCTGGCTGTCTCACAGGTTCTGAGGACCAAGAGCCAAGCTCAGCGCAGCTCGGCCGAACCCTCCGGTGCTGGTCCGTCATGAGTGATGCCCACATGGAGACTTAGCAAGTTGCTGCTTCTCGGCCCCTCGGCCTGGCAGGGGGATTTAGCTCCCACCGGGCTGCTGGACTGAGGCCTCTGCCCCTCAGCAGCTGCCTCCTTCCTGAGCTCTTGGCCACAGTGGTGACTCCACTGACCACACAGTGGTCGCTGCACCTGGCACCACACAACATGGCAACAGAACACACCCACTGGAGAGAGGTTTAGCAAGCAGGAAGCCCCTGGGCTTCAGCACCAGGGGTCGGACAGATGCAGAGGGCTCAAAGGCCAGGACAGCAGGAGCCTGGGGGCAGAGACTGGGGGCCCTGTGGCAGTCTGTCTTCCTCCGTGGGGAAGGAGTTGGCGAGAGCAACCCCAAACCGCGCACAGAGGTCAGCTGGGGCCACCTTCCCTGAGCGAAGTTTCCCAGCATCCGCCAGAGGGCGGGCCAAGCAGAACTCCCGTGTTGACAGCAAGGTCTTTATTCTGGGTTTTCTTTGGTTCCCTAGATCCTGGGCTGACTGTGACTTTTCATTGACCGCTGCTCTTCTCCCAAACGAAATATTTAAATCATATGAAGAAGAAACTACCCCCACAGAAAGAAGGGGTGGACTACTTGAGTGGGTTTGAGAGACTCTGCTCAGTAACAAACGCTCTTCCTTATCCACCACCCACCTGAAGAGCAGCTGGCATTATCGCCAGGCCAATCGAAAGAAACCTCATCTTAGAGGAATGGAAACTTTGCTGCGAAGTGCGGAAGCAGAGAAAGGTAACGGCAAACAGCTATCCACAGCTGCTTCTAGCGGAATAGCGCGAGGGCCCGCTCCCCCTCGCCCTCCCCTCGCCCTCCCCCTCTCCCCTCCTCCCCCTC
>NW_004524610.1:8006470-8012442 GCF_000260255.1 Octodon degus
CTCTCCCCCTCCCCTCCCTTGGTGGCCACTCAGGGATCCCCAGAGAGCGCCTGAAGCGGCAACGAGAAGACACCATATAAGAAAGTCTGGCCGGCCCGTCCCTCCTGCAGGCCGGCCCTGTGAGAGGCGGTATTTCCAGCATGCGTGGGCCCTGGGTGGGGCTGTGAGGAGAGCGTGGAAACCTTCACGCAGGGGGAACCTCGCTGCTCTCCTGGCTGAGGGACCCACAGGCTCAAAGGCACCCACAGTCCCCTTCTCCTGGCATTCTGCCATGGGGGGGCGGTTAGAGAAGTGTCCGCTTCCATTTATTTATTTATTTATTTATTTCCCATGGAACGCGTGAGCATTCCACTATTTAACCAAGACAGAAATATAGAAAAGAGAAACAATATGGAAGGGTAAGAAAAAAATGTGAAGGCTGAGGGGAAAGAGTAGGCGGGGATGTGCGCCTTGCAGGGCTCTGGGTGTGGTCCGCCGCGATCGTGGAGTTCGAGGTCTTCAAATGCCACTCGTCCTTACCAGAGTGCCCGTTTTAGGTGTGTGAGGTTCGCACGAAGCAGGTCGCTCGTCACTTCCACACGCTGGCTGGTAATTGCTTTCACAAATCCTTCTGTGCCACGGGACGGCACCTGGCAAGGCTCCTTTCTCGGACCCTGTTGTCCAGGATGCAGTTAGTACCATCCGTCCACTGCGGAGCACAATTACACCTTCTCTGATTACGTTTTCCACATAGTTGTCCTCTCTGATGCTCCCGCTTTACTGATGAAAGCACTCTGTCTCACTCAATTCCTCTGATGAGTCAGGCAGTTGGAAGCGGGAACAATTTTAACTTTTCCAGAAAGTTCCCTTCCAGCCCCAGACGTGGGGATTCTTTCCTCACAGTGACAGTGGCAAAGAAGAGGAAAGGGTTTCTTTTCCTCTCCTATTGTAATGTTCGTGGCTGAGAATCTTTTCTTTATGAGGAAAAATTAACAAAAAAGAGAAAGCATACAAATGTATTAATGTAAGGTTTTTCTGTGTTTTTTTTTCCCCAACACATGGGCCTTCTAAGTAATTGAAGACCAAACGAAAATGAAATCAGTGCACAACTTTATGGTGTTTGATGAGAAAGTCATAGATAGTCACGGAGATATGACTGGAAAAGGCAGGTAACCTACTGGCAAGTGACTAGGAGCAAGCTTGGTGAGGGTTTTACATCCTTCCCTTGCCTATGCCCTGTGACTTCAAAGACGAGGATGTCTTTTTCTCCCAGGAATAGGGAGGACATCTCTTAAATGAGGGTCTTGTGATCTGTGTCAAGGGACAGGGGTGACTCTGGAAAGTGCTCTTCTCAGCACTGCTGGCTTCCTTCCAGGAGGCAAGAAGAGGAGAGTAACCTTCCTGCTTCTGTTGTTCTCTGAAATCCCGAAGCACTGCACTCGGGCAGTGTCCCCCCAGCACTGGTCCGCTGGGTGCCAGCTCGTGTCTGCGGAAGTCTCCTTTCTGTTCTTTTCTTTCCCAGGGCAGTGGGACCACACATTCTCTGGGAAAGTTGCCCAGAAAGCCTTCCTTAAACTCCCCGCGTGAAAATCTTCATTTTGCCTAAACTGGGCCCAAGAGCACCAGGAAAGCCCTTCCCTTGAGAACGCACTCGGCTCCTGCAACACGGGAGAACAGGGTTGATCCTGTTGACAGAGTGAGTCCCGGGAATTCTCAGCCTCCTCAGTTCCCACCGGACTTCTCCCGCCAGCAGGAAGTGCCTTTCAGTCAATCTGAACGAAGCTGTGTTCAGCACCACTGTTGCTGTGTTGCAGACCACGGAAGCCACACACCTCGAGGACTGAGGCAGGCGGAGAAGCCTGGGAACCCTCTGCATGCTGTGCACCCCACCCTGGGCTCTCTGGAATCCACCCCCCTTCCAATTTCAGGGTCCCTGGCTGCAAGACACAGCTGCTCCATGGAGAGCAACAACCAAAAGATGCAGGAACAGCCACTACTCAGCAAAGCCTTGGACTCAGCCCGGTGCCTGGTGTGGTGGGAAAGGCGGAGGACATGGACTTCTTGCTGCACGTAGGCTCTCATTCACTGCCTTCTCACGTGACCAAGATTGGTGACCACTTTTCTCACATGTAAAACAGAAACAGTCCACTCCACTGAGTCTTGGCGTTGAAGATGAGAGGGAGCATGCTCCACTGCCGTCGTGGGTCTGCCAGGAACCAGGATCTGGAGCTGCTCCCCTGTCTGGATTCCACAGTATGCTATTCTATACTGAACACCAGCAAATGCACTATCACAGGATATGCCTGTTTTTCAAGCTGCTCTTAGCAACCTTTTCTTGCAGAAATTAGGTACTGAATAATATGATGGGGAAGTGGAGATGTAGAAGCAAAATCACCTACCGTCACATTGGAGAGCTCTTTGTTTTGCATTGTGTCTTGCATTATGAATCTGTACTCCATAAATTGTAGTATTTATAATATTTATTGAGTACTTATAGTCAGGTGCTGTCCTCATGCATGGGAAGTATCAGTAATTTTTTTAAATGTATATGCATGCATATAAATTGGGATACGTAGTGATAAATGCAGATAAAGAAGATAATGCCCTGTGCTGTCTTGCAGAGCAATTATGGCAGTCCTCTCTGGTAACCTGGACTTTCAGCAGATTCCTGAAGACAAGGAAGGGAGCCTTAAGATACCAGAAAGCAAGCATTGGTTGCAGAGGGAGAAACAAATGCAAAGGTGGGGACAAATAGAGGCAGAGGGACAGGACGGGGACTCTGGCTTTCACTCTGAAGAGATGAGCAGGCACTAGAGAATTAAGAACCAAGGAGTGGCTGAACCCATTTGTTACAAAAGTGTGTCTGGTTGTCACAGGAGACTGTGTGGAGGCCGAGGGTCCTTTGGGGTTATGTAGTAATACAAGCAGGAAGTGACCGCGGCTTAGAATGGAGTGAGGATGGAGGAGGCGAGAGCCTCTAGGCTCTGGACGTCTCGTCTTGGTTTTGCAAGATTTGCAGACAGCTGATGTGTGGTATCAGAGAAAGGCAAGGAAACTGCAGTTGCGTGGTGTGCTTGAGAATAACTCCTAGGTGTGAAGCATCCAACCGCACTTCCCTGGAGTCCATAGAAGTCTGTGAGCAAAGGAGCACTCTTTCATAAGCTACTTTCTGAGCCAAGTCACTACAGCACAATGTTTCCTCTAATTAAACACTGTAATCAATAACCTACTTTTCTTATGCTGGCATAGCATCTTGATTTCTGTATGTGTCTTATTATACTTTATTATTTTCTCTACAACTCCCAAAGGAGGAAGACAGAATGTGCCCCCCATGTCACACCTCTGCCCATGAGCCTGTAGGGGAGCCCCCATATATTTTAACATAATATCTGTGGAACACTGAGCACATTACTATGGGTGCATTGTTCAGACCTATTCACCTAATAAAAAATTACTGAGCACAGCACATCATGGACCACGAAGTTTTCATACAGCATGTGGTAGGTGCTCAGGAGAAGCAAACAGGTTTTAGCTGTATTCAGATGAACTCAGAAGTACAGTCCTAATTTGGGCATAAAGAAAAATCTGGTCCATGCAGGAACCAGTTAAGGGATGGAAGAGTGAAGAGTGGAAATTTATGTAGGCTTTAATACATCTCAAACCTGTTCTTTCATGTTGGTTGAAAGCCATGGGCAATGCTCCCATGCCTACAGTGGGTACAGTGGGCAGAGGATCCATGAGCTGTCCTTGTGTTATGGGCACCTGGATGGAATTGTACTGGAGTCCCCTTGTCACTTCCCTCTAGCCTCAGTGCCACTGCACTATACTTTCTCCTGGCTAAAAGGAAGCACAGGAGCCCAGAGATGAGGTCAAACGTAGGCAGCAGAGGCTGCGGTGGGGCCGAGGGGCTGAGTTCTCGTTGCTGGCATGCCAGCTCATATCCTTTGCCAAATGATATTTATACAGCTGAGAAGGGTATGTTAGTCTCCCATTCCTTGTGTACAGAGCTTACAGCAGTTTTCTCAAGAGAAGGGTCCTAAATAGAATGCATGTGTTTCCAGTATCTAAATGAGCTTCCCATTCTCAGACCCTAAGCTCCTAAAACCATGACGGGCTAAGCAGCTCAACTTGTTTCTGGATAGAATTATGCTCAAAATCCAAACTTATAGATAGGTCTACTTCAGAACCAGACTTCTAGCATGTTGTGTGAATTCATTCATTCTGGTTTTCACATGAAAGAACTAGAATTAGTATAAGGACACATTTTATCAGACAGGTTTCAACTCAGCCAAGTTTTTCTGAGAGCCCAGGAATAGTGGTTCCGACCCGGGACCTCCTCCACCCAAAGCATCAATTAAGCCGCTGAAACCAAACCCACTAAGTCAACCTGGATTTGCTGATGGAAATGTGAGTCAGTTTTCCATCTGGGAAGCAGTAGCTGGGCGTGGGGGCCAATGAGTGCTTAGAATGAGATGGGACGGCTTCCCCCAGCAATGTCACAGGAAGGAATAAAGTCATAAGACAGGAGTTCTACTAACCACGGCTCTGCAAAGACAAGCAATTGGCAGCTCTTAGGGTAGTCAATACTTGTTCTTTCCATAGTTTAAATTCTTTCTCACTATATTTTAAAACACTCAATTTAGCATCCATTGAAGCTTGAGATCTGGAGGTTCCAACTGCAGAGGAGAGATGACAGTGAGGAGCACAAGAAGCAGGTATTTTTGCTGGTTAACAATAAGGGTAATCAGACCCACATGTGCAAACATCGTACGTCTCCTTAGCATGAGAACCTGAAAGAGAAAAATGGAATCAGAAGCGTACAATAGACACTGGGAAGAGGGAATGGTCTTATTCAAAAGGAAAAAGTTACTGAGTTGAGGAGAAGGACCAGAGAGGGAGTGGGGGAAAGAGATTTATCTAAGTATGCAAGCAGGATGGGTTGAACAACTCTACTGTGCATTTCTGCTGATCTGTGGAAAGGAGCAGTTAATGCTTTATTTGCTTTGTCTCCTTTTTCAATTGTTTGCACTTGTTGTCTTCTTATTTTCTCATACATTTCTTTCTTTTTTCCTTCTTCTTCAATTTGACATGCATATATCTGGCAATATGAATAAATGATTGGAGGACAACACAATATATTACAGCAAATACATTGAAATTCATATTATTATTTTTTTCCTTGAATTTTTTTTATTGGTACATTTTATATATACATAGTAATAGCATTCATGATAAGGGACTTGTACCTTGCTTCAAACAATAGTTTCAAACATTTTTTTAAAGATTTAAAATTTCTGAACTTAGTTCAACTTATAATACCACATTTCCAAGAAAAATGAACCTTTTGCAAAGACATTTAAATAAAATCATACCAAGATGCACAAAACTGAAATTGTCCAAAACTTCTTGTAAAGAAAAAAATCATTAAGCATATGCATAAAAATATTAGCTATGGAAGAACAAAATTAGGTAGCATCTTATTCCACATTAGAAAGAAAAAAAAGGACCAAGGGTGTAAGAAACTAGATTAATTAAAGGACTGAAAGAAAAGATCTGTTCTCTTTGCATTTTATACTTAGCAAATATACCTTTGAAAACTAAAAGTAAGATTTTCTAGTTATACAAACTTGAAATATTTTAATACCTCCAGAAGTAGCATATAGGAAATAACAAAGAGCATAACTCAAAAGGCAAGAGAAGTTGCAGTATGCTCCTGGATGAACAATAAAGAGCTCTCAATATGATAGTTATGCAGGACTATATAAAAGATATATTAGGTGAATCCTTATTTAAGGTCATTCCAGATTTCTATGAAACAGTACCAATCTTATGTTGGGTCATACACATATTTTTTTCCATATATGTGTGTGTATGTGTGTATAAAAGACAGGGAAGAAGTAATATAAAGTCAACAGAAAATGGAAATATACTTTTTAAAAGTTTCTAAGACTAGAAATCATACAATGTCTTTTAAATAAATTGTAAGTCAAAGA
>NW_004524610.1:8013953-8030240 GCF_000260255.1 Octodon degus
TGTGATTTCCAGTTTCCTCAGTGTTAGTGTCTTCTGCATTTGTACTGGGTGGACTCAGGGCCTGAGACTGCATTTTGTTCCTTCTCTTTGTCATTTTGTATAACACTGTCTTCTGACCTTTGGTGTACAGCTCAGATAGAGTTATTACCTTAGCACCAGGTCCAGATCTACGAAGTTCAGATTCCTCCAGGTGGGTGATGTTTGGATCTGGCTGCTGTGCTCCACTTCTTTCTGCTGCAGCCCTTAGAGTTGAACCCTTTGTGTCTCTCTGGCAAGATGTTCTGCTCCTGAATCAGCTGGGTGGGTCTTGCTTCTAGCCCCTTTGCAGGGAGTTCTGCTGAAGGGTTCCTCACTGAGCCTGCACTCTGGGTCGAATGAGGATCCGCGGGCCCCGGGTAGTCTCACTCACTCTCCGGGCCTGGGTTCTGGGTCTATTCAGGATCCGGCAGGCCCGGGTCATCTCACTCACTCTCTATGCCTGCGCTCTGGGTCTATTCAGGGTCCCCAGGCCTGGATTGTCTCCCATATTATTTTATTAAATTATATATCACTTGTAATTTTTCCTGTTTTAACTCTAATTTGTACTCGCTTTAAAAACAATAAGAGCATTGTCGAGTGAGTGAAGACTGGGACACCATGGAAGGGAAACCAAAGGCTGTTGCTTTGCCCTTGAAGACTGATGAGGAGCCGCTCGGAAGGAGCAGAAACATTGCACTTCTCAGGCCTCTGCTCCACGGGCCCAGGGCCCCCTGGTTATCCACATGTCAGCTCTTCATCGGCTAAGGTTGTGAGGACAACAGAATCCAAAGAGAAGAAGGACCAAAACGTGCCTGTGCTGTTCCAGCAGCCCTTTTGCCAAGGTGGAAGCAGTGCCTGAGTGGGTGAGCTCACCGCTTCACTGGTGAGGGGGATTCTCTACCTTGAAACCCTTCCGTGTTCCAGCAGCCTGGCCTGGCATACACAAGATACTGGACCAAAACCCTCCACAGCTTGGTGCTGTCAATGCCTGAAATGACTTTGCATTTATTTTCTTAAACACACACACACACACGCACGCACTTGCACACACAAAATTTTCCACAATTTTCCATCATCCAGACTCAAACCTTGGAAGCTGTTGATTCCAGAAGGAGACACTCCTGGCTGAATGAGCATGCTCAAGGTCTGACTGCAAAGGCTCTTGTCCTTGGGTGTGGTGACTCCTGTCCCAAGTCAGGTAAAGAGTCGACTGGAATGGCTCTAGCATGCAGCAAGGTATTTCCCACCTGTTCACTATTCTATAACTAATGAGCAAACACTGAGGTATATGTAGTATAATCAAGCCCCAGAAAACCACCTGAAAGATAAAGTGATAAATTTCTCACCATCAACTCTATAAACTATTCATTTTCATCCCAAACCTATAGCAACATCATATATGCAAAGGATGGTCAAGGTCTACAGAACATGTTTTGCTTAGAAGCACTGGCAAGGAATCATCAGTATGATTGTAAGAGGAATGAATATAGCTCATAATTCAAGCCCTTCTTTAAACTTAATCATTCATTAGTTCAACACACACTTTTAGAGGACTTGGTAACTAGCCAGCACTAGCATGAAAATCGGTATCATGACCAGATCTCCCTTTCAAAGAACTCGATCCAGTAGGGGGAAAAGAAAGCCATGAGATCCACAGCCTTAGGGGGATGGGAATCTATGATGGAGAAAGGAAGGTGAGGACAGCTCTTCCTTAGACCAAGAGAGGGCGTGACGCTCATGCTGAATTATTGAGAAGGAGTGGACTTTCCAGTGAGGCCAGAATCCTTGAATTCATAATTTTTCTTCTAAAGAAAGCATCAACCTTGAAAGTTAACTTAGGACTGGGCTTTGCCCTTGATGGATGCCACAATCCAATTAAGACAGCTGCTGCTCTGGGGAAATGAAACAAATCCAGTACAAGGCATCATTTCTTTTTGACTAATTAGCACTGGATCCAATTTGTTATCCAACTATCATTTCCTAAATGCCTAAAGACAAGATCTAACCTCCCTTTGCCAGAAAAGACCTTGTTGACTCTTCAGGGACCAAACAGACCCCCTGCACAACTTCCCATAAAAACACAACAAAGGGCTGGGGAGATCTCTCAATGGTTTAAGGACCTGCCTGGCAAGCCCAAGAACACAGGTTCATCCCCTACACAGCAGTGCTGACCGCTGAAGCAGGGCATGGTGGTGCATGCCTATAATCTCAGCACTGGGACGGCTGACACAGGAGGATCCCTATGAGTCCAAGCTGCATAGCAAGACCCTGTACCAAATAAATGAAGTAAATAAAAAAGATTTTTTAAAAAGCTGCATATGGTTCTTCACACCTATCATCCTAACCCCCAGGAGTTCATGATCAACCTGGACCATATAGCTTTCTCAAAATGAAACGAAAGCAAGCCGACAAAGCCAGCCCACTCACATGGCAAAAGAAGCTCCAGTAGCCTTGTTTCTTCTCCCCTTTGCATTTTCATGCTAAGCCAAGAATGAGTTCAAAGGCACGGTACTACCCATAGGGAGGCAGGGGACTCCACAGTGTCAGCACCCCTGTTTCTATAGGAATCCTAGCAGGTATGAGGGTTACTTTGGCATGAAAGAAGAAGGAGAGACTTGGAGCATGTTTGCCTTGGTTCTATACCACACGCCACCTTGTGGGGTCCCCACCCAGGCCATGGGTAAGGCCATAAAGCCCTGAACTTCCTGCCTTCCCTGTCCCCACTCACACCTCACACAGAGTTTGGGAGACTCATGGTCAGGGAGGCTGCTGAGAAGCATTCTTATCCTTGTACATCTACTCTGCACTAACTTGTTTCTTCTCAAAAAATTGTACCTGAATTATTCAAAGAACTACTAAGACAAGAATTCAATGAATAAGTCACAAAGGTAGATCTGATTATAAGAAGAAAGAAATTGAAAACCTTTGAAGGGTCTTTTCAAAACCAAGTGCAAATATTAGTGGTGGCCAAATTTCATTAGTGTTTACCATCTTTGCAACACATACACATGGTTGGTAGTTTGCTTTCATTTTCTGGTGGAATCCTCAGTCCTGTATCAAAGGAAGACATGCTAGTCAGGAAGGTAAAGGACCTTTCTAAGGAGACAAAGTTTTTGCAAGGAAAAAGTGAAATTCACAAGGTCTTCCCGTGCTCAATATAATGTTTGGCCTCCTGACTGTTCCGCCAATACTGTAGGCCTCCTTGCACAAATATTGTGAATACTTTGCAAATGAGTCATATCACTTACGTTCTTGCAAGTGATACAACTGTTTTCATTTAAAAATGAATGTAATCTGAAATGTTCACCACTTCAGACTATTCTATTTAATTATTTAGAATTTGTATGGTCCTACCATAAAATTCACACATGCTAGCCAAACTGCAGAAAAGAAAATAAATGAATTCCATAAAGGCAATCCAAAAATTAGTATTATCTTGTTTTTCTTCACATTGTGTTCGATGGATTCTGATTGCCAAAGAATGCACTTGTCCAAATACATACAGTTCAGCTCAAAATCTTTTTAATAAAAAGTGAAGTAGACAGAGTTCTTGCTCCCTAGAGTTTAAAATAAAGAAATTCAATGTGGGCACGTAACAGTGCTGAGAACATAACCACACGCCCCTCGGTGCAGAAAGGTACATAGAATAATAAATACGCCATCGAGCATGCAAAGCATGGCAAAGCTTAGCCTTTCTGAGGGTCTTAACATGGAGGGCATTGTACCAGAAAAAAGTAATAAAAGCCAAATCAGGATTTATATGACCCAAATCATGCAGGAGGAGCTAGGAAAGAACATGGCCGAGGATCTTTCTCAGGGGAAAGACGGCCAGGTGGAGCTGGGATCAGCTTAGTCTAGCGGGAAGATAGGAAGGGGCAGATGTGGCAGAGGTAAGTTGGGTGAAAACCGGAAGTACAAGAGACTCATCATGGAATTCAGGAATCAGATAAAACGGGCCCATTCCAGGGCCCAGCAGCTGCCCGAGACTGGGAGACGCACCCAAACGCCGCAACAGCCTCCAGAGGGTGCGGAGCGCAGCGTGGGAGACAGGCGCGCTGGTGTCGCCACCTCCCGGGCCTCGGGGTCCCCGCGGGGAAGCCGCAGCGCTCAGCCGGGCCAGGAAGCAAGCTTCTCCGCAGCAAATCAGCGCCCCGGGTGGGGAGGACGGAATCCAGCCTCTGCTAAGAGCCTCTCCTGGTGCGCACCCCGTTTTCAGGCAGGAGCCCCACACACAGACCGGGCAAAGGCAGGGGCGCGGGGCTCCGTGAAGGGCTGCGGTGTAGCGGTGAAAGCGGGCACACCGCGTTCTCTCTGCTGTAAGCTAGGATCCGACGTTCTGTGCTAACATTTTCTGTCCTTTGGGTGAATGGAAAATATTCAAAGTTCATCTCCCAAGTATCACTATTAACAAATTCTTTTTTTTTCTTCTTTCCCCCCCTTACTTCTCAGGGGTTCTAACTGTACCGTATTTGTGCTTGTTTCCTTGTTACTTGGTAGAGACTTTTAAACTTATTTGTAGCAGTTAAAGGCTAAGGATCTGCCACCAAACAAGCCTTGTATTAAAGCTTTTTTAAATTTTTATTATTATTATTTTTTTACGTACTTAGTACAGCATCTACAGGGTCTCATTACACAGATCAGACTCGTAGTGATCCTCCTGTTTTTGGCCTCCCAAGTGCTGGGATTACAGGTATGCACCACCACGCCCAGTCTCAGTTGCAGTCTCCTCGGGGAGACGGGGTGGAGCCGGCGGCACAGCATGCTGGGGATCGAACCCAACCCTGCGTCTGCCCAAGCAGGCGCCTTAATCCTCTGAGCTGCCTGGCCAGCCCAAACCTTGTTTTAATTCAGCTCTATTGCTCATGACCTGTGGGTGCTGGGGAGGCATTTAAGGTCTCTAAGCCTCGGCCTCCCGGGGCACCAAAGACATGAATGATCGTAACCACCTCTATGTCTTGTTATGGCACGATTATGCAAACTATGTGTATAAAGCCTTTAAGATAAAGGCAAGCAAATAACTTTCAAAGAACATTGAAGATTGTAGGGTTTTTTGTTTGTTTTTGTTTTGCAGAACCGGAGATTGAACTCAGAACCTTGCACTTGCCGGGGAAGCGCTTATTCCACTGAGCCATCTCTCCAGCCCCAAATTGTAGGTTTTTAGCTGTATGTTTTCTCTCTGGGTAGATTTCAAGTTTGCTAAAAGTGATAGATCCCCTAGCCAAATACTAAACCTTGTTTTCCATACACAAGACAAAATGAAACGTTTTCAACAATATTGTGACTGTGACCCTATTTATGTGCCCCACCAATACTCAGCTACAAAGTGCGTGTGTCTTCTATCATTGATATAGCAATCAACAGTCAAGACAACTTCTTGAGTAGATATGGTCATTTCGTGAAAGAAACAATGTGCGCTACTGAGTTGGCAGGAACTGGCCGTTTGGTTAAGCTTATGGAGGTGTGGCGCTGGGTGCTACCTGTTATTTGTTCTGATGGCGATTTGCTCTTCTTATATTTCACTGTCACAGTTTATTTAGGGGGCTTTTCATCTGTATATATGAAGCGCTAATAAATGCAAGCATTTTCATCTCAGCCCAGTTCGTAATGACAGCATCCTACGTTGAGTATATTTTTTGAATCTCTTGGGCCAATAGACAGTCCCTCTCCATGGCCTGCTCAGTACTTGCTCAAGCTCCGTGAGCTTCCACACAATGCTTTGGCTCAGGACGCCCCTTCCACCAACTGCATTCGAAGCAAACAAGACCCTGTCCTACGGAGGGGAGTTCATAAAATCCAGCCTGCGAAAGACAGCATCTGTGCAAGTCATGTCCTGGATGTTTGCTTTTACAGACTTTTCCAGAATATTTGCTCCCTGTTAACAGAGAAGCTGCACATAAGCTTGAAAAAGAAAGAGGTCAGTTGGTCTATGAGAGCAGGGGACGCAGATTGCTGCCCACACCTCTGAGAAGCAGCAAAGTGGCTAAGTTTCTGCCATTGTAATCCAGGATCATATGGCTGATAAAAATCACAGGGCTCTGAAGGAGGCATACTTACTCCGCCTTTGGAATGCTTGCTAAGTATGCCGTCAAGGTACTTTCTTTGTTTTCTGCATGAATTCAAATGCAGGCACCCACAAGCAGGCATTAAAAACTTATTTTTCCCATGCTAGGCCTACGGATGGTGAATAACCAAACATCATTTAAAAGCAATTCAGGGCAGAGCCAGGATTTGGACCCACATTGGTTTGACTTTCAAGCCCATTAAGCTTGAAGTAAAATAGAAGGGTAAACAAATGCCACAGTTAACCCTAAAATACAGATGAGGATTAGTAAAGAAAGATACTTAGCTATGATCATACCTGGTTTCCCCTCTCCCAGCATCACTCCCTTAATGTTTGAAAGCGTGATTTGTTTCTCAAACCCTGTACAATGCTTGCTCCAAAAAGGCTCTTAACAAATATTTGTTTAATTGATTTTTCTTTTTTAAATTTATGTATTTTGTACAGGGTCTCACTATGCAGCTCAGACTCACAGTGATCCTCCTGTTTCAGCCTCCCCAGTGCAGGGATTACAGCTGTGTGCCACTATGCCCAGTTTTGGTGGCCCACTCAATGGGCCCAGGGCAGGGCCGGTGTGTGATACAGCACTGAGGATCGAATCCTGGTCCTTGCACTTGCCAGGCAGGTGCTTAGACTGCTGAGCTATCGCCCCAGCCCCTAATGTTTATTTTTAAATGCACTGAAATATACAGTGCATTTGCTGAAAAAAAGAAAAGAAAAGAAAAGCCTACATTTTTGCTTTCCAGAGCACACATCCTTTTCATTTTGTAAGCTGGTAAAATAATTTGGGTAAAATAGTTGTCTATATGAAGTAGTTTCCCTCATTTTTCTTGCTTTTGCCTAGAATTATTTCATATTTTTACTAAGAATTATTAGTTCTACTTCTGGAGACTTAGAATTAAAATATGTTTTTGTTACTTTTCAACTGATGCTCACGGGACTTCAGTTATCTGCTCAGCCCCACAGCCAATGAGAAGTGGCCATCTTCCACCAGGTAAGTCCAGCGCTCGTATCATGCCACACAGCCCGACTTCCGGTAGGAAGTCCAACACTCGCACACGCTCTGCACTCGCGAGCAGCCCAGCCGCAGGGGCGTGCACCTCTCCACTCCTGAAGCCTTTATACCTTTTCTCTGTTCTTCATGTTCTAAGGTGATCCTACAGCATCAAGCAGCCCCAGCATATTTCAGCATCCAGCGCAGGCCATGACTTCTTACACAACCGCGTATGAAAGCTCAGCTCTCTCCAAGGGGAAGAAAGCAATGTTTCAGGAGCATCGACCTACATGAATTCCACTCTCCGACACAGATGCAAGCACGAAGCTAGAAGTAACATCACAGATGAGATGCAGCCTTCTGATGGGGTGGAAGGTACCCTGGGAGAGCACAGGAGGGACTCTGGGTTGAGTCTGTGGGAAGCTTTTTGGAACAGTGACCCTGATCTGAAGGCTCAGGAGAGTCCACCAGGGCCAGGCCTGGCTGGGAGGCAGCCGCCTTTGTGGCACAGGCTTGCACATCACTGCTAGGACTGCTGGATGCTCATGAGTGAGCTTCGTGGTGCGCCGAGCTGTTCTAAAACTGGTGACATCAATGGTAACAGCCCAGAAAAGTTTGTGACGTTTAAATGAATTCCTGGATGGAATAGTTTTTGAAGGCATCACCCACGTAGTGAATATTCTGTAAATTTCAGTCCTGACATTGTTGTTGATGGTGATAGAATCCTACATCCGAAGAATCAAAAGTAAAACAGTGCACAGTGTTTGTGTACATGACGGGTACCATTCCCCCACAAGGACAATGAAATCACTTGCAAGAACACGCATGGGATTGGAGACCACACAGTTAAGAGAATGAAGACAGACTTACAAAGTTAAATATCACACAATTGCTCTTACAGGAGCAATCTAAAACACAAATAAATTTAAAAACAGTAAAACAAAGTAGAGATGGTAGGAAACAGAAAGGCAGATGTGTTGGGTGCAGGGAGGGGGCTCAGGGAGAGGGGCACACAGAGTGGGGTAAAAGGGTGGAAAATGATCGAGCCGTGCTGTATCATGCACCAGTGCCTCCACATGGATGGAAGCACGATGTATTGTGTACGCACACACACAAGTGCACGCGCGCGCGTGCACACACACACACACACACACACTTGTACACACACACCCCAAGAGCACAGTATACTCCCAAACATGCCAGGAAAAGCACATAGTCTAGAATGGCAGCAGCAAAGAAGATGAACTTCCCTGAACTGAATTACATGCCTCAGAGCTGTTAGAGAAGCAAGAAGTGTGGCCACCCCAGCTCACACAGCACACGCCCGCCGCAATCTGTTCCCCCTTCCTTTCCACTCAGAGGCACTCAAGACCCTTCCTTCCTGTGACTGGCGGCAGGGTTGCCTCTGGTAGAAGACTTGGGTAGACTGAGGCAGTTATTAAAAAGAGGAGGGAAACAAATAAGAAGTGCTAGGGCAGAGGTAAAGTGGAGCCCAGACAGAGGCTACAGGGAAGGGCAGCTGGCTGGATGAACAGCTTCTGCGCCTGGGCATGCAGCTGAAGGTGCCCTACAGTGCGGCGGTGGCCAGGACTCCAGGTCCCCGACACTTCAGTGATCCAGAGCCAGGACTCTGTAAACCACCTGAAAGATGTTGGGAGATGACGGACCCAGAAGGACAATCTACAGGGAGAGGAACTTCTCCCTGCTGTTTCGGGCCTGAGGCCATCTCACTCCAGGGGCTGGGGTCCACTGGGACTTTAGGGCCCCAATCACAGATGAAGGGGCTGATATATAGAACTGGAATAACTAAATGAAACTTGAGTGTATGAATTTATTAACAGGAGCAGGTTTGCTTCTAAGGAAGAGGAGCAGTAAACAATTTATAAGCAGGAAAGAAATGGTGTTCTTTCAGACATCCTAGTAAACTGCAAGAAGGATTTTCCTCCGCTGCCTATCCTGCCTTGAAAAATAGAAGCCATGAAAAGCCTTCCTTTGGCAAGACAGGAAGGCCAGGCCAAATTACTTAAAAAGCTTCCTCTCTGTTGGAGCCAACAAGAACCTTAAATTGGGAAAAAGCTATCTGTGTTTGAAACACCAAATGAAATGTGACTAGCAAGTTCTTGCATCTTTTCTCAATCTTGTGTCCAGATAATCCTCCTCAAAAATCTGGGGATGGAGGCAAAACAGTTGTACTGAGAGCAGCCTCTGCTCGTGTGTCAGGCAGCGAGGGAACTGAGAAGCTCTCTGCCATTCTCTATCCCTTCCCTTCCATATCTCTTCTCAACCCTGCTTAATCTCAGACTTCAGACGGAGCTCTCCACCTCTGCTCACCTCCCTGGGAGACTGTTGTGCTCGCTGCCCTGTGGGTATCGGACTGAGCCCTAGTCACTTCAAGAACAGAACATCTGCACACTCTGGGCCGGAGCATTGTCTAAAAGCCTGTATTAATCACTTTGTGGTGACATAAAATGACAGGCATTTGGTTCCCACAGCAAATACTCCAAACCAAGAGCCTTCATATATGGGAGACACAAATGAGTATGGCCAAGTGGCAAGTCCTGGGTGCATTCAGAGGCTCACAAGAGGCTAAGAGGAGCTTCTGGTGCCTCTAATTGTTCTCAAATTTTTATTTATAGTGATATTAAGTCCTTCCCTAAGAGCGCAAGCCATAAATTATGGTAATTCTTTCTGACGGCTTTTAACTGTGAGGAAATTGAGAATTCATTTCCTTCTCTTCAGACACAGGTGCCTGGATGTTTCCTAGCAAATGGAATTCTTCAGGACTTGCTGAGTATGTGACTTACCAGCAGATTACAGTCTTAGCAAGCGTCAAGATCTCCTGGAGGATTTTTAAAAACTCAGATTGTTGCGCTCTGCCATACACCTTTCTGATTCACTAGGGCTGCGGTGAGCCCGAGAGGTGCTATGTCTAACAAGGCCTTGGTCACGCGAGCCCCGCTGGCTTCCCTCCCCTCACATTGTCACGCAGGGTAAGTGCAGCTCCTGCACTCCTAATCCCATCATCAACTGATCACAAACTCTGGAAGCCACCCCATGACTGTGTGAAGCTTTGGGGGACAACTAGACACAGCCCATAACGCTGCACTTGCATTTTCCTTCCGTTTCCCTAAGGAACCCTGGTTCCTTTTGATGAGCCGGGATGTAGATGCGAGAAATGTTTGTTGATAGATGTTGCTCTTGTGGGCTCTCTGTAGCCCCCAGATATACATGCTGTAGTTCTGTCTTTCAGATGGCTTTGTTTGGGAAGTAGAGATTGTAAGGAAGGAATTATGGTTAACTAAATGCAAGGATAGAGCCTGGATTCAACATGATTAGCGCTTTTGTCAGCCACACCAGAGAATCATTCTCCTGCTCTCTGAATGCACGAGGAAATTCTGATGAGGATACATGGAAGCCAGGTAGAGAGCCCTCACTACCCTCCAACTGCACCAGCACCTTGAATCCAGTCACACAGCCTTTCAAACATGACAAAATAAATTTGTGCTGCTTAAAATACCCAGACTGTAGTGTTTTGTTATGGGCGCTCAAGCAGCCTAACATAATCGGAATGGTAATTTTACCTGTCCAGTGACCTATCTATACAAACTCTAATCTAGAGTTTAAACTGACCTTATTCCTTTACATATTTTAACATTTCTTTTCATTATTGTCCTCCATATGCAAGGGGTGATGAAAATATATAGTGAATGATTATTTTTTAAAAAATTGATTACAGTAAGCAACATATTTCCAGAAATCTCCCTCATGATACTGTCCTCTGCTTTGCACACACATCACATTGTTGTTAGAGCTTTAAAAAAAAAAATCTGCCTTCACATGAATTAAATCATTGAGTCAATTTCTACAAATGTATTTTTAGAACAACTTTCTTAAAAACTACTTATTTATTTATTTATTTGGTGCAGGGTCTTGCTACAGCTCGGACTCATAGTGATCCTCCTGTCTCAACCTCCCCAGTGCTTAGATTACAGGTGTGCACCACCATGCCCTGTTTGGGTGGCCAGCCTGACACTGCCGGCACAGCATGCAGTGCCAGGGATTTAAACCATGTCCTTGTGCTTGCCAGGCAGGTGCTTAGCCTGCCAAGCTATCTCCTCAGCCCTAGAGCACCTTCTTTATCTAAGAGAGCCATAATGTTTTAAATATTTAAAATTTGAAGATACAAAGCAGATATGATTGCATGCAAATGTTCTATTTACTTAATTAAAACAGTGTTGTGTTTGGTAAAAACATGGCTAGAAAAGGAATTTAAAACCTGAAGAGTTTCCACTTGAAAAAGTAAGAAATAGACAAGAGTACAGCACAAGTCATGACAGACAAAATCAGGCTGGTGAGCTGAAGGTCCACAGCTGCTGGGAGAAGTGAATGTGGAGGGCCAGTACCTCAGTGCCAAGGGCCTAGACTTTGACTTGGCTGGGAATAAGATTTAATCTTGAGAGGAAGAGAACAGAGGCAAAAGCCAAGCCTCACCCTGCGAGGCGACAGGGCTAACAGGGGGGTCTACACTTCTGCTGCCTTGCTTGAGGGGATAGATGAGAAATCTCTGACTCTCCACTCAATTTTACTATGAGTGTGAAATTGCTATAAAATAAAGTGTATTTAAAAAATCATCAGAAATATAACAGCCTCTGCTCCCAAAATAAAAGTACTAGAAGTGAGAAAGTGATTATTAATCAGAGTAGAACATTTTGTTAAGGAATTTTGTGAAACTGAAAACCTGTTTCACTGTTTTCAGGAACATGTGCTTTGATATTTGACAAAATTTGTGAAACAATCAAATAGAAAACATATTGGAAAACAGGTACATAAGTAGTCTCCAAACTTATATTTTGTGGTCCATTTTTATTTCCAAACTAATAATGGTTAAAAAATCATTTTCTTTTTTACTTTATTTTGCATTTTCTTAACACTTTACAAATTTCTGTGATGTTGTGACTATAACAGTTCATTGGCATGGAAATCAATATTACCATCCCAGTGAGAGGCTTTCCAAAATTCTGTGAAAGCATTTTGAAAATTTACAGTGATCCATTTCTTGTGGAATCATCTTTTTCATTCTTCATAGTCTTAAGAGTTGGAAACACCTGATCCCCTTACATGTTTTTGATAATAGGTGAGAAAATAAAAAGACAATAGAGGGTAGTTTGCTTAAGTGGAAGTCCTAGAACTAGACCATAAGTCTCAACAATTGTTCAGAAAAGGTTCCCTTATCTTGCTTCCTGATCGAGAATATTATTTTGTTGTAACTTACTTTCCATTTTTTCATGCATCCCCCAACAAGATTTTAAGCTCTTTGAGAAAAAAGAATGTCACTTTTTAACTGATACATATAGCAAATATGTAAGATTCAGTACTCAAAGCTTTGCAAATACTGGTTACAAAATCCTAACAACCTAACCTGCAATTTAGCAATTTATGTCCAGCCTCTCGTTAAAGATTTGGAACTTGAGCCTCAGGAAATGTAAGTACTCTGCTGTAAACCACATAACGAGCGAGTAGCAGCATATAGACTCCTGCCCGGGCTTTTCCTGAGCTTTTCTGTTCTCTACCAGCACATCAGTCAGGATTCTGTTGCTTAGATCATATACCTGGGATGAATAGCTTAGGCATGAGAAAGATTTGCTTTAAAGCTGTTCAGTTCATGGTGGATGGCAAGCAGACAGGAGAGCAGCAGCCAGGAATACAACATACCCTTCAAGGGTACACCTCTAGAAGCTTCCCTCCTCCTAAGTGGGCCCTTCCCCCTAAAGTTTCCTCCACATCCCAATAAACTATCAACTCATTATCAGTGGATTAATCCATTGATGGGGATAGAGCTTCTTCCATCACCCAATTAATTCCTGCATTAGTTACTTTCTCATTGCTAGGACAAAATATCCAATGCCCTTAACCTAAAGGAAGTAACCCTATTTTGACTCAGTTTCAAAGAATTCAGTCCATATCTGGCTGACCACAAAGAACAGTGACATAATAAAGTATACAGCAGAGGAAAGCTGTGCAAGCCCCATGGCCTTATTCTTTGGCTCACTCAGCTTGTCATCCACAGCTTTCCTTGGCTCCGTATTCCTGGCATTTAAAATGTCCTGGGGTCTTTACTGCAACTTTGGCTTCAGTCTTACTGCTTCGTGCATTGCCCACTCACAGTCCCTGGCAGGGCCTGTGTGTGTCACATTTTTGTCTGGCCTCCAAAGCCTTTTGAAACTTAGATGAAAGCCACCGTGACCCCATAACATTTGTATTCTGCACCACTGTGAAATCAGTACCATGTGGATGACACCAAGATATGCCAAAGGCTCAAGAAGTAGCCAGGACCTCTCAGAGCATGGACACAGTGGATTGTGAGAGCCTTCATGACCTAAATTGGGGGAGTACCTCTCTATGTAGCACTAAGTAGCAAAACACCATGGGGCTCTTTTGTCCAAAAAAATCTTTCAAAAAGAGGTGACTCTTAGATCTTTGTGATGGTCTTCTAATGGGTGAGATCTAGCCCATTCCAGAAATGACCCAAGTGTAAAGCTATTAGCTTCTGTTGAATGGTTCTAATGCTTTCAGCAACCACAGTCTCTTGGCCCCAAATTTATGCATACTTGTTCTGGCAAAGTTGCCAAATTTTTACATCTTTTGGCTCTACTTTTTGCTTCTTATTTTCATTGTAAATATTAATGAAATCAGTCAACAGTGCCCATTCCACAGCCTGAATATTGTCTGCATTGAAATTCCTCCACACACAAAAAAAATTAATATGGCACCAAAGTCTTAGAACATGAGGCCAGGGAGATGGCTCAGTAGAATAAGCACTTCCCTGGCAAGTACAAGGGCCTGAGTTCAATCCCCAGTTCTGAAAAAAAAAAAAAAAAAAAGAACAAACAAAGTCTTAGAACATGGACAAAATGAAGACCATTTCTCTGTCAGAATGTAGCATGTATGCCTTCTAGTCCTCTACTCAATAGAATCCTCATTCTTATCTAAAACCTTTCATATCTGGTCTATAGTGTCGCACACCCATCCATCATCTGGTCTTTTGACTCTCCAGTGTAGCCCATTGACTTTACTTTACAATATTCTAACACATGTTCTAGTCCATTTTTTCAAACCTTTTCAAACTCCTCCTACAAAGCATTCCCAAAGGCTTCTGCACTTCAATGTCCAGTGTGGTTACCACAGTGACCCCACTCCTGGTACTAGTTTTCTATACTATTCACTTTCACATTGCTGTGACAAAAATACCTGGCACCCACAATTTAGAGGAGATTTTTTTCTTTTCATTCATAGTTTCACAGGATTTTGTATATATTTGCTTGGCTTTAAGGCAGTGATGGCATGGCAGAAGAAAATGGAATGGGAAGATTACTTAACCAATGGCAGTAGCAAGTAGAGAAATAAGGGAGGAACCAAGGGCCAGAATACCCCTTGCCAGGTAACACCATTATTGACCCAACCTCCAACCAGATTCCACTTCCTAAAAATGTATTCAGCTACGAATTCACCAATGGCTTCATTTATATTGATGAGCATAGTGACCCATGAGCAGATCATCCTCTAAAAGGCCCACCACTGAACACCTCAAACTTTAGGGTACATTTTACATGGAAAGCATAGAACTTTCCGGAGGTCCCATCCTTAAATACTACTGCACTGGGGAATCAATCCTTCCATGCATGAGCTTTTGGAAAGCAGTTCAGATCCAAACCATAGCATTATGTCCTTGTGCCCAGAGGCTTGTATCCATGTCATAAAACAAAATGGTTTTAATCATCTCCACACATGACTAAATTCTTAGCAGTTCCAACATTTCTTAAAAGTCGAAGTCTAAAGACTCTGAGATTCAAGGCAAAATCTCTTCTGTGAGCTTCCATAAATCAAAACAAATATCACGTATTTCCAAGGTACAGTGACACAGGATCAACATCCAAAGGTAAAAGAGCATAGTAAGGAAGTATCACAGCAAAGCTGAAAACCAGCAGAGCAAATGTAAACCCTATAGCTATGTTCAACAAACAGGGCTCACATTGGAGTGAAATAAGCTTCCAAATTCTACCCCTACACCATTACTGGCTACTCCTCACACAGTCTTTCTCTCAGTTTGGTTTTGCTCATATTCCTGGCATCTCCAATTTTCTGGGGTTTCCCTTGCAGCTTTAGCTTTGCTTTCACAGATTCATGTATTTGTCTTCTCAGGGGCTGCCTGTGAAGACCTCAGCTCTATCCATATCACCTGGCCTCCTAGACTTTGTTTGAAATATTAGTGAAAACCTCTGTGATCCCACAACTCTTACACTCTGCATACCTGAAATACCAGTATCACATGAGTGATGCCAAAATTCGCCAGCAGCAGGAACAGTAACCAAGCCCCTTGAGACCTCAGTAACAGCAGCCTCTGCATGCCCGGGTGGCTGAACACAGGGGAGATTAATCCCTGGAAAATTATTCTCTGGGTGGCCAATAGGATCAGGGTGCCCAGGAGCACTCTTCCCTAATAAAGTAGTTATACCTTTTTTTTTTGAAACAGGATCTTCTTATGTCACTTAGTCTGGCCTTGAACTCAAGATCCTCTTTCTTCAGCTTCCTAAATGCCAGAATTACAGATTTGTGCTCCCACTCTTCATTTTAAATGAAATATTTACACTTTTATGTCTTTGAACCTGCAAGAAGTGGGGTTTGGCTGATTCCTGAGATACTCAGAAGGCATTTAGTGCAAAATATTTTGTTTCTTTTTAATGGTACTAGTATCTTTAGCAACCATACCCTCTTCAGCTCACATTTGCAGAAGTTTTAGCCCATAGTCACCTGATTTTATTGTTTCTAAAGCTTTACAAGGCAGAACATTGTGGCAGGGATCCTGTGGTGGAACAATCTGGTCACATTGAAGAAGGAGCCAGAGACAGTGACAGTGACAGTGACAGAGAGAGAGAGAGAGAGAGAGAGAGAGAGAGAGAGACAGAGACAGACAGAGAGAGACAGAGACAGAGAGAGAGACAGAGAGAGAGGGAGAACAGACAGACAGACAAGACAGACAGACAGACACACAGACAGACAGACAGAACAGGGGATGGGGGTTTCGTTCCTGGGTTCGCCATGCCAGCCCAGCCCCTGGGGCATGCTGAGATGTCAATTGAGACTGGGCGTGATGGTGCGCACCTATAATCTCAGCTCTTGGGAGGCTGTAAACAGGTGGATCACTACAAGTCCAATATAG
>NW_004524610.1:8030716-8081217 GCF_000260255.1 Octodon degus
GACTCATCAACCAGCTCAGAGGTCTCATGGTAAGGTCACTTTCCAAAGGCCTTGCCTCTGAATACTGCTGCACAGGAGTCCAAGCCTTGGGGGACAGTCCGGATCCAAACAATGCCAGCAGCTAAGCTGGCTCTAGCCTAGTCACTGAATGCTCTCTCTTTCCATAACTCAACAGATAAAGGGCTGGGTCAGATGCTTCTAAATGGTTCCAAGCCTTCAGCAGATAAGTGAAGGAACTGATGGGAATTTGTTTGGCGATATCAATAAGATGTTATAGAACAATACACTAAAAGGAACCTACAAATGTCTCTACTCTTATTTTTGCAAAATGGATACAAATACAGAAGTTAGAGAATTTTCTGATTTTTCAAACTGTCCAGCATCCATCTCACTGTTCATCTAACTGATCTCCCTGGTGTCGACTTTCCCCAGCAACCATCACTTCACCTCACTTGGAATGCATCTGTTTATCTTCAAAGTCCTAGAGGTGATACAGGGCATTTCTAATACATACATCACATCTCTGGAATGCAACCCACCAGGAGCTGGGGCCAGAGCCGGGACCCAGGGGCCACAGGGTAGAAAAGCCGGCAGGGACAAGTGGTCCTTCCTGCTAGACAGCTCCGTAACTGCAGTGGTCACTGCTACATTAGTCAGCACAGGAAATGATGCCAAACTGGGCTGCAGGAGCAAACAGCTTTGTAGACGTAGCTTGTTGGGCCTCAGCAGTCGGGTAGGACAAACACGCCCCCATGCACGTAACTGACTGCAGGAACTTAAACCAAGGGATCTTGATTTGGACCTCGCCCTCTTCTTCTGTGGGTGTTACGATCCTTGGGTTCTGAGAGGTGCTCTAGAAAACACAGTGCTTCGAGGCCACTTTAGACAAAGGTGCTCTCTGCCATCTTTCTGAGATATTGTCCTTAGTAGGACAGGGGCCTGGCTCACAGGGCAAATGCATTTCTCCATTATAGACTCAGCCTTTTCGGCAAGATTTTCTTTCTTCCCCCCTCCCTTTTTTTCCTATTCTGTTGTTTTCCTCTTCTTTTTCTTTTTTTCCCTTCTCTTCCTTTCCCTCCTTTTCTTCTTTTCCCTTTCTTGTTTTTTCTTTTCTTTTCTTTTTTTCTTTTTCTGTACTTTAGGGAAGGGTCTACAGGGTGTTCAGGGTCTCACTACTAGATTGGACTCATAGTGATCTGCCTGTCTACAGCCTCCCAAGTGCTGGGATTACAGGCGCAAGCCACAATGCCCAGACTCAATTGTCATCTCAGCACACCCTGGGGACAGGGCCGGCGGGGCAGGCCCGGGGATCAAACTCCCAGCCTCTGCTCCTACCTGCAGGCACTTTAATCTACTAAACTATTTGGCCGGCCCTCTTTTCCCTCTCTTTTCCTCTCCTTTTCTTACTTTGGTTTATCTATTTCCATTGTTTTGGTTTTCATACTTATTAATAGATATGCCCACACTTAGCTTGCATTCAATTTACCCCAATGTTTAAAAATTGTAATTCAGTTGATCAGGAATGAAACCCAAGTACCAGTAGTTAGAAGAGCCTCCACTGAGCCCAGTGCACAGTTCTGCGGCATTCCCACACTTCACCACTACCGCCACGGCCACTCCCACTGCTGTGATCCTACTACCTCCCGTATTTCAGGCATCTCCACTACAGCCATAGACATTACCTGTCACACATGCTGACTTCCACAGGGCTAATGCTAAGCTTTTTTGCTCTTCTGGAATTATGCCAGTATTTTCTGGTCACAATTCATCATTTTCTAATTTGAAATTCTGCCAGCAAGAGGGCTAAGTCTGGCAACCTAAATTTCTGAACTAAAATGGAAATGGAAAATTGGTTGTCAGTTCATAAATACACTTTGTAAAGAACACCCAAAAATGCTAAAATCTAATGGATCTTGGGAGAAAAACAACTTAAGTGTACTTTGTAGTCAAAAGGTTGGAAGCCATCTGAGAAGGTTATCTTTTAAGTTGGTATAAAATTGGTTCTGGGCTTTGAACACACAGTAACAGTTGAATGAAGAACATCCCAGAGAGTCACTGGAGGCCTGAAGAAGCCAGTCAGGGGATTTGTATTTGCCTGAGATAACACACTCTCAGATTTGCAAGGGAGGAAGTGGACGGCCCCTGTCATGGTGCTCACCCACCTCTTACCACCTCCACTGTGGCAGCAGCATCAGCCGCTGCCCCTTCTCTCTCAAGCCCTGGGGACCAGGCCCTTCAGGACTTGTCAGAGAAGAATCACAGAAGGAAATGCTACAGATAACTGTCTGCCAAGTCAAGCTCGTGCTATCATCCGGAAATGTTTAACATAAGTGAATCTTTAACTTCAAAAAGTGGCTGTTCTTGGTCTCAGGTATGTAAACATGGTAGGACAAAAGTCCCTCCTGTTTGGTGAAAAGTTTTCAAAACATCAATTAGAAAGGACTGGTATGCATGATGAAAACCCACCTTGACAGTCAGAAAGAAATCAGGGCTGGTGATGAGCACCCCGCTTCCTTCCGCAAGCATGTACTCGTAGGCATGTACCAGGGAGGTGAGATTAGGCACATGGTTTTGACTGTATTTTATTTATTCGTATGCTCACTAGTCAAGAGCATGACTCCAGCCCTCAAAATAGAAATGGGAGCAAAATAAACACAAAGCGTGATGGCCGTAGAGCTGTGGGGCTGTGGGGAGAACACAGAAGACTGGGAAGCTAAATTGTAGAAGTCAGCATCAGTTAAGAAAAATGTGTGGCTGCCCAGCAGCTACTCGACACTGTTATTAAAACATCTGCGATGCAGACATGTACGAAAGGCACATGCTCCTTGGAACACAGAGCAGTGCTGGGCCTCTCTCTGCACAAGCTTTCATCTTGGTTCTGGGGCACAAGATTACTTTTAATTCACAGGTCCCCATTCTTTGAATTGACGAAATCAGAATCAAGCTAAAGGAGCAAGCATATTTTCATGTTCTTCTGCTCCACAACCCTCGCTGCTTACAATCCAGCATTACCAAGCTCTGCGAGGAGCTTGGGTCATTCAAGTAGAGTTTACTTCTTTACAGATGATAAGCAAGACAATGCACTGTGTGTTTAGGGACTCAGAGGTGAGAAGAGAAAGAAAAGCAATCTCAGCAAACCTGAAAAGGAGTTTGGAGACCAGTAAAGTAATTTCGAGCACATTGACATTTAAATCAGATACTTCCATGTAATAAATATTTGCTGAATATTTCCCTGGGCAGCTAGATTCCATGATAGAGTGGCATTGTTTCTCTTAAGACGTGAGCACTTGTGTGCACAATGGTGGGGTATGGGATCCATTTCAGCTCCCACTGCCAGCAGGTAATCCCATGAAGAAAACAGGATACTGTGTCTGTGGCTCGGTGTAAAAGTATCTCCGGGAGAGCTTCTGGGACACCATTGAGGCAAATGCAAATTGTGTCACCTTCTAGGCTGGGCCCTTCTCAAGACCGAGGCCAGAAGGCAGCAGGCAGACGCAGAGTCACAGTAATCCCAGCAGCCGAGGCCCTGGGTGGGTGACAAGCATGGCCATGCCGAGCACGTGCCCGTGGCAGGGGGGCAAAGCACGGATGTGAAGAGGCGCCACCAACGCACCCTCCGGAAGCCTACGCTGTGCCACAACGTGCAAGGCACGTGCAAGAAGTGGTTTGTCAAGAGCAGCGCCTCCCAGGGAAGCTGCGCTTCCCCCTTCTTGTGCATTGTTCTTGTATCAGCGCATGTGGGTGGCACCCCACATGTACATTCTCACATGGAGTTGGTGCACGCACGGAGCGTACCTTAATTTCTTTTTCTGCCCCTGCCCGTCTGCTTGTTCCTCTCCGCTCCATCTCTTTTCTTCTCATTGAGAAATTTCTGTCTCCATATTTCCTAGCGTCTTTCATTTTGCTTATTATTATTTATGCTTTGAGTTATTATGTAAGAGAATCCATGTTATAGTTAAGCTTCCGTGTCTGGTCCACTTCACTTACCATTCTGGCCTGCAGGTATACCAGTTTTCCTACAAATGGCTCGAATTCATCCTTCTTCACGGCAGAGCAGTGCTCTACTGGATATGAATGCCATATTCTTTATCCATTCATCTGCTGATAGACACAGGGGCTGCTACCTTGATTAGCTATTAAAATTATACTGGTGGGGCCAGGGAGATGGCTCAGTGGAATAAGCGCTTCCCTGGCAAGTGCATGGACCTGAGTTCAATCCCCAGTTCTGCCAAAAAAAAAAAAAAAAAAAAAAAAAAATTATACATCGCAGTCTGACCTCACACTCCCAATCCCCCTTTCTCAGCCTCCAAGGACAGGCATGACAGGTGTGCCACCACATCCGGCCTAGACTGTTTTGCTTCTAAGCACCCCTCCAATTGGAATTTATTTTTTGAATCATTTTCTTTACTGGCACATGTTTATAGCACATAATGATGACACTCATTGTGGAGAGCTGGTGCACGTGCGAGGCACCTTCATGAAAGAGGTGAAGGCGTCCTCTTACGGTGACCCTTGCACACCCACGTGTACTGCACTGCAACTCACAACAGCTAAACCTTGGGAGCGTCCTCTAGGTCATCAACAGATGGCTGGACACAGGAGTGTGACATCTACACACAGGGGAATAACAATTTTTTTAAGGGGCTGGGAATAGGACTCAGCTAGAGTGTTTGGCTTCTAGGATTATAAGAAAAGAAATAAAAGTATTGTAAAGTGAAGAAAAGCACCTGTAATTTGGTGCTTTAGAAACTGAGATAGATTTATCTTACTCCACATTGCTGTCTGAGGTCCATCCATTTACCCGCAACCGCCCCAAGTTTATCCTTCTTTATGGTAGAGCAGTGCTCCATCACGTAGAAACACCACATTTTCTTTATCCTTTCATCTGAGGATGAGCAGATGAACTTTTTCCAGGACTTAGCCCCTATGAATTGTGCTGCTACAAACATGAATACACATGAATCGCTGTAGTATGATGATTTCTGAGTCTTTCAGGAGAACCCCAAGAAGAGGACTAGCTGGGCCAAATGAAATTTCTATTTTTATTTTTCGAGAAATAGCCATGCTGATTTCTGTTAGTGGTTGTGTTACTCTGCACTCCCACCAGCAGTGCAGGAGCGTTTGTTTCCCCCCACAGCCTCACCAGCATTTGTAATTATTTGATTTCTTGATACTGGCCATTCTTTCTGGAGTAAGATGGGATCTCAGTGTTGTTGTAACTTGCATTTCTCTAATGGCCAGCAACATCGAGTCAGAAACTTAACTATCACAGAGTTTTTCTTGTATGAGAAACACAGAATATAAGGGAAGAGCAAACTAAAAGACAGATAATTAGAAGTGAGATATGTTTTTTTCAAATGGGAAGGACAGCAAGACATAGAGGGGAGAGGAAGTGAAAGAAGACAAAAGGAATTATTTAAAAGGGGTGAATTTAAGAAAAATGGAGATGGAACTTTGAACATGGGAAGGAAAAAAAGAATTGGAGAAGGAAGGGAGAGACAGGAAGGCACTCACATACAGCAAGCACGAAGTGATAGAAATTTTAAAGGCGGATAATTTTGAAAAAAGAAATTGACATAGGGTAAGTAAGGAAAATGTTGATTGAATAAGAGCAGGGACATATCTTTAGAAAAAAGCAGCAGAAATTGATTTCCTTTTAAATATCTACCAGCAGGAAAGCTAGACAAGGTCAGCAATAAAATTTACCTACATATTTTTAAGTACATAATCTCACTCCTCACTTAATAATGTAATGTACAATATGTGCTAGGTGTTTTACAAAATAAATACATCAGATATGACCCCACACCTGAAGGGAAACTCGCAGTGGTTACGCTGAGGTATCAACAGAAGGCGTATCCCAAGCATCCTTACTCCAAACATTCTTCACCATTTACCTGACGTGCACATTTCACTGAGTATTCTTTACTTTTTGCTAAATCTGGCAACCCTAAAAGAATGCATCCAAATTAGAGAGAAAATTACTAAGCCACTAGATTTCTTTGATAGGTGATAATACTCAACGAGATTATCATACTCCTTAAATACCCGCAGGAGCCATGGGTTGAATCGAAGCCTCCAAAATTCATACATTGAAGTACTGATCTCTATTCTGGTTGTACTTGGAACTAGGACCCACAGGAGGTAATAAAGATTAAACAAAGTTATAGGAGCGGGCCCTGTTCTGATAGGATTAGTGCCCTTCTGAGAAGGCACACAGAGAATACAACCTCCTCTCTCTCCCACTCCTTCTCTCTGCACGCCGTGAGCAGCCAAGCCGACCACACTGCTAACCTGGTCCTCACCGCCAGGCCGCCACAGCTGTGAGGAAATGATGCTGCGCAAGCAGCCGGGCCATGGTGTTTTGTTACAGCGGCTTCAGCAAATAAGGTCACTTTGTACCACGCGGTGGATGCTGCTCTGTCAGTTAACTCAGTGGTAGTAGCAGCCTTGAAGCGCAACTGAAAGATCTGGGGGTTGTGCTCAGAATAGGAGGAATAAGGGTGAAGTCTCAGCAGTGAAAACCATCTTGTTAGAGGCTACGGGAATTCCAAGTATGGCAAATAATAGTAACATAATAATAATATAATTTTTTTCTAAATGGAAGGAAAGGTGATTGTCTTAGTGTGTTTCCCTTGCAAAAAGGAAATGCTTAAAACCAGGTAATTACACAGAAAACACGTGTGTGGCTCACCTTTCTGCAGGCAAGGATTCAACGGAAAGGAGCGGTTCCTGGTAGTACTAATAAACTCTGGGCGGGCTAGCCAAATAGCTCAGTGGATTAAAGGGCCTGTAAGCAGGCGCAGGGGCCGGGGGTTTGATTCCCGGGCCTGCCATGCCAGCTCCGCCCTGAGGGCGCCCTGAGATGGCGAATTGAGACTGGGCGTGGTGGCACGTGCCTGTAATCCCAGCTCTTGGGAAGCTGTAAAAAAGTAGACCACTATGAGTCTGATCTCGTAGTAAGACCCTGAACACCCTGTAGACCCTTACCCCCCAAAAAAAAAAAAAAAAAAAGAACACTGGGGATGCGTCAACAAGCGGAGGTCATCACGCGGCGGTGTAGAGCGACAGCACCAGCTCGGGTCTCCCATCCTGACCCTATGGAGCAACTTGACCGTCTTCGAGCTCCTACAGACGAAGAGCTGCGTACGTACACTGTACCGGGACTGTACGCTTGCACTGCCGCGCTGTTCTGGTAAAGAAAGTTTCGAGTCAGCCGTGACTTACTGAGTACCTGCTGAAAGCACCGAGGCCAAGGACGCAAAGAGGCACGCAGCTGACCCTCTCTAGTTGCTCTGCAAAGATTTTTCTCCAGCAGCGAACAGTCGTAAGATCAGAGCACGTCACTACGGGCGAGCGCCGAGGCAAAGGCGGGAGCAGGGCTGCGCAGTGGAGGTTAGCACGGCGGCGTGCGCGCTGAGGCCGCCTGCCCACGCCCGCTTTCTGTTCCACTTGCTGTGGCCCGGATGTGGTCTGTCCCTGCAGGGTCACGTATGGACACAGTGTCTTCATGTGGCGATACTGAGAAGGTGACAACTGTGAAGAGGTGGGAATGACCCAGCCGTTGAGACCTGCTCAGTCCGCGTGAGAGGACTGTTCTCGCAGAATCCGCCTCGCCTTCTGTGCGCTGCTCGGGCTTCCTCCCGCCTGCGAGTTCTCGGAGCAGTTTATGTCTAAATGCGCGCCAAGGGCCTCGTGCGCTCAGAGGAGAAGCCTGCGGGTGCCGATCGGATGATGGTGGCTACGGCTGGCTTAGTGTGCGGCGGTGGGGTCTGCTTAGGAGTGGGTCTCCTGCGGTGTGCTCCGGGAGGGCGCGTCTTCCGCACGGCTCCTCCTTTCTCTCTGTTTCTGGGCCACCATGACGCGAGCATGTTGCTGCACGAAGCCCTTCCGCCGCGCTGATGCTCTGTTTAGGCCTGGGTACCGCGGGGTGGAACTGGGGGTGAAATAAATCTGTCCTCTTTTAAGCTGTAGGTGTTAGGTGTTTTGTCCCAGCGATGAGAAAGTGACTTAAGACAGCACTTCTGCTACAGTGCCACCTGCCATGACAAGACACAGCAGGAGTCCTCACCAGAGCCTGGACCGTGCCATTTGGACTTTCAACCCATCAAACAGTGAGCTAGATAAATCTCTTTCTTTTCTATTGCCTTCCTTCAGAGACCTCCTCGGACCTGCCTTCCAGGGCTGCCTCAGAACATCTTTCCCTACTTTCAGTCAAACAAAGCACCACACCTGCCGCCTGGGTTCCTGCAGACGCGGGCACAGCTCATGCTGGGAGCAGGTCGCTGTTAGCTGCTGAGCACAGGACCAGAATATGGAGTGAAGGCAACGTCCACCTAGGTGTCAAGGAAAAGCCTAGGAAGGCAGGCAGAACATTGATCTGGGGTCAGAATGCTCTCCCAAAGAGAGCTCAATGGGGTGAACGACTAGTGGAGCTTGAAAGTAGCTCAGTGGTGACCCCAAAAAGGTATAGCTAACAACAATGTGCAACACCACCCAAGGAAACGCAGAGCAGTGGGCTTGCAGTGAGGCCGCCATTCGGGTGACATCCTCCCAGGGCCCCAGGCTGCCTCTGCTGGGTTTCACTCTTGCGAGGGATCAATCCCTCTTTATATCTAACCTATCGTTTCTTTCTGGAGTAGGAACGTTCACCCCTTTCCCACCTTTATACTTGAAAGTGTGTAATGTGTGTTTTGAGTATTACGGGCATTTGTGAGTATAAGTTGAGACTCTAGGCTTTTGAATGAGTGCAGAAACAAGACTTTAGAGCTGTCCACAGTGAAATGTGGACAGATTTTGTACTATAAGTAGTATGTGAATCTTAGGGGCTAGGACAGAGTGCTATGGTTTGGATATGGTCTAAGCATGTCTCCAAGAGTTTATGTGTTGAATTTTTTTCTTTTTTTTAGAATTTTTGAATTCCATTTATTTTTGGCTCTTGGGGCAGTGTCTCTTCTCGATGTGAAAAAAAGCAGTAAGTTCAACACAAAATAGACATCTAAGTGTAGGACAGGATAAAGTCAAGGGTGAGGCAATAGCAAGAGAAGGCACACTGCAAAGAGGGCCTCTCCTGCCTGGGCAGTGAGCAGAGCACAAAAGCGGGCGAGCATGCACCTGGGACAGTGGCAGCCTCCCTCTGAAGGGAGAGGCATGCTCTGGGCCATGTGAAGCTGATACTGTTTACTGTCCCATGAGGCTGAGTGCAGAAATGCCTGGAGATGCCGGGTAAGCCTGGATTGCCCGTTCCCAGCAGTCCCCACCTGGGAAGCCCCACCCTCTTCCCCAAACTGACCATCACCCTTTGCCCGTCTTCCCCTTCAGCTCCCTATGGTGGCCCTTCTGTGGGTTTTCAACACCTGGCTGGTTCTGTAGGAGACCTGGAAGAGACTCAACTTCTTGGAGATTCTGAAAATAGAAATATGAGCTAGACAGATGCGAAAGACAGCAGAAAATGCAGGATCAGCTAGAATGTCAGAGGTCTAGGTTTGCCAGAGTGGAGAAAGAAGAGAGATCCAACGAACAAGTATTTATTGAGTACCTACTGTGTTCCAGGCACTGTTATATACCCCTGAAAGAAACAAGATAGAAGGGCAGGCCTAATACCCTAGCAGATTAAAGCGCCTGCTTAGGCAGACGCAGGGGCTTGGAGTTCAATCTCCAGGGCTGCCGTGCCAGCCCTGCCCCTGGGTGCACTGAGATGGTAATTCAGACTGGAAGTGGTGGTGCATGCCTGTAATCCCAGCACTTGGGAGGCTGCAAACAGGAGGATCACTATGAGTCTGATCTACACAGTGAGACCCTGGACACCAAGTGCATGCTGCCCTAAACACAAAAGAAAGATAAAAAGAAAGAAAGAAAGAAACAAAGAAAAGAAAGAAGACAGAGGCAGCAAACAAATTGTGAAAGAAGGGGGCAGCTGAAGGTGGCTGAGGAAGTGAGGAGCTCAAGGTGACAGGGACTCTGGCTTAAGCCTCCTCTTTGGCCTTCTCCCCAAAATCTTCTTCCTCTTCCACAGTGGCATCCTGGTGCTGCTGGTACTCAGACATCAGGTCATTCCCGTTGCTCTCAGCCTTGGTGAACTCTGTCTCATCCACGCCCTCGCCCGAGTACCAGTGCAGGAAGGCCTTGCACCAGAACATGGCCATGAACTGCTCCGAGATGCACTTGAACAGCTCTTGGATGGCTGTGCTATTGCCAATGAAGGTGACAGCCATCTTGAGGCCACGTGGTAGGATGTCACAAACAGCCATCTTCACATTGTTGGGGATCCACTCCATGAAATAGATTCTGTTCTTGTTCTGCACGTTGAACATCTGCTCATCCACCTCCTTCATGGACATGCAGTCTCTGAAGATAGCAGCCAGCATGAGGTAGTGGCTGTGGCACAAGTCGCAGGTGGCCATCATGTTCTTGGCATCAAAGATCTGCTGGGTGAGCTCAGGCACAGTCAGGGCATGGCACTGCTGGCTGCTACAGCTGGGGAGAGGGGCAAAGCCCGGCATGAAGAAGTGCAGGTGTGAGAAGGGCACCATGTTCATGGCCATGTTGTGCAGATTGGCGTTGAGCTGGCCAGGAAAGTGGAGGCAGGTAGTGATGCCGCTCAAGGTGGCTGAGACCAAGTGGTTGAAGTCCCCATAGGTGGGCGTGGTCAGCTTGAGGGTGCAGAAGCAGATGTCATACAGAGTCTCACTGTCCATGCAGTAGGTCTCATCTGTGTTCTCTACCAGCTGATAGACAGAGAGGGTGGCATTGTAGAGCTCAACCACAATGTTGGATACTTTGGGCAAGAGCATCACACTGAAGGTGTTCATGATGCGGTCAGGGTACTCCTCTCGGATCTTGCTAATGAGCACTGTGCCCATGCTGGAGCCTATGTCCCCACCCAGAGAGTGGGTCAGCTGGAAGCCCTGCAGGCAGTCACAGCTCTCGGCCTCCTTCCAAGGACAGAGTCCACCAGCTTGGCTCCCTCTGTGTAGTGGCCCTTAGCCCAGTTGTTGCCTGCCCCTGACTGACCAAAAACAAAATTGTCTGGTCTAAAGATCTGGCCAAAATGACCAGATGGAATAGTGTCCATGGTCCCAGATTCTAGATTCACTAAAATAGCATGAGGAACGTATTTGCTACCTGTGGCTTCATTGTAATACATGGAAATGTGGTCCAGCTGCAGGTCACTGTCCCCACAGTAGGTGCCAGTGGGGTCGATGCTGTGCTCATTGCTGATCACCTCCCAAAACTTAGCACCAATCTGGTTGCCACATGTACCGGCTTGGATGTGCACAATTTCCCTCATGGTCAAAATTAACTTGTTTTGCTCGCCTCCAGGAATGTACAGGGTGAGAAAACACATAGGCTTTTCTCCTTTGCTGGTCATGGGTTGGAAGGATGGAACGTGCCCTGCAGGCTGGAGCAGCAAGATCTTAATGGGACAGCTGGAATATTCTCTATGTGTTGAAATGTAATCACAGTAGGTTTTGGGGGGTAGAATATATGGGTACAGCATTTATTCACCTTTGGGAAGTGATTAAGATTAGCAAAGATCATCAGGGAGAGGGCCCTTCATGGTTGAATATTGGTGCCCTTATATGAGGAGAGGCCGGCCAGCAGACACACACACACACACACTCATGCACACGCACACGCACATACATGCACACCCACTCAGGCATACACATGCATGCTCTCATCTCTTGCCATGTGAAGCGCTCTACTCCCAGCAATTCTGCCAGCAAGGCCATTGCCAGATGCAAGCCTTTGAACTTGCAGACCCTTAAGCCTGATAAACTTCTGTCCTTTATAAAGCAAGCCTGCCTCAGGCATTATGCTACAGGAATAAAAAAGGACTGACAGTGATTTGGATGGACTTCCTGGAGCTTTGGACTGCAGCTGCTGTCAATGCCCCGCCAAGCCTCCTTTCCTCGATTCACCCGGCACCACCCTGCAGCCACTGTAGGGTTGTCTGCTAACGGCACCGAGATGCTTCCTCTCCTGAAACCCTACTGCAGCCATCACCTTCACAGGGACAGTCTGACGCAATGGCTCGCTGGCACAGGCCACAAGCCTGATACAGGTCACGGTGCAATTCCTACCCTAGAGTGCTCTGTGGAGCCGGGCTGCAGAGGGTTCTGGCTGACGCTGTTGTGTTTGCCCCTTCTCCTTCTGTCTTGCTTCTCCTGAGACCACTCCCTTAGTAAAGCACACCCACAGAAATCCCTGTCACAGACTGCTTCTGCAGAGCAGGACTGAAGCTGGCAATTTCACCAGCTCTGGCTGCTTAGAGCATGCTTCCTGGAGGCTGCAGTGCTTATAAGGGAAAACTTAGAGCACTACCAAGTAAAGGAAAAGTCAGAAACGGACACTGATGCATTAGTGTCACATTTTTGTGTTCTAAGTTCCTCCATTGAAGAGATCTTCAAAGATGATAAATCTGCACCAAGATAACTGTATTGTGAACTGTATTGTGACCCACATCTATTTACTGAATGACTGCTTCCTGAATGCTACTAGAGTTGGCGCTAGTCAGCCTTCTGTCACTCTAACAGATGCCCGACGTAATCAGTTTATGAGGAGTAAAACTTTATTTTGGTTCCCAGCTTGGGGGTTTCCAGTCATGGACAGGCAGAGTGGACAGGCGCGTTGTTCTCAGGCTCCTGCAGCCAAAGTAGCATTTCATTCCTGGAATGCATGCTAGAACAAATCCCCTCACCTTGTGGTCATGACATGTAGGGCATGGCTAGGATCCCACAGTCACCTTCCTGTGCAAACCTGCAGGGACCTGAAGACCTCCCAGTAGGACAGACCTGCTAACAGTTCTGCCATCTTCTGGTAGCACCAAGTTGGGAGCCAAGTTTTGGACACATGGGCCTTTACAGGTTATTCCACATAAAAAGCACAGCAGCCACACAACACACCATCATCTGCTAGGGAGGGAACCAGACTGTCCCCTGCCCGTCCAGGGCTCAGGTAGGTCTGAGCCTCCCTCCCTTCCCTGAACAGGTGAGGCCGGCCTGTGCTTCGGAGCACTGAGGGGAGAAGGGGATGTATAGCTCTAACAGCAGGAAGTTACACCACGGACAGTGAATTTAAAGTGGTGGCTAAAAAGAAACCAAAAGTCACTGCTTTTTATTCCATCATGTACCGGACATTGTCACCAACAATAGTGATAACACCTCTTCCCGGCTACCCTCATACCACCGAGGAGAACCTCACTGGTATCCTCTTTCGGAGCCTCTGGGCAGCAAAGCTTAACCCTTACCCAAGACTGGAGGGGGCATCACTCCAGCAGTGGGTGGAAAGAAGGTTTGAGAGCAATTTCTTCCAAAATAGCCATCAGTCTCACCCTGCACCCCACCACGTTCCCTGCATAGCACAGGGAGTTGGTGGTGGAATTTGTGTCCTGGGATCAGGCTAGCGCGCAAAGAATCTGTTTGTCAATGTGGAATCTTATCAGAAATAAAGGTGCTTTGAGAAAAGAAGAAACAGATGAAAGGGAGGACAAAACCTAGCCCTTCCTGTGCCTCAGACGAGCTGGGTCTGTGCAAGCTCTGAGAGAGGAGTTGATCTCTCCACCTGTGCTGGCGAAAGATTTGAAGTCAAAAGACCAAGTGCTCATTCCTGGGGACTTAAAGGAAGTAACTTGCTGACGTTTTGTCAGTAAAAAGGGGTAATTAAGGTTCTGAATAGCTAAGGACTTCCTCCTATGTGGCGCGCTTACAAAACAAGACTGAGTTTTAAGACCTTCACAAGCTACAGGAGGAATTAACGTTCCACCGCCTGCATGGGTCAGCAGCACAAGCCAGAGCGGGCGTACACGTTATTTTTCCAACTTTGGACTTTATGATGCTCTGATTTGATATAGCACTGAGCCAGCCTGAAAGACATGGAAAGAGCATGAACTGTATTCTGTGTTTAATGGAATTTTCATGCATGAAGATTTTCTTCAGGAAGCTAGGAGTAAAAACAAGAGAAATGAAAAGTTTATTTCTCAGAACTTCCTACAGACCTGTACTGTCCAGTGCTGCCTCTGCACACTAATATCACCATCTAAATTAATAAAAATATCAAATTTAAAGATCAGCTGACTGATTTTTTTTAATTTGTTCTTTTTTCATGAAATTGCTTTATTTTAAAACAATTTAAGGCTCAGATAGAATCTGAGAAAATAGTACAGAGAGTTCCCCTCTGCCCTTTACCAAGTTTTCCCCACCAAGAGATCTTATGTGACAAGTACTAGGCCAGAAAATTGCTGGCAGTGCAATGCTATTAATGAAATTTCATTTCAATTTTACCAATTTTAGCAGGCACTTTTAGGGGGGAGAGTGCTCTGAATTTTACTGTGAATGTAGCTTTTAGTACCTAGCATTATAATCTAAATAAATTATTTCTTTAAACTCATACATTCCTCAAATTTTAATCTTTTTTTCCTCATTATAATTTTATCATTTTAGAATGTTATATAAATAAAACTATACACTTTGAGGGTATCTTTTTTTTTTTTTTTTTAAACCACACAGCACAATGTTTTAGGAATCCATCAAGTGTTTCTAAATATCAGTGGTTCATGCCTTTTTTTTTCATTTGTATATTTGGTCCAGGGTCTCACTACGCAGCTCAGACTCACAGAGATCCTCCTGTTTTCAGCCTCCCCAGTCCTGGGATTACAGGCGTGTGCCGCCACCCCCAGACTCAGTCACCAACTCAACACACCCTGGGGCAGGGCCGGCAGGGCATGCAGGACCAGGAAAAGAACCTGGACCCTGGGGTTGCCACAGCAGGCGCTTAGTCTGGTGAGCTATCTTTCTGGCCCTCATTATTTTTTTTAACTCATTATTAGCTTTATTGAAAATCAATAATTATACAGCAAATAAAAATTGTAGACAGGGCCAGGGAGATGGCTCAGTAGGATAAGTGCTTCCCCTGCAAACGCAAGGTCCTGAGTTCAATCCTCCGTTCTGAAGAAAAAAAAAATTATAGACAAATATTGAAATGTGAAAGATATAAGATGTAGACAGAGTGAATTTTAGAGAATTATTACTGAAATGAGTACATAACATGGGATTAATAATATATTGCACTTGTAAAAAATGATTTACAAACTTAGATGAATATAACAATAAAAACTGTCTAAAAATGAAGAAAAAAATTTACAAATCAGTCATATAATAGCTCACTCTATGCCAAAATCAAGAAACTTATATTCATATAATTAAAATTCTCAAAGTAGAAGGGGGTAGGCAATAAATACTTAAATATTTAAGATTTCTGAATTTAGTTAAAATTATAGCACCACATTTCCAAGAAAAATGAACTTTTTGCACAAGAAATATGAACAAAATCATACCAAGATACACAAAAATGAAATTGTCTAAAACTAATTGTAAAGAAAAAATCATTAAAGCATATAAATAGGAAAAAAATATTAACTATGGAAGAAGAAAATTAAATAGCATCTTATTCCACATTAGAATAAAAAGGGCAAGTGGGTAGGAAACTAGACTTATTTATTCAAAGGACTAAAAAGAAGAAAAATCTGTCCTTATTGAATTTTATACTTAGCAAACATACCTTTGAAAACTGAAAGTAAAATATTTTCCAGTTATACAAACTTGAAATATTCTAATCCTCCAGTCATAGCGTACAGAGGATAACAAAGACCATAATCCAGAGGGCAAGAGAAGATGCTGTGTGGTCCTGGATAAGGAATAAAGAGCTCTCAAAATGCTAGTTATGCAGGACTATGTAAAATATAATTATATTAGATAAACCCATTTAAAAAGTCACTGAAGATTTCCACAAAGCAGTATCAATCTTATATCAGGTTATATACATATTTTTTTCGTGTGTGTGTGTGTGTGTAAAAGACAACAAAAAACTAATATGAAGTCAATGGAAAATGGAAATATACTTTTTAAAATTTCTAATGCTAGGAGAAAATATCTTACTATGTCTTATGAGTAGATTATAAGTCAAAGATACAGTATATATGATAAAACAAAAATTAAAGTTAAATATTCAGAAAATTAATTCAAAATTAAATTAAACATTTCAAGATAATATTCAAAAATTAAAAATTAAAATTAAATTGTGAGTCTAACTAAGAGGCCAGAATGTAGTATATCATATGTTTGAATCTGTAATCAATCCAGAGTACTTACATAGTATTTGAATAGGTTAATATATACAAAAATATCAACTAAGAAAAAGTTTTCATGATAGTAAAGAATTAATAAGGCTAAAGCATAACAAAAATACTGGAATGGCAAATATATGACCAGCACTTCTAACAGTTTGGGGATAGGATATCGCACAACGTTCTAGCATGTGGTGGACGTGGACAGTGTCCATGCTGCTTACAGGTGGCCAGGTGTCACTTGTGGGACTGAGCTACTGCTGTTTCCTTGATATCCACCCTGTAGACCCGGACAGAATCATGCCCCATAGGGTGCAGGAGCAGTCCATTTGTACAGTGTGCTGATGGAAATATTTTGCTGCTGTGTACCAAAGAATAACTGAAAGACTGCTGTTGTATACCTCTTTTTCTCCTGTGTTTAATGTGTTTAACCCCCTATTTGGTGGGTTATTTCCATTCTCATTCATAGAGTTGTAGTCATTTTGATGTCTCTCTAGAATATCTTTTAGAGGGCTGGTCAAATCACTCAGCGAATTAAAGGCCCAGGGGCCTGGGGTTTGAGCCCCAGGCCTGCCTTGCCCCCGGGGCAGGCTGAGACAGCAATTGAGACTGGGTGTGGTGGTGTGCACCTGTAATCCTAGCTCTTGAAAGGCTGTAAACAGGTGAATCACTATGTGTCTGATCTAGTAGTGAAACCCTGAACACACTATAGGCCTTTCTCTAAAAAAATTAAAAATTAAAAAATAACAATAATAATGGACTTAGAATATCATTTAATAGTCTGTGTAGTGTTGACTTTGTCGTCATGGGATTCTTTAGTTGTTCTTTGTCATGAAGTATTTCACTTCTCCATTACACTTGAAAGAGAGTTTTGCAGGGTATAGTAGTCTGAGATGAAATTTATTTTCTTGCAAGACTTGTAGTACTTTGCTCCATGCTCTTCTTGTCTTGATGGTTTGTGAAGAGAAATCTGCCATTATTCTGATGAGTTTTCCTTTAAACGTGATCTGTTTCTTTTCTCTAGCAGATTTAGTATACTGTTCCTGTGCTGGATTTCTGGGATCCTAATTATTATATGTCTAGGTGTTTTTAACTGGGCTGATGTTATCTGAAGTTCTGTATGCTTCAGTTACCTGAATGTCAGATTGTTTCCCCATATTTAGGAAGTTTTCTGCTATTATTCTGTCCATATTCCTTTTATATCATTTGTATTGACTCCTTTCTCATTGATGCCTATTAGTCTTACATTGTTCATTTTTGCATCATCTTGCAGATGTTGAATTATTTTTTCCTGCATCCTAGTTATTTTTAAGAGATTTTTTTTCTGACCTTTTCACTACCTGCAATGGTGTCTTCAATGCCTGAAAATCTATTTTCACTTTCATTCAAATGATTTTGCCAGCTTGTGATCGAGGTTTTAATTACCTGTATATCACTTTGGATCTGCTTCATGCATTCTATTTCTTTCCTATTTTGCTCATTCAAGGATTCCATCATTTTTCTATTCACCTCTATTTTTTTATCAGTGTCTTCTTTAGAAGCACTTAATAATTCTTTCATTATAGTTATCACTTTTTTTACTTCAAAAGTTATTTCTGATCTAATTTCCTCTGTATCTTTCTGTAGTTGTTTCTTTACTTCAAACGCTATTAATTCAGAGATTTCAAGTGTGGGATTTCCAGTTTCTTCTATGCTAGTCTCCTGTATTTGTTGTGGGTGGGCTCAGAGCTTGCGAATGCATTTTGCTCCTTCTCTCTGTCATTTTGTATAGCACTGTCTTCTGACCTTTGGTGTCAAGCTTTGGTAGAGTTATTACTTTAGCACCAGGTCTGGATCTACCAAATTCAAACTCGTCCAGGTGAGTGTGGCTTGGGTCTGGCTGCTGTGCTCCACTTCTTCCTGCTGCAGGTCTTGGAAATGAGCCTGCTGTGCCACTCTGCAAGATGTTCTCCTCCTGGATCAGGTGGGTAGGATTTGCCTCTAGCCTCTCTGCAGGGCGTTCTGCCGCAGGGTTCCCCACTGGGCCTGTCTGATGGAGGAAGTTCCATACACACGCCTGGCCTGGGTGCTGGCTGGAACCAGGATCCGGCAGGAGGCCCCATTCACATGCCAGACGTGGGCAATGGCTGGAATGAGGATCCCACAGGCCAGGGGATGGCCCAACTCATGCACCAGGCCTGGGCACTCCTCATTACTTTTTATTAGTGAGTAATACTTCATTATGTAGACAGTAATTGTTTATCTATAAAATAAAATACCTCACATTTAGGACACTTAAATTGCTTCTAGTATTTGATTTTTACAAATAATTCTCCTACGAAAATTTGTGTTTAGATTTTGGGCTCATTTTCTGATAAGTGATTTATTGATTACTCAAAAAATTCTCAGGTACAATTGCTGTTATATCTATTTTTGATTCATGCATTTTGAAGTTCTGTTGCTTGGGGCATACATGTTTAGATGTATTTTGTGTTCTTGGTTAGTTGCATCTTGATATTTTGCAGTATATTTATTTGTCCTTGGTTAATTTCTTTCCTTTAAAGTTTATTTTTATTGATAGCAATATAAACTGATTAGTATTTGCAAAATATATCTCTTTCCATTTTCCTCCCTTTAAATTACCTATGACATACTTGTAGTTGAAGTAAGTAAATCTATTTTACAAATGTCTTCTAACTGGTGTGTTTAATATGTGTATATTTATTTATTTTTTATTTTTTTATTTATTTTGCAATACTGAGAATTAAACTCAGGATCTTGAGCTTCCCAGGCAGGACTTGTGCCTCTGAGCTTTATCCCCAGCCCTAATATGTGTACTTTAACGACAATAACATCAAAATTGAGGTTCTTACTTTACTGGTTGTTCTCTATTTATTTCCACTACTTTTCTCTATCTTCCTCTTCATGTCTCCCTGTGAGTTAACGTAAATATTTTTTAGAATTTTATTTTAATTTACTTGTAACACTTTTATTTCTCTTCATACAGCTTATAATATACATTTCTACCAGGACCTACAACTATTCCAAAATAAGTAGAGCTATCTCCTTGGCCCTGGAGACTCTTTTCCACCTGATGTGGAATGCTAGTGTGTTACATGTCACAGCACAGAGTCTGAAGAATAGATAGAATGTCACAAAATTTAGCTTGCAATTCTCAAACATAATGTTTTTTTTAAAACAAGAGGAAAATAATAATCCATTGTATAATATTTTAACATATTATAATATTTTTGTATATTAACATTTCTGTTGTCATTCTTTGACGGTCCAGCGTCTCTCTTCATGTTTTCTTTTGTTCATGCAGAAATTCCTTCAACAAATTCTCTTGGTTTCCTGCATCTAAGACCATCTCTATTTCACCTGTATTCCTGAGAAATGCTTCAGTTTTGAATTGATAATTCTTTTAATCTCTTGAAAAATTTCGTGCTGTTTCCTTCTGTGGTGTCTGAGAGGAAACTACTGGTTAAGTTATTGATGCCTTATAATGAAAATGTAGGGATTTTTCTGGCTGCTGTTAAGATTCTTCTCTTTGCCTTTACTTTCTGGAGGCCAAATTATGGGACTTCTAGGTGTGGTGTGGGTTTATTTAGATTCATTTGTTTGGAGTTTACTGGGTCTATTACATCAGTTCTCTTATATTTTCCACTAACTTTGGGCATGTTTTCCATCATGATTTTCCTGTATATATATTGATTTAGATTTTAGAGGATATTGAGTTCCCCTGAGGAATCTTCACGTAGAAATGTAGCATTTGGATCACATTGTGCTCCCATCCTCGTCCTTTGCAGCCCTCTCTTCTCTCCCTTTTCTCTTGTCTGGAAGCCTCCTACTTTCATGTTATGGGGTAGGCTCCAAAACATTAGGGAAACAGTATGACAGCCGCCTTTCTGATCTAGCTTAATTTACTTAAAATAATAATCTCCAGTTCCATTCACTTTCAAAAAAATGACATAATTTCAATCTTCTTTCTGCCTACTGAAATACACATATAAAGTTATTAAAGTTGTTTTTTCCGTTCATCTGTGGCTGAACACCTATGCCGATTGCATATCTTCACTAAGGAATATTGTCCCTCAGTAAGCACAGACATGACGGTTTCTCTGTGACTTTCAGACTCTAAAATCTTTGGGTAGACGCTGAGGAGTCAGAGCATGTGGTAATTCCAATTTATTCTTTTTTTTTTTTTTTTTTTTTTTGAGAGTCCTCCACATTGATTTCCATAGGGGTCTACTAATTTATAATTCTGCCAACATTCTTATTTCTTTCTTTGAAAAATTTCTATGCAGTTCACGTGTGCATTTTTTATTAGATTAGCTGTCCCCTTAGAGTCAAATCTTTTTAGCTCTTTATATACTCTGTATGTTCGTTCCCTGTTGGAAGAGCAGCTGGCAGCGTCTTTCTCCCACTGTGCACTCTGTCCCTTCATTCGTTAACGATTCCCTTGGCTATGGGAAGTTTGTAAGTTTGACACAGTCCCACGTGCAAGTCCTTACTCTTATTTTCTGAGCTGTTAAGAGTCCTACTCATAAGTCCTTGCTTATGAGTATAGTTTCGAGTGTTTCCGCTGTTTTCTATTAACAGTTTCAGAGTTTCAGAGCTTGTATTTAGGTCTTTTCTCTATTTTAAGTTGACTTCTGTACAGGGAGAGAAAAGGATGTAGTTTAAATCGGCTACACTTAGATACACTTTTCCTTCCACCATTCCATGGAAGCTGTCTTTTCTCCAGTGTGTATTTTTGACTGCTTTGTCAAGAATGAGATAGTTGTAGCTGGTAGGGCTCTGTTATTGTTGTTCTTTGTTTTCTGTTGTATACCATTGGTTTATGTGTCTGGGTATTGTTTCCAGTATCATGTTTTTTTTTTTTTTTTATTACCATAGCTCTGAAGTATATTATAAAGTAGGGTATTGTGGCCCTTCCAAATTTTTTTTGATTTTGTTCAGGATGACTTTTAGGCCCTCATTCTTCCTATCTCTTTCTCAGAACCCAGTGATACAAATGTTAGATATTTTATTCACATATACCTGGATTCTGCTAATTTTTAAACATCTATTCTATCACATTTGCTCAGATTCCATAATTTCTATTGACATACTGAATCTTCAAGTTCCTCTAACATTTCCATACAGCTATAGTGACCATAGGGTTGTACTTCCATTATTGTTATTTTCCTGTCCCCATGAAATCTCTTTTGTTCTTTCAATCCCTGTCTCTTTGCTTAGGCTTTATTTTTTTGCCATTAGTTTTAAGACTGTTTGCAACTCTTTGCTGGAGCATATTTGTAATAGCTGCCTTACAACTCTGTCACATCATTCCAACCTTTTCATCATCTTGATATTTGTATACATTTATTATCCTTTCTTGATTGAGTTAAGAGTTTCCTGTTTCTTAGTATAATGGGTAATTTGGGGTTAATCCCTGAAATGTTTTAATTTTACATTAACCAATCCCGCTATGTTTTAAAATCTTAATTTTTAGCAGCTAGTAGATCCTGGACACACGACTTTGCTCACCTCCGTGAATGAACGTCACCTTAGCTGCTGAAGCCTTTGCTGCCTTGACCTGCCTCACCTTTGCGCTCCCCCAAGGCCAGGCCGAGTGCGCTCCACCATGGCTCAGATCTCAAGGTTTTTGTTGTGTTCTTCCTGATTGTTTTCAGGCAGATGTACCCCTTTTTTCAGCAAGCAGAGAGAAACAATTCAAGAATTTAATCATAACGCTGAAGGCTCTCTTTCTCTAGCTTTACCCCTCGGTGTGAACACATCTCCCCAGATCAGATCTCTGGTTTGTTGCCATTGCTTGCTGCCACTCCAGCTGCATTTTCAGTCCTCAGTAGCTTAGGTTCTAAGTGAGTTTGGCACTGCACCAGGCACATGTAGAAAATTCCTGTCATTTCTAAAGGTTTTTATTATGCAAAGCTGGCATTCTTTCTGTCCCTGAGTTTCAAGTCACTCTTTCTTCTAAAGATGATAAATGATAAAAAGAAATAAACATCACAAAATAGGTGAGGAAGGTAAAGAAAGAAAGAAATATAAAACCTGAAGATACAGAAAAAGGAATAATGAGAAAATAGTCATTGAATATATCTAATGGAATAAGTCCTGATCCAAAAAAAAAAAAAAAATCTAGAGTCAAGTGTGGTGACGCACACCTATAGTCCGAGCACCTGAGAAGTCTGAGATAGGAGGATCATAAGTTTGAGTCCTGGGTGAGCAGCTCAGGAACTAAGCGAGACTCTGTGTCAAAAAATAAAGTAAATAAAAGGCCCAAGTCCAGCTCCCAGGTGGAGGTTCTCCCGGCCACTCTGGGTACTTTCATAGCTCTACATGCCAGAGACCAGAATTTCTTCTCAAAGTTATGTTTCTAAAGCAATGGGTGTGGCCTTTACATTCTCATTCTCTCCAATAAAAATGATATGTACCATCATAATTTTAGAAAGCAAAAGCCACTTTAAAGTAACGTGAAACTAAAATTCTACTTCACAATAATGTGGACACAAAACCTACAGCTCAGGTTGTGCCTGTGCCAACCTCCTTGCTGGTTTTAGTCTTGAGAAAAGTAACAAAAATGAAGACTCCACAGGGACTTCAGCTCTTGGAGCTTCTCTTCCACCCGAGTCTTGAGGAAGATGCGCATTGATGACAGGGCCCAGTGGAAGGTTCGCCGTGGGCCTCTTCTCTTACACAGCTTTGAGCTTACCAACCAAAGGGAGACAACTCAGATATATTTCTAAAGGCGAATCAGGGAATGAGGGCCCAGCGTGGAGCCTAAGGCAGCTTGCCGCATCAGCCTAGAGAAGAGGAAATCTTCAGGCAGGGGACTGAAACCAGAGTGGTGAGATGTGGAGAAAAGACACAGACAGCAATGAGGAGGTGAGGCTGATGGAGAGCATGTGGAGGCAGCAGGAGGCCAGGGACTAGTTTGGGACAAATCTCAGCCTTTCTAGAGAATTGTTAGGAGCAGACTTGGAAAGACCGACATGAATGGTAGGAAGAAAAAAATACTTTCAAGCAAAGCCAAGAGCTTCTTGTGGAATGTTCCAAAATGACCTTCCTTTCTTTCTTTCTTTCTTTCTTTCTTTCTTTCTTTCTTTCTTTCTTTCTTTCTTTCCTTCTCTTTCTTCCTTTTTTTCTTAGCACCCAACTGAGAAAACATTTCTCAAAAAGTATTTTCTTTTTTATTGTTTTATACCAAAATTTCTCCAAAATTCTGAAATTTCACATCAATTCCCCTCTACCTTTTTCATCAGACAATGAGAACAAATATTATATCTGATATGTGTACATTTTCTCTATCAACCTTATATACATTTTTTCATTTTTAATAAAAACATTTATCTTTTCTTTTATTCAAAACAACCTGAAGTCTGCATGATGACGTGCCAGTCACCCAGGAGTCTACAACACGGCCATCTCAACAGTGTGGTCCTGGGGTTCAGGTATCTGCATCAACACAGGCAAAAGCATCAAGGAAGAAGGGGGCACCAACACCATATTGAAAGCAGGATATATTCTAGTTATTCAAAGACCAGATGCTCAATCTAAATGTGACTTAGAACAGGGAATACGGCTGCGCAGAACAAAAGAGGCGTGCTGGGCCCTGAGGAAACCAGACTTCATTGTTTTGAAGTACTTATTATCAATCCACGCTAAGAAACCTTAAGGATTTCTAGGGTGAATGTTCTTCTTTCTAAAGTGTTGCCAGAGTGTGGGGTAAAAGGTTAGACAGGGAGTCATGTCAAACTGGGAAGGAATTCCTGCCCCATCACTTAGTAGCTCCATTAGCCTCGAAAAGTGACACGAGCTCTCAGCTCTAATGAAATGAGAGCAATCCCAGTGCTTATCTTGCAAGCCCATTATTAGGATTAAATGAGATAGTGTGTGTAAGGAGCTTAGCACGGCATCTGGCACAAAGTTGGCACACGATGAATGTCCCTTTCTTCCTTTCTCCCCTCTAGCCTGCAATGCCACCTCTGCTACTGGGCCTGCTCCAACATATTTGCTTCAGCTCCGCTGCCGACCAGGTGCCCTCTTCTCTTCTTCGCTCCCTAATGTCTTAAATAAAATCCAAGTTTCTATAACCATCACGTGTTCTGTAATCAACCACTGCTTCTGTTAATTCAAATGGAGTGCCAGCTGAAGCACCAGATCCAGCTCTTTGCTCAGTCCTTTGTCTCCTCTCTTGACACTAGACCTGTCAGTGAACAGCTGATCCACATTTACTTCACTGACTCGGTTCGTGTTTATTTTACAGTGTTTATCTTTAGTCCCCATCGTTCTAGCCCACAGAGAGAAAGCAGAGCTCTTAATAAAACAGAGCATGACGTTTCAATTTGTGCAGAAGTCACACTTGTGCACAGCGCATCCTTTCGTCTTGGGTTTGGCACATGGTGCAAATGAAAAGAGGATGCACGGGGCTCCGGGCACGGGAGCAGCCGGCACGCGTGCTGCCGGCGGTGCAGAAAACCCTGAAGTGTACCTGAGGATGTGCGCGGGGTAACTTGGAGGAACTATTTACACCCACGGGGAGAATCTACTGTTTTATAAATACAATAAGCATCCTTAATCCTGGTTCTTTGAACACACTGAGCACCTTTCAGTGGTGAATTCCAGGACAGGGCCCTCCCGAGGGAGAGCTCATTTCCACTTCATCGTGAAGCAAAGAGATGCAAGGAGGGACTTGTTCGAGAACCTGGAATACGTCCGAGTTCTTAAGCTAACTTCCGAAGCGCGCATTACAAATATAACCTCTAGGCAACACTTGCCCCCACACACCTTTTTTGTGAAAGGAAGATGGTGATTTCAACTGTGTAGTCAGGCAAGCACTAGGATTCCTCCCGTTGCACCTGTTTTAACACGGTTTTGAAGTTTTGCTTGCTTTTACAAGTGCAGGATTTGTAGGCGCTTAGCCCTGAGGGTCTGAAGCATCTCACGGAGGGGATGGGAGAGGTTGGGCGACCAAGGTCTTCCCTGCTCAGTCGCCGCTCCATGTTCAGGGGGGCTAAGTGGTGACACTGGGGTACATCTCAGCGCTGACAGGTGAATGAGTTGGTCTCCTCGCCATGGTCTTGGGGTGGGAGGGTCGGCTCCCAAATGAGAAATGACAGCATGCTGCTCGGGTCACTTCGGATCCCCATAAGAGGCTCCCGGATCTATGAGAGTTCACACAAGAGCACAAGAATCTATTCTTAGAACTAAGGAATGATGCTCCTTGAAGGAAAAGAAACAAACAACAAGGTTAGTCCTCTGGGAGAAGGGTGATGGAAGAAGGTGAGAAAGGGGCAATGACAAGTGAATTTGTAAACAGACTTTAGGAACGCAAAGGGAAGAGATGACCAACTGAAGGCAAATCCAGGGAAAAGTTATCACAGGAAGAACAACACTAGCTTCTAACTAGGAATTTGTGCCTATTTGCTTACCTAGTTTTTAGGTGGCAGAAATACAAAAGGACCAGGATTCGATGCCAGGTGTGCCATGCAGGCCCCACCCCAGGGAGCGCTGAGATGGTGACTGAGACTGGGCGTGGTGACATGCACCTGCTATCCTACCACTTGGGAGGCTGGAAACAGGAGGATAACTACGAGTCTGATCTGTGTAGTGAGACCCTGTAGACCCTGTACTAAACACATTTTAAAAATTACAAAAGGATGGGCTGGTGAGATGGCTCAGTGGTCTAAAGCACCTACTTAGAACAAGCTTTAGCAAAACCCAGGGACCACAGTTCGATCCCCCAGCACCACATGCCAGCCAGCCCTGGTGGGCTGAGCTGGCCACACACACACACACACACACAAATAAATAAAATTTTAAAAAAAATTACAAAAGGAACCATAAATCTTTAATACAAAGGTCAATATTTAAACTATCAAAGCTGTTTTGTTGTAATAATCTAGCTGTATGAGCCAGGTAGGGTACTGCATGAAGACGCCCCACCATTATCACCACCTACACAACAAGTTTTTGAGATAAATGTACGCCCTCCACCAAGCAGCTGCAGCCCTGGGGTGCTGGCAGAGGGCTCCCTGTTCCTCCCTTCCCTCCTTTCAGTTTGTGGAATCTCAGAACCGGAAGTGGTCTGAACAGAACAGTGATGGACTCTAAGGCTGTCCTCTCCCTGTGGTGACCACGGCAAGGAAGCAATTCCCACAGGAACATGTCCACAACAGTGCAGTGCTTTCAGTTCTGACCGTCCAAGGGGCTTTTCGTGTGTGTGTGTGTGTGTGTGTGTGTGTGTGTGTGTGTGTGTGTTGCAAAGAATTAAGGGTGACCTGGTATTTTAGTTAAAGGAACAATAAGCCTCCCAGAGCTAGACAATCCCCTTGATCCTTGTCCAGAGAAGCTCAGGGTTTCGAGGCTGGCAAGGTGATACGGGTGGGCCTGTGAAGTGCTTCCACAGAAGGTCTCAGTGTCTGAGACCGTCCTGCTCGCAGCGCCATACCACATCCGTCGTGTCCACTTCGTCTGTGTTACTAAACAGACTGCAAGTTTGGGGTTTTGGCTTCACTTTCTCAGGAAACAAGGAAAAAGCACTGTCTTAGAAAGAGCTTCCACAGCATCACAGCTCCTTCATTAGCATGACCTTCCTTTGTGAGAAAGTGGTGCATGAAGCCAAGATCGCCATGCTTGTTTATCAGGAGTTTAAGCTTTAATATGGAAACAGACAAAGCGCCATGTGAAAGCCAGGAATGGTGGCACACTCCTGCGCTGCCAGGACTAGGGAGGCTGAGGAAAGAGAACCACAAGTGCAAGGCCAGGCTGAGCCACACAGCAGGACCCTGTCTCAAAAAAAAAGAAAAGAAAAAATCATGGATTAGTGTGTTAATGTTGTATAATTAATTTATAGCATTAACTTACACTGAACTCAGTCGTTTTTGAACACCCCTAATATTTTGACATAGAAAATGACTGCAAATCAGCCTCAGTATCTTATTTTGCTGTGCTTTGCTGTACTATCCAGAAAACATTCTAAATCAGCAATGTAAGTCTTCGCAAGAGGCAGGCTACTGAATGGCTTCTCCAGCCACCTCAATATACTTTTCAATTAAAGTGATTTCTGCAGTGTAGCGAGCAGGCCCATTTCATTGCAAAACTCATATCATCAACAGTGTGTCATAGATGTTCCTGCTTTCTCATAAATATGAAGGTGAAAGCATTAAATTTGAAATCTACAGTAAGCATCCCAAACTCTCCTTAGTAAGATAACCAGGGACTTGTCAGAAGATGGCTGTACGCTTGCACAGTAACAGAACACACACCAAATAGACCCCTGGCCTCGACCTGGCACCTAGTTGAGAGCATTATTTGTGTAGCATTTTGACAGTTTCACCTGAGGGTTTTTTTGCAGAAGTACAGTCATCTTCAGAGAAGCTGTGTCCTGCGTCTGTACAAAACCAAGTTAACGGGTGTGCACAAGTAACAGCAATGGTGGAATCACAAGAGTCACACGAGTGCACAGACACTGACCGTGCACGCCCTTCTGCTGTTTCGTAAAAGACCACTGAGGCACTGCCTAGAGGAGAACCCAGACTAAACGCCAGGGCTCCCTGCAGCACCTTTCAGAATTCCTCTCAGGTTTGGCCCAGCGTCTGGCACAGTAAGGTCAGAAATATGAGTCAAATGGACAGTGGATTCTAGCTCAGGACTTCAACGGCCAGGTCTAGTAAAGGTTTCTAGAGATTCCCTCAGTCTTAAAGAGGAGGCAGGACAGAAAACTAAGTCATTCTCCACTCTTACAAACCTTGCTACTTGCATGTGTAACAGGAGGTTTGGAGGGCACTTGGTAACATCCAAATACGATCACTCAAAAATCAGGGGGAAAAGCACATGTTTTGGCATCCATTAGTTGCATGGAATTGCAGTTCAGAGTTTGAACCATGGACCCCCAAGCCACATTTCCCCTTCTCACCTCTGCTTTTATTTCTTCCTCAAGTCAGCCCCATGAACCCAGAGCATCACGTATAACCTAAAGCCTAATTGGATACCCTAGATTTGGTCAGCTATAGCCATCATGGATAGTGGCTAACTTGTCCACCCACAGAGGACTGAAATAATAATTTCTATTACATAGTCCCTGAGCCCCATAAAATGAATGACGTAAATGTGTGATACATCTCACATCGGGTACGTACGTGAGCTTGGGAAGGCTGGAGCCGAGGTCCCTTTCCACTGCATGGCAGAACTTTCCTATTTGGAAGTGAGCATTACCCTTCCCTCTGTAACTTTGCTTTTAGAAAATTGCTTGAATGTGTTAGTTCTCTTTCATCTAGAAAACGGAGAGTTGGGGCTGGTGAAATGGCTCAGTAGAATAAGCGCTTGCCTGGCAAGCGTAAGAGCCTGAGTTCAATCCCTGGTTTGGCCAAAAAAAAAAAAAAAAAAAAAAAAAAAGAAAAAGAAAAGAAAACGGAGAGTGGACAAGCCAAATAAACAGAGCATTAAAGTGGTGCTGCTGATAATTTTGCGAACTCCCTGAGCATGATCTCTGCTGCCTAAATGAGACAGGAGACAACAGTCAAGGCTCAGTGTTTCTCCGCACACAATGCAGGCTTTGTGTAGCGGATGTTTTCCTTGGGGTTTTTCTCCTCGATGGAGTGGTAACGAAAGTAGTTTTCCCACTTTGTCCCAGAGCCGGGTTTTAAGTCTATTGAGGGCAACTGTGCCTTATCTAAGCCTCTTACCAGGGACCACTTAGCAGGGAGGTCTCTGCTTCATCGGCCTCTACACAGGAAAGAGGGGCCGCTGGGGGACAGGGAATAGGTCTTAAATGCATCTGACAGCTTTGCATACAGCAAAATGTTTATCCCTGTTTATGGTGCAGTGCTCTCCCTTTATAATTCCCACGGCTGATGTTACTTTTTATAGCATGTCTGACCGTCTGGGAAGCAGCCACGCTCTTCCAAGCTCTAGGAAGCAAAGGGAAGGGTGAGAATGTCAGCTCTCTGCAGAGGGCTTCTTTTCTTTAAAATTTACAAGAAGATTAGCTCTATATGTGTGCATGTGAGTGTGTGTGTGTGTGTGTGTGTGTATGAATGTGTGTGTGAGTGTGCTCACTGAAGCCCATACATGCAAGGCATGTAATATGGGAGCTTTCTGAATGGACAAATTAATTGCAATGACCTAAGCTTTTCATTTCTATGCATCCACAATTTCTTTGGTAGGATGGCTATATTTTCAAATTTATATTGATTTATTATAATTAGTTTCATTAATGAGGAGTAACACCCTGCCTGAATTTTTTAAAGACCTGTGGAAAACACTAAAAACACCCGTGCTCTACTTTTAGCACTGAGTACGAAAAGAAAGGAAACCTCCAAGCTGAGTTTAATTCTAAAGAAGATGCAGGGTATCTTTCGAAAAGATTTTCTTAATCATCTGGATTCATCCTGACTTTCCACTCCAGACGAGAAACAGGATATCAGCACGTGAGGATTCACAGCAAGGAGGGACATTTTGTCAAGGAGGAAAGGCTGGTAGGGTCTTAGTCATTAAAGTCACATCTATTGGTGATGACGCCCACCTCCTGGACGAAATGAAACTTCAGAACAAATACTAGAAAAAGTGCAGAGAAGTCACCAGAAAGCCCTGGTTCATCTTTAAGTGTGGAGGAGACCATTTTCACAAAGCCTCCTATGGCTTGGAGGATTAAATAAAATGAAAGTGAGAGCTTATCCCTGACCCGGGACCAACACTGCATGAGCACACGTGTATACACACACACACACACACACACACACACACACACCTCGTGAAGAATAATAGATCAAGTGTCAGAGATACACAGATTTAATCCCATCAAGGGGCTCTGGAGACCAAGAAATTAGAACCTGAGTCACTGGGCCATCCCTAGACTTTCTAGATGATCGATTCCATGTAATTCCCTCAGTCCTCTCTAATTGGTTAAGACGTGTGCAGCACCCTGCAGAAGGGAAGCCCTCAGCCATCCACCTCTTACACTGGACAAATCAACTAGCAAAGAACAAGAACCTCTTGAGAAGACAAGCTAGAAACCAGCTGCACCTCACATGACTGCAGCGCAGACGCTGTGACAGGTCAGAACCCAAAAGCCAGCAGCCACATGAGCCCTTCTGCCCCTGGGACAAGGAATCTATGCTGTAAATGACCAAGCATCTATCTGTGCATGCAGCTTTCAGTTCAGTAAGAGTAAATATTGGCAGGAATAGAAACTATAGCAAGCCTTGTGCAAGTACACAGTTTTTCTGTTAAAGAGTTCCACAGTTCCACGGTAGCAGAAATCACATACACCACATGAAGCCCAATCCCAGACCTACAGCTACTCCCGCCAAAAGGCACAGTGCTTCACTCAGAGGGGTTTGAAAACCGTCAGATGATTGGTGTGGTGAGGAAGAAGCGTCATTAGCCAGTTAGCTGAATTTTTCAATTTTCCATGTGTATGTGCTTGTTTTGGCCACTAAGAGCCCGCAGCTACCCGAACAGCAAATCTCAAGCATAGAGACACTCCCTTTGCACAGTGCTGCTGTATATATAGCTGAAAGGTCCATGTGACACTGAACGCCAGCCAGGTACAACTTGACATCAGCAGGTTGTGAGTTGTGATTGGCTGGTTGAGGGTGAGCCAGAGGGGGGTTATGCTTGCTACAGCTCCCAGGAAAAGCCTGTTCCGGATTAATCAGGAAATGACTTCTAAAAGCTGTCCTCATCCTTAAGAGCTCAATAGCGTTTTAAAATGTCACGGTCTCCCTCCAAAGCCACAGCCAGTGGCAGAGAAGAAGTTGAAACCACATTTTCCTAATCTAAGATTGTTCACCAGAATCAGGATCCACGGAGATATTTTTGGCAAACTTGGTTGCCTCCGTCTTTAGAAAGCTATGTTAAGCAACACCCAGCACTGGTCGCCGGGGTGGCAGACGGCTTCCAGCTCAGGAGCACCGCCTGGCTCTGCCCTGCCTGCTCCTTTATCCTTTTATTCCTTTGCCCATCATAAGGGGACTTAGCCAGTCCTTCCTCTAGCACCCTCTTGACCTGGACCAGCTTCTCCGAGAGAGCTTCTTCCTTTGGCTGGAATTCCCAAACCCTAGTCAGGTACCAGGAAGGTCCTCCCTGGCCGCCCCACAGAAACTAGCCCCTGGCACCTCTCTGTCCGCTCAGTGCTCCATTATTGTTCCTCACAGCTCTTTGTCTATCGACTGTTGACCCGACCTCGCTTCCTCTAGAACGTCGGGTACCCGGAGACAACACGCTTCACATCTTTTGCCCCAGCTATGTGCGCTATATGCCCATGTTGCCGGAATAGTGCCTGGTAAACAGCAAGCCCAGGAGATGTTTGTTGTATAAATTCATACATGAATGTTAAAATGCTTCTGATTAGAGTTTGAGATAGAGGTCAGGCCACTTATGGAACTTTAATTGTGCGTTGTTGTGGGTCGCTCAGAATAGGAACCAGATCAGCCACTGGAATTTAGAAAGCCGTTTATTACTGAGCTCCGGGACCCTCCCCCCAGGAAAGGGGGGGCGTTTAAAACCTGGAACCACATTGAGTTTGGTAAACAAATTCATTGTCTGACCACATTCAGTTTGGTAAACAAATTTATTGTCTGACACAAAATAATGCTTTTAGGGTCATTGTGACCACTACTCAGTTAACCTATTACATGTGTCTCCCTCAAACTCTGTGTGCCCCAGAGGCCGGGCATTACAATACAAGATCCAGGTGGCAGGAAGTCAGGTTGGTCAGTAATCGGTGGAGGGAAATAAACTGTACCGAGGCTGGATCATAGGTGTTCAGTCCTGAGTCTGCACTCAAAGTCTTCTGTCTGAAGGCTTTGCTTCTCTTTCCCTCTTTCTGTCTCTCTGTCTCTCTCTGTCTCTCCTTCTCTGTCTCTCTTCACTCTCTCCTTCTCTCTCTCTGTCTCAACACATACATTTTCAAGCAAACTATACTGTTTTCCACCGGATATGTTCACCCTCGGCGTGCTCTTCTCTGCTATCTGCCCCAAGTGCTTCCGGCCCCTCGCCTCCTTCCCAGCACCCTCTGCTGTCACCGTCCACGCCCCTTTGCTCCCCACTCTCTTGAGGCCACGCCCACGTCAGCATCCACCCAGCACCCTTCAGGGAAGAACCGCCTCTCTCCACACTCAGGGTTCAAAGCTGCCTTCTCCCCCATTGCAGTAATACCTTCTACTTTGTGCTTGGAGGCTTCATTTGCTTTTGTTTCTGTCTGTTTCGTACAACAGCTTTGCTACTTAGCAGAGGCTTGTGCTGTCTTCTTAGGCCCGTGCACTCGAGGAGTGCACCCCCGAGGCGCAGGACAGTGGTAAGCACCTGACTCTCAGAGGAGAAGGCAGAAGGTCTGCACGGGCCCAGCCCTGGCAGCCCTCACCTGCAGGCTGCAAGCCCCAGCCCCTTCGGTTGAGATCTGCCACCCTGCTGCAGCAGCTCCTACAGGACTCACTGTCGCGGTGCCCAGCAGTGCCTTCAGTTTGCCGGGCACACGAGCGTGTGGTGAGCAGCGGAAAGCACCCTTGGGAAAGCTTGCTGCCCCCTGTTCCCAGCACACGCTTTATCCCAGATTTGAAGCCCACATCTCCCAGGCAGGCTGTAAAACACCTCCCAGGTTCAACCCTCAGCCCCACAGCCACCCACGCCTCCGACCTGGCATTTGTCTCAGGGCCTGAGATGCCATTTGCCTGTGGATCAAAGGCTGTGGGAACGGGCAGCAGGCTGGGCTGAGCTCAGATCCTGCCCACGCCCTTCCTGTTTGCAGCAGCCCACCCCAGGGGCCATTAAGTGTCTTCGCAGGCGCTCTGCGGGCCTGAGCGGCAGCCCCTTGCCCTGGAGCCTGCTTTCAGCGTCTCATTGTCCCTGGCAAGGTACAGATAGCGGCCCAGACGCTCCTTTCCCCTTTCCTGGGACGCAGATAAGGCACTGAAAACAGGTCTCTATTTTCCTACACAAAAGCTGCCTTAGAAGAATGGGGTGGAGCAGCAGCGATAACCAGCAGAACTTGGTGCATTTTGAAAAGAGATGGGGGTGGGGGTGAGGAAAGACTCAGGCTTTGAGACTTTCCTGGGCTGGAGAAGCTGAGGAGTGTAGGGTCACAGCGTCCCTTTCCAGGCCCAGAAGGGAAGTCATTCCTCTCAAGCCAGAGGGTCATGGAAACTCCCAAGGGTGGCGAGGCCACAGGGAGCCTCTGGGCAACCACTGGCCTAGAGTGCAGCTTCAGCTTAGAAGGCAGGCAGTGGGGGCAGCGAGAGTGTCTGTCTGTGCTGCCACTCCAGCCACCAGATCGCACCCCTGGAGACCGTTGTGGCCGCACTTCCATCCCCAGCTGTGTGCTGGGAGCGTGGGGTGCTCAGGGGACTCCAAGTGTCCGAGGGTCACTGGTCAGGGGTTCCTTCAAGGACCGCTGTCTACAGTGCCCATGTTATGGAGCAGGCACTGTCCTCCAAAGACGATGAGGGTGTTCAGAAAACGCAGAGCCAAAAAGAGCAGAGTGAAAAGGCAAAGGACACCCATGGCTATCCAGAGAAGAGGGTGGGAGAAGAGAGGAGGGCGGCTCACAGAGGTGTCCTGCAGGGGAGAGTCCTGAGAGCAGAGTGGCCTCTGGCGCCAGCGCTTGCCCTGGAGTCTGCGGCCCAGGGTGGAACCTGCAGGCCTTGCTTTCCTTCTTGGGAAAGGCTGGCACATGGCTGGCCGAGTTGAGGAGACCAGCGCCCTGGGGTGGAGTCCAAACATTAGCATTGCTTCTCAATCCCTCCCCCCATAGGTTCCTACTCTGAAGCCCAGGCCTGCACTGTCAAAGCTGCTCAAGTTGGACTGGAGCTTCTGACCCTGGACGTCATCCTCTAGATCGGAGTGATAGGCCTGCACCCCACACCAGGCTGGGGCACTGCTTTGGAACGCACTCAGAGGCTCCACTGGACTGGCAGGTTGAGAATCAGAAAGCAGGGGTCATCTCTCAGGTATCCATTAGTCTTGAATTTGTATGACTGAAGCTTACAGTGAGTTTCTCATGTATCTGTCATCTGTCATCCATACATCCATACATACATCCATACATTTATCCATCTCTATATTTTTTTTCTGTACTGGGGATCGAACTTGGGACCTTGAGCTTTCTGGGCAGGCACTTATGCCATTGATATATATCATATATATATATTTTTTCCAGCACCTAATGCATGCTGGGAAAGTGCCTTCCCCCAAACTCCCCCTCCACCCTGGTGAGTTGCTTTCCCAATCCTTGTCTGTCCTTTATCCAAAAGCTTGGTTTAGAGCTCCGTGCTAGCCCAGGTCTTTCTGGAACTGCTAAGGTAAGGAGTCAGGAACCGGCCACTGTGGCTTCTCCCACACTTGGGAGGTAAAGCAGGTGGTGGGCGTGGGCTCACTCACAGCAACCTGGTTTCACACCTTGGGAGCTTGGAGGACTTTTGGAGCATGAAAGCCAATTCATCAGCTTGTGAGATCCAAGACAGTAGACGTCTCCATGGAATGAGCTGTGATGAGAGAAAGTGGACACGGGGGAGAGCAGCCCTGACCCGCTGCTGAGCCCCAGCCACCCTCTTATGAGCTTGGAACCAACCGCACCCAGCCAGCCGTCTTCCATGGCTGGCTCGAGCCTGTGGGGCTTTGCTGGGAAAACGCGTGGTGGTTTGTACGTGTCCCACTCTCTTAGATATGTGCTTCTGAAATTTGAATCTAAATCGTCCTTGTGATCTATCTCTCTTCCCCTTTCTGCCCACTTGCTTCTGGATCTGAGTCCCCAGAACCCACATTCAGGCCATTACTCTGGAGTTGCTCGTTTCCCCTTGGGAAGCATGGTGACCACCAGCAGGCGTCCCTGACTATCACATAGCTTTAAAGCCAAGTCCACACCCACGTAAATAGAAGAGCAGCAGGCAGCACAGCACTGAGGGGGGTACCAAGCCCCTCACACAGATGGACTTGTCAGGCAGTAAAAGCCAGAGACGAATACAGTCTTATCAGCTTAGTTCTTCCAAATAATATCTCAGAGTTAGGAGTTGTTTTCTTTTGTTTTGTTTGTCTTTTTGAGACAGGATCTCACGATGCAGTTCAGGCTGGTCTTGAACTCATTTTGTAACTCAGACTTCCCTGGAACTCAGAGATTCTTCTGTCTTAGCCTCCTGAGTGCTGGGCTTACAGGCATGTGTCACCGTGCCCAGCCCCAAAGGATGTTATTGGCCCTAGAAGCTTAACTTCAGCACCTTTGGGATACCATCACCTGGCATCTGCCGAAAACACTCAGGGAAGATGTCCCTTCTCTCATGTGACATCCCATTCCAATTTTTTCTTAAAGTCCAAGTGACGTTAAGTGGCAAATTAGAAGCATTGTATGTAATAGGAAAGCCCAGAAGAAAACAACCACCATGTCATAAAAAAGGAGAAACACGATGGGGGAAATTTACTGAATGAGAAACGGTGGTTGAAAATGTTTATTGCCCTTTAGAATTGCTTTTAAAAAGCATACATTCGCGTGGCCTGCATCCATCCCGTGCAGCGGGGCTGAGAGGACCGATTCCCTTCGGCAGCTTCTGCTGGTAGCCGAAGAGTGGTTTAGATCTCTTCTTCACGAGACTATTTTTAACAAGGAACTGATTCTTTCAAGCACTAGTTCACAAAAATTACCCATCTTTGTGTTCTTATTACTTAAGTGTTGCGATTAAGTGGGGCATATTTTAGTCATCCCTGTTCTCAAATCCTAGGCTTGTAGAAAGCATATATAAATATTCACAAATATTTGTAGCAATTGTGAAACCAAACCAAGGACACAAAACTGAGGGGCAAACCAAATATATAAGAAGTGTGGTTTTCTAAGTGACACAGTATCAAAATTATACTAGAAAATGTCATTTTAGATCTGATGCTTACTCTAGAAAAATGATTTGATAGAGAAAGGTTAAAAACGTATTAAGGGATAAATTATAGGGAATTTGCACTTTGCAGTTTGTTCTAGGTGTTAATGCATAGGCTTATCTCCTTCAACCTGAAAATGCTTTAGCTTTTTAAAATTAATCAAAGCAATGTTTTTTCTGCACATGAGCTTTCAGTATAAATCAAGACAGGTTTACTCTTAAGCATAATGTGTCTACTTAGTGCTCAAATGTTATGTTTTCCAGGACTGGAAAGAAAAACACAGTCTTAGCAGCCATCATGCACCGAGAGCCCTCGGTGGCCGGGCTCAGGGCGACACACAAATCCCCAATCTAAAGGAACAGTCAGGACTGGTTTCCCCTCCGAGGCCTGGTAATGGAACCATGGCCCCCGCCTGCTGAGGGCATCAAACTGATGTGGCCCTGTAAGTTTCTCAGAGCTCTTTCATGTCTATCATCTATTGAAAATCCTGTGTTTGGATACAATGGATTCTGAGAAAAACTAGTGTTGGGAGGAATCGCCTAAGGACAGTCAGAGAGGGTGGCTGAGTCTTTTACTTTTCTTTATAAAATCAAAAAAAAATTCATTGTTTTCCTAGTTTCCAAATCTCTACTCTATAAATCTTACCTAAGAATTAAGAGCCGGTCTACTACACTGACTGCCAGAGGATTTAGAAATAATTTAAAAGCAACCCCAGGCTTACTTCTTCTGAGTGGCTAGAAACAGGACCTAACTTCAGAAATTCACTTCGGTTCAGCCAACCTAGGCACTGCTGCTCTCGGGCTCCAAGAAGGAAAGGACCTTGAGCTCCCAGGATCCTGTTTTATTGCAGGATGAATGAAAGCAGCGGTTCCACCTGCAGGACACAGGGAAGCCACCAAGCAGGGAAGCTGGCGTGAGCAGCGTGCAACACCAGGCTGACAGCTCGGCGAAGAAAATGGCTTGTTGTAGTGCTGAGATATGGAGGCGAATGCTGCCCGTGTTGAAAACTGCCACAAAAGGTTGTACCCTAGGGAAGGTGCATCATTTATTTGCTTTCTTCCTTGAGTTTTCGCATCTGTCTGCTTAGCTCAAGGAGTCAATATATTTTGTGTGTTTTCTTAAGTGATTAAACATACAAATAAGTACCTATTTTTAAAAATCATCACTGATAAAAGTGTATTTATTCTCCACATTGAAAGCTAGTCACGGGCCAGCCAAATAGCTCAGTGGATTAAAGCACCTGTAAGCAGGTGCAGGGACTGGGGCTCAATCCCCAGGGCCTGCAGTGCCAGCCTTGCCCTTGGGGCTTCTGTGATGGCAGTTGAGAGTGGGCGTGCTGGTGCACACCTGTAATCCCAGCTCTTGGGAGGCTGTAAATGGGCGGATCATGAGTCCAATCTAGTAGTGACAGCTTGGCCCCCTGGCTGCTAGGTACTGAGGATCACAACAGGCACCTTGGCTGGACTGGGGAACACCAAGGACGTTAGCAACTCACCCTTGCTGGTGCGTCTATGAGGGTGTGAATCCTGTGTGGGCCAGCAAACTCAAGGGAACCCTACTCTGAAGAGAGAGGCCACAATGGAAGGAACGCAGAAGGGGGAGGAAGTTGTGAGCACACACCGCTCCAGCTGTCTCTGCTTCCTGCCTCCCATGAGGCGAGCAGCCTCTCCGCCCCACAGCCTTCAGCCATGACACTTCTACCTCACCACAGGCGCACAAACAGTAGAGCCAGCTGGCCACAGGCTGAAACCTCTGAATGCACAAGCCACAATAAACCTTTTTCCCTTTAAGTTTCATTCTCTGGCATTTTGTCACAGTGATAAAAAGCTTATCAATACAAAATTCTGCTTCCTCTTGAAGGTCCCATGGGGAAGGACATTGGGGTGTGAGGTGGGGCTCACCTCCATTCACTGCCATCTCACTTTCCCCATAATCTGACTACAGGAAGAGGAGTGTACTTGTAGGTGTCACTGAACACTTGGGCAAAATTAAGGGGAATCACAAAATGAAAGTGAGAAAATAACTGTGTGGTGGATATGACTGTCAGAGCTCATGGAAGGGTTCTCCCCAAAATGAAATCCTTCCTCAGGAGACAACCCTTTCGGGTTCTGAATCCTATCCTCCGGGCTTCGACTGCTTTCCCTATACTCTGAGCGTCATACTCATGGCTACGTTGGCCTTTGAGCAAAAAGAGCTTATGTTTGTATCTTACTAGGAAAATAGCAATAGTTTTACACACACACACACACACACACACACACATGCACTAGTGTAGCACACATGAAAAAGAGTCATCTTTATTGTCAGTGGGTGTGGTGTGCAGTTAGTTGTGACCAAAGAACCACTCTAAGCATAACTTCAACCAGGTGCCCTGACTGGATCACCTCTGTGGGGCAGGACTGGGGTGGGGTCTCCAAGACCGCATGGTGGAATATTCTAGATGAGGACCTACCAGACAGGGCCTACTCCTAACTCACTGCCTTCCCACACTTAGGAACTGGGCAGACGGGGTTGCTAGTGGCCTAGCAAAACCCTCCCTGCCCCCTTGTTTAGAACTTGTGGAAGAAAAAGCAGGAGGGTGGCCCCAGTGGCTAAGAAGAGTCAGCAAGAAAGGGTCACCATCAGAAGCCCGAGGCAGAGAGATGTCCTTCCTCCTGAGGGCCGAAATCTGGCTGGGACCTTCCCCCACGATGGTACCCCCTTCTGAATGCGCACCACACACAGGCCGCTGCTGAGGCCCTAGCTTACAGCCCCGGGGAAAGAAGAAGAATCTGGAACCTGTGGCAAGATTCTCCCAGGAGTCCCCAAGGAGTGCAAGTGCTGAGGTCCCCAGCTCTGACCCTCTGGGGTCCCCTTGCTGGCCTGCTCTCCCATGACCTGGGGCTGTTCTCTGGGACTTCACCTTTGTTTTCCCAGTCTGGCCCTCCCGGAGCTTGTTTGTGTAAGACATGCTCTCTCTCCACTCCGTTTCCTGTGTCTCTGTCGTTTCCTCCCTCTGCCATTCTACACGGTGGCATTAACAGCCATTGTTTTTCTTTCTAACCACAATCCCAGTCAGGACAGGGCAAGTAGGTGCAGACTGTGGTGGCAGCAGGCGGGTCTGCGGGATGCTAGGAGCTCCCAGCCCCTTCTGGCGGGCACCTGGAGGGAGGGGGCCTGCTTGTCATCGGGGAAGGAAGGAACAGTATCAGCAGAGAGCTCCAGCCAGGAATCCTGGGGCACTATCTGAACGCTGCAGGCAAGCCAGCCTCAGCGCGCCGATAACCATCTTTGCGAGGGAAGCTAGGACTGTGCTTTGCTTCCTGAGATTTTGACACGTTCACACTGAAAAAGCAATCAATACTTATTTACTAAAGAACTAAACAAAAATCCCAACCCAGGTGCAGAACACGTAAATAGCATGCCTAGTTGGAAGTAGCTTTCCTTGTGGTTTCTCTCCGGTGCGCCGACCTGTTATCCCTTTTGATTGGCCCCAGCCGTGCAGTCAGCCACACTGCAGCAGAAGAGAAACTGCTTAGGTTTTCTTGGCAGTGCTGGATCAGACAGGTTCTCACAGGAGTTCAGATCCTGGGTTGTTTTCCAGAGCACAGGCAGAGAGAACTGCAAAGGTAGCTGGCCAGGGCAAAGAGGAACTCGATGCCTTGTTATTTACCGCTGAAATGCCAACGTCTGGTTCAAGCATTAATTTTCAAATGGAAATAGGAGGAGCACAAGGGCCCAGATCCCACTGCAGGACTAAATGAATGAAATGCGGTCTTCAGCTGCAACTCCAGGACACCACCTGTGTGTCCCTAACAACAACTAGGTCACGTACGACCTCGGCGTTTATTTTTTGACTGTCACCTAGCAGAAGTCGGTGGCTCTATTTTGGTAGCATTTGTTCCATAAGGCTCTCCCGGTATTTGCAGTTCCTTTCGTGACACTTTTCCGGCCCGTGATGACACTATGGGTCACTCATCAAAGAGATTTTGTTTGCTTCTAATTTTAAAAGGCAGTGTGGTTACCAAGAATGTGTAAACTTCCAGGTTTCTGTTAGAGAAATAGTTATGGGCACAAATGCAACAGGAACCGATCAAATTCTCTTATTTCCAATAAAGCCATTCTTTTTATTAAATGTTACAAGCGTGTCTAGTGCCACTACCCTGCCTCAAAGCTGCTGGCTTGGGGACATGATTTAAATATGAATCAGTCACCGGTTACACTTTAGGCAAATAATGGCGGCTGTCACTTAGGTACAGGAGGAGGCTGCGGTTTGCAAAATCCTTGACAAGATTCCTGCAGCCCCATCCTGGGGTATCAGGCTCACAAAATCCACTTTACACAAAGTATTGAACACTACCAGAGATCCTTTCTTTAAAAAATGGAAAGCTGTGTCTTTTTAAAAAGAGGCTATTTTGCAAAAACCAATTTATTACAGGAATGAAATTGTTTTTCTTGAATTTTAAATAAACGCTAGAATGCATAAGGATGAAATGGTTTCTGAGCTCTACTTTAAGAAGCAAAGAGGGGAAATGCAAGAGGTTCCTGTGAAGGAGGCTAGTGCCCACCACAGCACTCACTAAGCTATGTCCACTTTTACTTCTCATTGCCATTCAAAAATAAATTCCAAGAGCCGGTCAGATAGCTCAGCAGACTGAAGCACTTGCTTAGGCAGATGCAGGGACTGGAGTTCCCGTGGGCCCTGTCCCTGGGGCATGCTGAGACCTTGACTGAGACTGGGTGTGGTGGCACACCTCTGTAATCCCAGCACTAGGGAGGCTGAAAACAGGAAGATCATTACAAGTCCGATCTGTGTAGCGAGACCCGGTAGACTCTGCTGAATACATAAAAAACAAAAATCAATCAATCAATCAATCCTCAAACAAGAACTGACAGGGTGAGACAAAAGGGAGTGTGTTTCCCTTTATACCTATTATTCCTTCTTCACTCAATTGCTCTAATCGAGGAGCACTTTCTAAATGTGCTGTTCTGGACCTGCCTGTTGGGTAGAGGTCAGAAGTGTTAGAACAGTTGGCAATACAAAGCGCTGTGCAGGTGCCAGTGTTTCAGATATCGAAGGAAAGAAATGGAAATTCCACAGCTGCCTGCAGATGAGTTGACATTCTTTTTTTTTTTTTTTTTTTGACATTATTGAAGCAGTTACCGCCCAGTCTAAACAATCTCCAATTCAGATTTTCAACTTTTTCATTGGAAAGCTTTTCCTCAGAAGTACTTCATAGAGATCTAGGGCAACAGTGTTTGGCGAATCCATGTTTTCCTCATTTTGCAACTAGTTAGAAGATTTGGAGAGGATATCTGACTCGGTCAGTAAATCAGAGAATGTCTTTTTCTACCTCTGACAAATAAATACCACACAAAATAACCAAAAATGTAGCAAAATTAGCTGGAGGTGGTAGTGTACACTGTAACCCAAACACTTAGGAAGCTAGGGCAGGAAGGCTGTGTGAGCCAGGACCAGGGAGAGAGGGGGAGGAAAGGGGGGAAGGGGGGGAGAGAGAGAGAGAGAGAGAAAGAGAGACAGACACAGAGAGAGACAGACAGAGAGAGAGAGAGAGGAAGAAAGGAAGAAAAAAGAGAAAGAAAAGAATGTTTTAGAATTTACTTCATCAGTAGGAGGGCCTTTAGGAAACAATAAATCTTCACTTGACTTTCCTCCTCCTCCTCCTCCTCCTCCTCCACCTCCTTCTCCTCCTGCTTTCTCCCTCTTTCTGTCTCCTGCCTCTCTCTCTCTGTCTCCCTCCCTCCCTCTCTCCCTCCCTCTCTTTCTCTCTCTTCCATCCCGCCCCTTCCTTTGCAATAGCCAGCACTGAACTCAGGCATTGTGTGTGTTGGGACCCAGCAAGCTGTTATGACTGACCTACATCCCCAGTCCTTTTTATTTTCTACATTTTGACACTGGTTTCTCTCCTTAAGTGATTCCCCTGCCTCCCCAGGAGCTGGGCCACGGGTGTGCAGCCCCTGGGGTGCCAACCATCCCTCTTGCTCAGTGCAGATCTGCACTCCTGGTGACAGCGGGCTCTGCGCGCCTGCCTCCCTGTGCTCTCTGCGCTGACCCGCCACGGAGTGGGGTTCGCCCACGCAGGATGCAAGTGCCACAACCTGTCCTTCCTGGCAGTTTCGTTTCTGAAGTGTACTCATGCGTGCACAAAGGAAGCGGTGGAGGAAGAGGCAGGAAGGGATTTTTGTTCCTATTTTGTCCCGTTTTCCTCTTCGCGGTGTCCTGAGACAAGATCCTTCCAAAGCCCACACAGCAAAGTGCTGTGTCTGAGTCCACAGGGGTCCCGGTCCAGAGAGGGACAGAACGCAACCTGGCTTTTATAAAGACTGAAACACTCGGGGTACTTAGGCCTCGTCTGGCGGAGGCGCCTCCCCCAACCTCCTGCGCGTCCTGGGTGCATCTCTCCCTTCTATTTCAGGCCTTGGGGATCCAGGCTGCCCCCACCTGCGTCTGAGTAGGAAAGAATCATGCTGGGTGCGAGCGGCATCCACAGAGACAGCCGGCTCAGAGCCTCCGGGCTCGCGCGGTTATCTGGATATCCATCCCAGCTGCACCTTCTGACAGAGCCCAGCCGAGCGCCTGGACCACTTATCACCAAGGGCTGGAATTCGGCCTCGCGCCGGCGCGCTGGCCCTCGCGGCTGGGTTATGGGCCTCACACTTCAACACCGCCCAAGTGCGGGCCGGCGGGTGCGGGAGTCAAGTGGGAGGTCAAGCAGCCAGTCGCTCTGCCTCCTGCAGCCTGCCCGCCTGCAGCTCCGAGTCTGAGCTCCGCTCCCTTCTGCCCGTCTGGCCCGGGCCCTGCAGGGTGGTCTTGTGCGGCTCTCAGCTACTTCCGGCTCCTTCCAGGAGGCAGCTTCCACCTGTGCAAGGAGCCTGTGCTATGTCACCATCCACTGCCCTTTCTGTCGTAGCCCTCCAGAGTTACTGCCTGGGACCCGGCACCCCCGACGCAGTGCATGTGCCCGCCAAAGGGCTCAGCCAAGGAGCCTGCGCTCCTGGCTCCCACCCTGGTTTCCCATCGTGTCTGTCCAAACCCCTAACTCACTGCCAGTTTTAAGGTAAAAGCTACAGCACAGGAGCTGTGTAAATCCTCAGCTGCCTTGGCCCGGACCCCTGGCCTCCAGCCTGAGCCCCCGTCCCCCCAGCCCTGGAGGAGCTCCCCCGGCCCCGGAGGAGCAGGGCTCCCCGCAGCATGCCCCTCCTCTGCTAAACTTGGTTGTTGCTATTCCAAACCTTTCCTTTCCCCTCCCCAATACCAGAATTCATATCCAGTTCCTCTTCCTGCCTCAGTGCATAGTTAACTGGCCCAGGGAGAACAAGTGTCAAATACTAATTATCTCCAAGATAAACAGGGATGCATGTGTGCTACATCCTGTGGGCGTTTGAAGAGATGCAACCGCATACTTTTATTTGTTTTGTTTTGTTTTCTTTTTGCGCTGGGGATTAAATTTGGAACTTTGCACCTGCTAGGCAAGTGCTCTACCCCTGAGTCCCCAGCCCCACTGACATTTAATGTTAGAATTTCAAGTGCCCAGGGAAATGGGCTGCCCAAGGCAGAATTTAGTTACAGCCAGAAGGTTCTTTTTTGCCACTCTCTTTCCAGAGAAATGGCCAGTCTCTGAGGCTGGCCCTCACCGGCTGCACAGCCACTGTCACAGCCGCTGTCCCAAGGTTGGATGATGTGCATCCTCTTTGTGCCTGCAGCTCACATTCTTCCAGATCTGCCCAGCTGCCTTCAGTATGGCCTCTCTCGGTGTGACATGGGACACAGTAGAGAGAACTCAGACTCGGCTTTCAGGCCATGACAGGCCTGGCAACACTGGCAAGATGGTAACTTCTTTGAGGACTCACTTTTCTCATCTGTAAAATGGAAATTTATCGCCTTTCCAGTTGCTGAATGAATCAGTAACACATAGGGTTATTTCATGCCACAGCTGCTTTTAAGACTAGCTACTAGTAGTACTTTTGTGAATTACACTTTTTAACATAAATGTAGTATACGTCATTTGAAATTTGATTTTTGGATTATTCTGGGCTACTAGGTATCTCTACTATGGAAAGTTTAAAAACAAATGAAAACTCTGACATCCTATTACTCTTCCCACAAAAGGTAGAAATTACCTCCCCATTCAAATTTCGAATATTAACTCTGGCCCAGCTTTTAAATACCACACACAATGATTTTCCTGTCCGGTCTTTGAAAACATTCACTTTAAAATAAGGCTCTCTAAGAAGTCTTTGTAAGTAATAAACCTACACTTTCCCTTCTTGACAGTTTGAGAGGATCCTAAAAAAATCTATGAAGGCTTCACCTAGGGAAAGATCCTGTTTCTATATATGTCATGGAAGCACACCTCTCAAACTAACAGTTCTGCCACTGATTCTTCAAAACGAAGCAGACGTTCGCCTGCTTTAGTAAGCCCAGCACCTGCCCTCGCCCTGACTCTTCTCTTCTGACCAAGCCAGCCTCTCCGCATTTGACCTCACAGATTCTTCTTTCAGCCAGCTTTGGTTCACTATAAAACTGAAGGATCTTCCTTTTTCCTGTACAGAAGAAAGAGATGCCAATATTTTCTTTATTTTACCTTAAGTCATGTTGTAAATCTGTGACCAACTAGGTTAGTTGCTTAGGAAAGTTTAAAAAAAAAAAAAAAATATATATATATATATATATATATATATATATATATATAGAGAGAGAGAGAGAGAGAGAGAGAGAGAGCGAGAGAGTTAAAAATAATAACAAGCCAGATATTACTTATCATTCTTTTAGAGTTTACATCTAGATGCCCCCTAGAGCCTCCAGTGACCATAGGGGTACCTGTGGACCAGGCCTGGACTGTTGGGCTCAAGCCTGACGACCGTGAGTAGCCAGGGCGGTGGTAGGTGTGGCTGGGAGGTTGGGAGCGCTTCTCAGCTCCTCCTATGCCTCGTGTCTGCCAGGCCCAAGCTGCAGCTCTCACCCACCAGCCCCTCAGCCACGCTGCCTTGCCTGGGAGCCAGCCGGCCACACACAGATGCTTCCACTGTGAGCCAACGTGCAGGCTTCCTCCTGATTGCTATGGGTGTTCAGACCATCTCAGCAATGAGACAGGGACTAAGCCACTCTCTTCCTCAGAGTTGAGGTTCTAACGCCTCTGGGGACTCTGGATGTGCCAAAGGTGGCCCAGATCCAGTGGAAAAGTTAAGCCTCAGAGCCAGGGCGATCTGACAGCACTGTGGTGCATTCAGGTCGGCCTTGCAGCCTAGCCGCGGGGCTGGTCACCTTGTGCTCCCGCCAAGTGTTCTTCCTGAATTTGCTGTTGTCCCGAGTGCTGCCATACAGAAGCAAACACAGAAGGGTACAGACAGCCTGCCAGAGCCAGGGTGGTGGGAGCCATTTCAGGAAGGGGCAGCAGGGGTGACTTGTTTCTGTGTCCTCTCCAGCTCTGCCTTTACCTCTGTCACTCACCTGGGAAAACTAACCTGTCTAATTCCAAGTGTCTCTTACACGTGGGCCTCAGCTGCTGCACAGCGTGAACCTTGGTGCCTCTTTGTCCTCACTCACGAAATCACTGCATGTCCTCTTCTCAAGGATCTCCCCAGTCTATGTCTTCTTCCTTTCTGGTCCAGCTCCTCCACCTTGCTCCTGTGTTATACAGCTTTGCATGTCATGCCAACACCTGCAATGAGCTCTAGCCCACTTGCCCAGCTTCCAGAACCTTCCTCTGGTGGGGAAGATAAATTCACACTCAACTTCACAATCTCCATCCTCCTGTGCTTCCAGCTTAAACCAGACTAAAGATCTGACTGAAAAGATTGAATTGTGGCACCTGTTCTCCTACTTAAAAGTTATTTGACTTTGGTTGAGGTGTAAAAAGGGCTGACTTGAAAACCTGATCTAGATTAAGTGACTGGTCAATGAATCACCAATCACAACCACGAACTAGTGTGGTCTAATCTTCTACTTGTCTTAGTCTTTGTCTTACTTACTGTCTTGTTGCTGGGACACAATCCTGACATCCACAACTCTGAGGAGGACAGGTTTATTTGGCTCATGGTTTGTGGAGGCCCCAGTCCACGGTTGGCTGGCTCGAAGGCAAAGGGGCCTGGAAGTACAGAATTGCTCTTGGCAGGGAAGCAGGGAGCAGAAAGAGATCAAGAGAGGAGGAGGGAGCTGGACCTGCCAGGCCACGCCCCCAGTGACCTCCTCCTCCAATCAGGCTTCATCTCCCAACACCACATTCAGCTATCTGCTCCTCAGTAGACAAGTCCACACCCCCTTGATCCAATTGTTATAAGCATCTAAGTTAGGTCAAATCATTACAGGCAGTCAGACAGGGCTGGACCCTCAAAGGAGCCTGTCTCAGTTACTTTTCTCTTGTTGCTGGGACAAAAAACCTGATACCCAGAAAATTAAGGTAGGAAAGGTTTATTTAGCTCACAGTCTATGAAGGCTTCAGTCCATATGTAGCTGGCCCCAACGCAGAGTGACACATGACAGAGGGCAGCTGTTTGTGGTGGCAGAAGGCAACCCAACAGCAAGAGCAGAAAGGGAAGAGCAGTGGTGGTGGCAGCAGAGGCCAACCTCTCTCCCTTCCTTATACTGCATTCAGGCTGTCTGTGAGTATAGCACTCACACTCATAGTCCCAGCATTGAAGCATGAATTAGTCACAACCTCTACAAGCCACCCCAAGACTGCATAAGGCTTTGGGGGGACAACTAAATGCAAATCATAACAGAGCCAGTGCAGAAGACTGTTACCTTGCTACTGTGGGAGAGACAGGCATGTTGGCTGAGGGCTGACCTCAAGACAACAGATGAAACAAATGCACCCACGTACTTCCTAAGGTTAAGCATTGGGGGTTGACATTACACATAGGTACTGATCACCTAAGGAGGCCAGGAAGAGCCACGGCCCCAGCCTCCTCGTTCTGTACTCATGCCCACTTGCTTCGTCACTCACCTGCCCACTTGATCCTGATTTAATCAATTTTACCTGAGCAATTGCGCTCCTAATCTTACCAGTTGACCAAAGTTTTGTCCACCTCGCGCCCACCTTGTGATTTCCCATTTGTCCCATGTTAGACCCACCTCACCTGGTGGATCTGCTCCATAAAAATCCCTAGAAAAGGCAGGCTCCTAGGCAACCCACTCAGGACCCCTCTGTCCCTTCTCAGACAGAAGCTTTCTCTTTTTCTTTCTTTTTTCAATCTTTTATTTATTCGTGTGTGTGGTACAGAGTCACACTATGCAGCTTGGACTCATAGTGCACGGCACATCTGGTGTTCTGCGGCTGGCATGGTGTGCAGTACCAGGGATTGAATCCAGGTCCTTGCCTTTGCCAGGCAGGTGCTTAGACAGCTGAGCTATCTCCCCAGCCCAGAAGTTTTCCTTCCCCAATAATTGTATCCTGCCCTTAACCTCTACTGTTCCTAAAATTCATTGTTCAATTTTAAAAAACACACACTCGTACCTGACATCTAACAGTGTGGGAGTTTCTTTCTCCTGTGTCACAATCACCTCTCCAGAGCCACACCTGTGAGCACATGAAGCTTTCAGAGGACAGCTCGAAAGAGACCATGAAAGTCCCACTACTGAACTCCACTCTTGGCCCCCCGCTGTGCCCCCAGAGGCTGGCCCGCACTGTTGGGTTTTCCTGTGGGCATGGCCTGTGAGTGACGTAAACAGGGAAGTGCTTGTGGAACAGCTTCGAGCGCTCCTGGCTGCTCCTCTTTCCCAGCAGGCCGACTCTGCTAGACACTGCAGCCTCCCTGGGCAGGAGTGGCAGCATCTCCTTCCCAGTGCCCACCCAACGGAGCGAACTCAGAGACAAGCGGTCCTCCACCCACAGCCCCCTCCTCAGCCCCACCGTCTCCATTCACTGTCACCTGCAAACTGAATTCACAGGCTCCACCCTGGGCTTATGGGTGCTGGAACCAGCAAGCCTTCCAGGAGACAAATTTGAAAGTTCAAAAGTCCATATCTCAAAGTGTGTGTAGGTTTGCATGAATATGCAAACCTCAATAGACAGATAGTGCAGGTTAATTAAAATCAACATGCAGGCAGCTTTTGTCTACTAACAATTGTAGTAGCGTAGAAATGAAAGCTGCGGGTGTCTCAAGCAAAGGAAAGGAATATGTGAAAAAGAAAGAGGAAACGTTTGGGCAGCTCATGGATGTACAGGGAAGCTAAGCGGCTGGGCCCAGGAAAACAGAGATCGGCATGGCGGAGATGTCTTCCTTGGAGCTGGAGGCCTCCTGCAGACTCCTGTGGATGCCTCAGCCACGCCAGTGGCCTCAGCGCCCCTGTCCTCTTCCTGAGACACAGCCCATAGTTTCCCTGCGGAGGCAGAGGCAGGGCCACAGCACATCCTATGGGTTGGGGAAAGGGAGGAGAGGGTGGACAGAGAAGCGATCTTGCCTACTACAAAGTCTGGTGGATTTTTCTATCTGATCAGTTAACTCTGTGATCCAGCCTTGGTGTTGCATCTCATGTCATAGTTTACCAAACAATTTTTATACATGATTTAATCTAATTTTATTTTAAGGTATATGAGTTCTATTTTGTTTATATTCTCCTTTTAGAGATAAGGGAGCAGGGCCTCGGAAAAGGTGTGATGGCACATGTGCACAGCACCAGCACTCTGGCAGGCTGAGGCAGGAGGCAGGAGGGCCACAAGCTTGAGCCCAGCCCAGGCAATTCAGTGACTAAGTGAAATCGTGTCTCAAAATTTAAATTTCTTTTTTTATTGCTTAAGAAGTGGGCTATAGCTCAGTGCAAAAGCCCTGGGTTCGATCCCCTGTCCTGGGGCTGGGAGGGAAAATACAGGATGCATTGCACACAAGAGCTGATGCTGTTCTCTTTAGAATAAAAGTGTTTCTGGAGAGAAAACATTCTCTCAGGCTTTCACAGAGAGCAATCTGGTCAAACAATGGCCGTGACTCATCTACATGGCTGACACTGACAAAGGACCTACACACTGCAGTGCAGGATAGCAGGATAAATCCTGAAGGGACTTGACTGACCGTATCAGATACAAAAGATACATTTCTTGTTATATAGGTCTTGCTTTGTCTTGGTCTTAACAATCCAGCAGAAAAATATAAAAACAAGGTATAAAAAGTAAAGCCATATTAATATGCTGAGCTGTGAAAGGCTCAAGTCAACAACTTCTGACATTGTCAGTCCAATAGATAACCCACTACTATCTGGACTACTGGACTATATTGTATTATTTTGCTGAATTCACACACCTACAATATTCAAATGGCAATGGAATGCCCATCTCTGACAAAACTAAACAAAAAAGGGGATATAAAGGAAGGACCATTTTGTATCTGTATATACAAAATGAGATAGCTATACAGCTACTTTCTCTTAATTCAATGAGAAGAAAGATTTGTATTAATAGTATTTGGACAGGCTATTGTGTCTGCATCTTGTACTATGAATAACCACTAAGAAGATAACAATATACAATGTATTAATTATTGAAACTGTCCTATTAATTGGTTTTGAAACTGTCTCATTGATATGTTTCTCAATAAAATTAATTTTAAAAAGAATAAAAATGTTTCAAAGACATGATATTTCACATATGTCTACATCATTTTGGATCAAATGTTTATAGTATTTTTAAAAAACATGAAAATTTTAGTTTAAAAAATCACAAACTAAGCGTAAACACCACTAAGTCTACAACTCACTGGATTTTACTTAATTTAAGTGCATATATTTAAGCACATCGAATGTGACCCAGATGTGAGAGAATCAAGACTGTATGAGACGCAATCTCTGCTCCCATAATTCAAATTAAGTCATCTACATAAATAGAAAAAGCCATCTAAATAAATAAGTGCAACAGGGGCGCTCTAGGAGCGCTGCACTGTAACTGCCTGCTTACTCAGGCTCGCTGGACCCGAGCGTCTCTGGATCAGAGACACTCTTTTTTGTAGTTCCAGCATGGAGTACAGAGTCTGTGACAGATTAAAGTCTTGATAAATATTTTCAGGATAAATAAACCAGTGGAAAAAGAAAACTAACATGCAGAGGAGGCTGAGGGAAGACACAGTTTGCCTTGATTTTGTGTTTTAAGCAGAGCTGCAATTTGAGCCAGATGTGGGTGTGCAGACCTGTGACCCCAGCTGCTCGGAAGGCTGAGGCAGACAGGTGGCAAGCTCAAGGACAGCCTCCGAGCCCAGTGAGACCCTGATTGAAAAGAAAAAGTGAAAAGGGTTGGGAGTGTAGCTCAGCAAACAGCCCAGGCTTTAATCTCAACACCAAAACAAAGCACAGCTCTGACAAGTGGTATGGTGAAATTTTAGAGAATTAGTTCAAGTTACTCACCTCTCTGCCTGGCCTTTTGCACAGTACGAAGGGCATTTTTGGTCTTAGAGAGGACTTTACACTGGTCTGTTGCAACAACAGGTACTCGCATTTGTCCAAAGTCTAGTTCCATGCTGAGCACTTCCACAGATTTAGTTTTCTCAAATTCAAATTGTACTGTAAAAATTGCCCTTCTAGGCACTGTTTTGTTTATTTATATAT
>NW_004524610.1:8081427-8093351 GCF_000260255.1 Octodon degus
TCTAGGGACCTCCTCTCCCAGAAAACTGAGTTACCAGAACAACCGCCTACTCGCTTGGAGTTTCACGTGGACCCGGAATGGTTTATCCTCTCCGATGCATTTCTAGGAAGCACAGGAAGCACAAGAGTTGGGGAATTCCAGGAGAAAGAGACCCCTGGGAAGCCTGCCATCGGGTGTCAGGACAGCAGTATGCAAGAGGGATCCCCAGAACCCCTGGATCTGCGGCGCTTGGGCCTCAGAGTCTCTGTGTTCCCAAAACGTGCCGCACAACATCAAGCTGACGCTACAGGTACACTCTGAAAGAGAACCACTTCGGTAACTGACTTAAAAGTTTGTCTTCAATTTAAAGCTCATATTTGATTCAAAGCCATGTTGAAATATGTATCTCTACTTACAAGTCAAGCTGTTAAAGTACCCGGAGGGGCTGCAGGGACATGCCTGCAGGAGCAGGACCAACGGCCCTCCACAGGCAGCCCTGCGGCTACTTTGCACAACCTAAAAAGGGTCGACAGCAACTCAAAACACATGGCAGCTCGCACATGAAAAGGAGCCTTTCACTTCCTGGAGACACGCCAGCCTTTGGCTGGTAACATCGGCTGGCAGGGACCGGCGGGCGGGAAGTCACAGCATGCGCGACGCGCGGGGGTCCGTCTGCGTCCATCCGCGCTGCCCGGTGCGCGCAGGCTGGACAGCGGCCCTGCAGCTGGCGCGAGCCGGTGTTCTCGGCGGCCTGCAGACCCCGCAAGCTCCTTTCCCCTCACCATCCCCAGTGAGCCTTGCTGCGGGGGATTACGGTTGGGGCCACGAAGGATCCACTAACACAGTAAACACTCGTGAAAGCTTAAATCCTTATGTGAATAGAACCCGCTTTCCCAAGATGGCAAATCTTCGGTCGCCAGAGCGCAGGGAGAATGCGGCGCCGGCTGCTTAGTCAACCCGCCGCTGCCATAGACCTGCGCTTGCCCATGCGTGGGCCACCAGTCTTCAGGCCGCAGAGGACAGTTTGCTTATCTGAAATTAAAACCATACTGGGCAAAACCATTCTCGATTGCGAAGGCGCCTCAAAACGTTACCCTCAGGGTCACGATTAAGCAAGCTGTTTTTAAGAGCTACAGAAGCAGCAGCTCTGTCCCCACAGGCCACCCGGGGACGTGCACTTTTAAACAAATTCTTCACATTAATTCAGTTACTTGTGATTTATTCCTTTCTCGTAAAATGGAGCTCAGGGCATGAAAACAGAATTCTTATTGGTCTGAATGTGGGAATCTGGGTATGGAGACTCCGATTCCCACATCCAGATATAACCAGCTTTTATCTGTGCGAGTATTTACACAGTGGAAATGGCCCGTCAGAGGAAAATTATGTTGTTTTTTTCACTTAATTGTCTATCATGATTGTTTTTATAAGTCCTTGAACTCTTTTATTAACAACAAATTATAATTAAATATAATATTATCTCAAATAGATTAGTTGTAATATAATCTATTGTTTTCCATTTTTGAACATGGTTTAGTTTCTGTTATTTAGATGTAATAATTATTGTTACTTCAGTGTGTTAAACTTTGACCATTTCCTTAAAATATCTCCTTAGAAATGAAATTATGGTCTGTATTCTAGAAACACACATATATCTATAGCTATGTGTATATCTGTGTGTTCCGGATATATATTTCTTCAGAGGGAGGCCAATTTATTATCTATCAGCAGTGTTTTTAAGTGTTCATTTTACCATCAACATCACTGAAAATTCATTTTCATCAATTGTCATTTTGTTTTAACGCTTAGTCATTTCTCTTATATATGATTCTGGGTGGTTTGCTGTGTCTAATTGTTCATATGGCTGCCCGGCAAGTTCTTCCATGCGCAAAGTTTACAAAAAGCTATTAGAAATCTATACACACTATAGGTATGCTGAGGTTACAGCTTCCTTCTGTACTAAAGCAAGTATAACAATTTAGATCTAGGCTGTCCCCAAAAAGCTTCGTGTTAGCTGCAGTGGCCTAAAGAGGCAGCAGGAGTGTGACCTGGAAGCGGGGAGTCTGGCCCCAGCTCCTCCCAGCAGCTTGGCCTCGCTCGGCCCTTCCACAGGGCCGCTTCTGCCTGGACCCAGCCAGCTGTGAACTGAACCCCCGAAACCATAAAGCAAATAAACCTCTCATCCTCTGACTTGAGAGTGTTGAGCATCTTGTGCTAGCAACAGGAAAGTGACTAACAAAACAGGGTTGTTATGGTTCTACATGACTTGGGAAAAGAAGTTATCGTACGGATAGAACATAAGCTCTCAGCTAATGAGTTTAAAACAGGAAGTCAGTATTTTCAGCAGGAGTTAAATGTATGAAAATTTATCTGAAAATCCACATGCTTCTTCAGATTACGTACAAATCTGATAAGGCAAAAAAGGACTGAAGAGATCCTCATATCAACAACAAACTGTCCTCACTTGATTTAACCTCAACCCTCAGAACAGAATTAAATACACACACATATACAAGGTAGTACAATGCCCCTAGAGGCTCTCAAGTTTCCCCAAGCAGATCCAAGGGATGCTGTGGAAAGGAAAGCAGACACTAGACTGTGGCACTGTCGCAGATGATTAAAGGGGAGCTGAAGACATTCTCTGAGTACAAAGAGAACATGACACAAAAGGATGGTGGAAATGGCATGCAAAGTAACCAGTGGAGGGATGGAGGGGTGGAAAAGCTGACCAGAGTGGTTCAAAACACAACATCAAATTTACCAAAGATAAAAGCACCAACAAGGCGCCAAACAGAAATGATAGAGGTTCAAACATTTTTATAGAATTTCAAACAGCAGAACTGACCTATGTGAAAACAGGTTTCTGACGTTAAGGATAAAATGGGAACTCACTACAAGGGAGTCAAAGAAGCCTTAAAAATGATAAAAGAACAAGAAAAACTTATTCAACAGCTACCAGAGGATGCTAAGAGGTCTAGTTTGAGTTAGAAATAAGAAGACAGCACACATGGAACAGAAAAGTCTGTTTTTAGACATCGTGATAGAGACTTCCCAAGTGTGAGGGAAGATCTCAACACACAGGCGAGCAAGGCCGCGGGCCACCTGCTGCCACGATGCACAAGGCTCTCCCGGGACGCAGCAGCCGGAATCCTGCATGTCCATCAAAAAGACAGAATCTTCAGAGCTGTCAGGAAAAAGCAAAACAGTCACATTAAAGACATACAACCTCAATATGTTATAAAATTCTTTTTCTTCGAAGCAGAAGACATGGCTACACATCGCTTTGCTCCTTTGATGACTTCCAGGTGCCTGCAGTGGAGCGGGCTGGCTGGACAAGCAGTGACGATCCGGTTCTGAGTCCATGACGCAATGATTGCATGCCCATGCAAATACGCTTAAACGCACAGAGCTGTGCGCTTCACAGGATGAAAATGGTAAGGTTTTTATTATGCTTTTGCTCCCCTCCCCTGAAGAAGAGCAGCGCAGTCTCTTCCTCGCTATCCTTTCCCGATGCTGGGAGCCTCCTGCAGGGTGCAGCTGGCCCAGTACCTTGGCCCAGGCTTCTGGGCCGAGAAGGTGCCCTGAGGAACCCTGATCAACTCACTGCGCTGAGCCCAGCCCTTCCTCGAATTCACTGTCAGGTTCGTCTTGCTATGAGTAGGAATGTATTTGCCAAAATGAATGCCAAGAGCTGCCTTTGCGGCTTCCCTTCCACTTCCTGCATCACTAAGAAACAAGATGAGGGTCGCTGCTGGCACGCGCCACGCTAGAGCAGCCGACTTCCGGAACCGTCATGTGTACCTGCCGTGAGTGCGGTGAATCACGCAAAGGCTTTCATACGGAGTACGTGGTGCCCGTGCGCGCCACATGCATCAATGAGCTTGCCAAATCTACGTGGAAGTCTAGATCACCTTGCACCTTACAAGTGTACATCGTATTGTCAATGAAAAATATAAATAAAATGACTTACATAGAGAGAAAAATAGTGATTGCACCTAAATAATTATGATGCTGTGGTAAACAGAAACACTGAAATAGCACTCAGGAGTTGGAGGCAGATTCCTTTACAGCCAGGGGCACTGGCAAGGAATCAATCCTTGGAAAAATGTCAGGCCCCAAAGCCTCAAAGAAGGAAGTGGGTTTTTAAAAAATAATAATTTTATTGAGAAACAAATAGCAATAAGACAGTTTCAAAACCGATTAGTAGGACAGTTTCAATAATTAATACATTTCATATTGTTGTCTTCTTCATGGTTATTCATAGTTCAAGATGCAGACATGATAACCTGTCCACAAACACTATTAGTACAAATCTATTCATTGAATTAAGAGAAAGTAGCTGTATATCTATCCTAACTATTTTGAATATACAGATACAAAATGGTCCTTCATTTCTATCTCCTTTTTTTGTTTAGTTTCATCAGAGATGAGTATTCCATTGTCATTTAAATATTGTAGGTGAGTGAATTCAGCAAAATATTCCAATGTACTCCAGTAGTCCATAGTAGTAGTGGGTTACCTGTAGGTAACCACAGGCAATGTCAGAAGTTGTTGACTTGAGCTTTTTACAGCTTAGCATATTAATATGGCTTTACTTTTTTAGACTTCATTTTCATACTTTTCTGCTGAATAGTTAAGACTAAGATCAAGCAAGACTTATATGGAACAAGAAATGGAACTTTTGTATCTGACAAGGTCAGTCAAATCCCCTCAGGATTTACCCTGAAACCCTGTACCTCAGTTTGTAGATCCTTTGTCAATTGTCAGCCATGTGGATGACTCACGGCCATTGCTTGGCCATTTTGCTCTCTGTGAGAATGTTTTCAGAAAGCCTGAGAGAATGTTTTCTCTCCACGTGACTCTTCTTAGGCATACTCCACATCATCAATTACTTTCCTCTGTGGTCCCATAATCTCCTTGATCAGAAAATTTGGGACACCACTGAGTTACATGATGTTACAGTACAGGTTCTCCTATGTCCTGAGTCTTCACTGACCTTGAAAGGCCAGGGCCAAAATGTTGGCTGTCCTTGCAGCCCTTCTTTTTCTCTAATTTTTGGTCTACAAACTTAAGTTGTGAACCCTACAGAAGAGAAGCTTATTATTATCATTCTGCAATGTAGGCAGTTCAGTTTAACCCCACTATCTGTCTGAATATCGAGGGACATATCAATACTTGATGGAAAATACCTGTTCCGTGTTATGTCTAAGAAAGAGGGAAGTATTTATGGGGTTTTCAAGCAAGGGGCAGAGGACTGGGAAGTCCTTGGTTCTCACAACAAGCTTCACAGTGACCAGCTGTGCATCGCAGTCACCAGCCATTCTAAGGGACAAACGTAACAGGAACTGTTACCTGGGAAACTAAGCAGAACTGAAGTACACTGGGGAGGGGCATCTTCTGCTATAATAAATTTCAATTATAAACTAAAGCAAATGGTGCAGAAATGATTAATATGTGAAATTAACTATTAGAAATATATTTTTCACATAAAACCAGTCTCTTGTTCACACAGTTCATGTTCAGCCCTCCTCCTGCCCACAAAATGTTTTTAACCTCAGTTTACCTTTTGGCAGGAATTAAAAGAGAGCACAAGAAAATGGAAATAATGTGCGTGGTAGTTATAAGAATGTGATTAAGAAGTAGAGAAAATATTATAAATCTATAAAAAATAAAGTTTTCAATTTTTTTTATTATCTCATGTGTGTAGCACGTTGTGCTTTCCCACATTGCGTGCAGCTGGCCCACGCCAGCTCTACCTCCTCCTCATCACGGCCTCCCCACCTCCCGGCCTCCTGGCCTCCCATCCTCCAGGCCTCCCATCCTCCCGGCCTCCCCACCTCCAGGCCTCCCTGCCTCCCTGCCCTCCCCCCACACACATTGCTTAGTCTCCCTTCTTTTTGCAAAAGGTCTGTGCTCACTTCTTACTATTTACCTTTTGTCTTTCTCTTTAATTTATTGATGCCCTGAGTTTCCCAGGTAAGAGCAAGCATGGGACATTTGAGCTTGAGTGCCTCATTCATTTCACTTAGTCATCATGGTCTCAGGGTGCACCCATTTTCCTACAAATGACTCAAGTTTATTCTTTTCATGGCAGAGAACTGCAAGCACCACACTTTCTTTACCTACTCATCTGCTGATGGACATGTAGGATGCTGCCGAGTTTGAGCCAGCAGAGGTGGTGCTGTCTCATGTGGTGCCTGAATTAACCATGGATTCTTACACAGCCCTGCCAGGTACGGCAGACCTACTGCCCCTTTACCAGTTTAGGAAAGTAAGATCCAGAGCTTAGCAATGTGCACATGGCTTGCAGCCTCTTGCTTTACCAGACTGAGTCTACAGTCTGACTCTGCCTCGGATGGCCACAACTTGCAGGGAGAAAGACCCAGTTGAATCTGAACTGTGAAGAAAATCATCTGGGGCTCTTCCAAGCCAGCCAATCGCCTCCTCAATAAATGAGCTTAACTTCTGTCTAAAGAAAACTTAAAATGAAAACAATATTTTCTGTTGACTCAAGTTTGAACAGGTAAACTATTACTGTACCCGGGTTTTCCTCCAGAGTCAAACTGCTTCCTGGAGGAGTTAGTTGAAACTCCAAGGAGGAGGGTGCAGAGGATTGTACTAGGCACACACCCCAGCGAGTATGGTACCTCGCCCTGAGTGCTGGCTGCCCTCCTAGGCCACACCGCACTCCATCACCGCAGGCCACTGGGCTTGTGCTGGAAGGACTGATGCATGCACAGGGTCGCACCCTCTCAGGCATGGCCAGGAGAAGGATGGGTCCTTTGCATCCCCCTGCTTCCTCTTAGTGATGGCCTTTGCTTTGTTTGGGTTGGGCTATTGTTGTTGTTATTGTTATTTTTTTTCCCTCTTCCCCACCTTGAGGTTCCACCACCAGCCCCTGGAATCCTGGGCCTGGTAGAGGACGAGAAAGGAAGCAGGCAGGTTCGAACACTCCTACTTACTGATTCAGGAAAAGCAATGCAACACTGATGGGAGGGAAGATGATTTCAACCTTAGCCCTCCTTGGGCTGACCAGGCACTGATGACCCAGCCGCGCTCTGCACTGCTGCTCAACCAGCCAACGAGGTCCCTCTGAGAATGCAGCCAGTATTGGCTGCCCTCACCTTGGACTACGGAAAGGCTCTGGTGATTACATTCTCCATGGGCTGGTGACGCAAAGGTTGCCAATGGCGACCAATCTATTTACTTCTTCCCTGGGTTCCCACCCTCCAACTACTTCCACGTCCATAAAACAAAGAATCTTTCTGCTCTGTTTATTTCTGAAATAGCATTCAGTGTTAATATGGAAACTATGACTCTTGCGTTGGACAGAATGTGGGCTCTCCTGGTTGGTTTCAGTTCTTTCTCTGTAAGAGAAGCATTGAGGCTGAACAGAAGGCAAAAGTAGGAGCACAGAAGACCCTCGACCTTTTGTGTGTAACCAGAACAAACACTGAACTCCTCGAATGGGAACTTCTCATCTAGCGAATACAACTAGCCTCCCCTAGGTTTGTTTTTTTCACCTGGTGGATGTAGCAGTCACATGAAGAAATGTAAATAATGATGTAAATGAAAGTTCTGCGCAAGTGAAAAACTGTTTATGAGTAGTAAAATGGCCCTGCCTTTCTGAGGGCTCTGCTACCATCGAACTAGAAAATGTCCTTTTGGAGGTGCCTCTAGATGTCCTGCTCAGTGGTTTAGTGGACAAAGACAACCAGCTAAGACACTGTGATGGCTGATCTTGAGTGTCAGCCTGCCTGAACTGAGAAACATCGAGAAGTCAGTAAGACATCCATGGGTGTGGCTGGGGGTACTCCAGACACACTGGGACATGGGACACACACGGACAGCGGGGCCACCTGACAGTGGGCAGCTCCAACCAATAGTGGTGGAGGCCTGGATGGGACAAAGGCAGAAGGCAAGGACGGGGCCTCCTAACACAGGCTCTCAGGGCTTCCCACCCATGTTTCCTGGCCTCCATGGTGTGAGCAGGTTTCCCCAGACTTGCCCTTCATCCTCAGTGTTTCTGTTTGGCCTCAGCCCAAAGCAGTGGGGCTGGACAGCCATGGACTGAACCCTTGAAATCGGAAGTCAAAATACATCTTTATTCTGTCACATTGTTTTTCTCAAATATTTTGTCACAGTAATAGAAAGTTAGCTAACATAGACCTTTGACTTATTCATTTGGTGGTGGTGGTTGTTGTTGTTGTTGTGTGAGATATCCATACTAACCAGATGGGCCACAAAGTTGAGATCTTATTGCCTCAGCCTCTCAAATAGCTGGAACTACAGGAGTGTGCCACCACACTTCGATAAGACAGCTACTTCAATGGGCTGAGGCCAGCTCACACCCTCCTCGAAACACATACACATGTTGTTTATGTGATTCATTTGGAAAGTCACTGCATGGTGGTGTCATTCATTGTCATTTGTATTTCATTGTTGTTATTTTTGTGCATTAAAATATATATCGCAGGTCTTTGGCTAGAGTATAAAGCCCTTTGGTACTATTCATATGTTTGATGTATATATTAAATGAGTATCAAGAATTTAATGCAGTGCCGGCCCCACCCCTAGGGTGCACTGAGACTGGAATTGAGACGGGGCATGGTGACACATGCCTGTAATCCCAGCACTTGGGAGGCTGTAAACCTGCAGATCACCATAAGTCCGAGCTAGTAGTGAGACCCTGAATGCCCTGTAGACCCTTCCCTAAAATACAGAAAAAAAATTTAATGCAGAATTCAAAGTATGGTAATAGTTCAATAAACAATAGCTATCAGTTCCTTTCAGGTACACTTGCATAGATTTAGGTCCAGTTATCTATCAATTGATTAATTTTAGAAAGAAACATCAAACTGTGGGACATTGTTTAAAGACTTCCTTGAACAACAATCACATAGATATTAAAAGAACACTCCAGACCTTGCACTGCCTCCAACTGGGAACAACAATTAACAGAAGAAGGGGGGCAAAGGTGGTGAACACAGAGCTTGCCTCAAATGTCTATTCCAACTCTCCCTACACCATGAGGTTGACTAAGTTTTGTAACTCTGTCAACTCCAAAATAAGAATGATGATGCCTCAGGGCTGCAGAGAGAATTAGTGGAATCCACATGTACAAAGAAATGGAATCAAGTTAAACAATAATAATCACTCCAACTATTAAGAGCCCAACAAATTTTTTTTCTGGGACTGAGAACTATAAGAAAAAGATTGGCATAGCCACAAGATCTCCTATCTTATCAAGTCAATCTTCACATTTTAAAAATGAAGTAAGGTAGATAGCAAATGTATCAACATACTTACTATATGTACTTTCTGGAGAAAAATTTGAAATTCTAAAATAATGCATGTTTGTTTGTGGGAAGCCATACCTTTCTGGTTTAGTCTAAGATTAATTTAGTGACCATCAGGGAAATACAAACAAAAAACGTAGTGTCACACCATGACACACCCCCTGGAAGTACCTTCCAAAAGACAAGGAAGAATAAACATCAGTGTGTATGCAAAGGGAACTGAAGCTATTATATACCATGGGCAACTGCCCTTTTTTGTCGGCTAGCATGTCTTCAAAATTTGAACTACCATTAAAATTATTACATGGCCCAGGGATTTCACTTCAAAAGTTATCCCCAAAAGAAGTAGAAGTATATGTCTACACAAACACTTATGCAGAAATGTTCATAAAATTACTGATAATAGCCAAAAAGTGGAAGCAACATATACAATGAATGCTGAGGCAAAATATGATGCGTCCATGCAATGCATATTATTTGGTAATGAAAAAGATTAATGAGTGGTAAGCACCACATGAATGAACCTTGCGAGTTTTGTCACAAAAGGCCTCATATCATGTGATTCTGTGAATTATAGCTCAGTAATACTGTTTTTAAAAGACTAGATGAGTGCTATATAACTAGAAATGACTAATTTTTTACAGAAATAGCAGAAGTATCAAACTAAAAACTCTTAAAACATCAGAGATGGGGCTGAGGAGATAACTCAGTAGAATAAGCACTTGCCTGGCAAGCGCAAGGTCCTGAATTCAATCACCAGTACCGAAAAAAAAAGAAAAATCAGAGATGAAGAGTTTTTAAGATGCAACCACACACTAAAACATAATGGTATTTGGCGGTTGGTAAAAGGTGCTACTCAAACACTCGGAAAGGTAAGACTCAGAAGCTACACATTTGTGTGGTCTATATAGTAAGCTACATAGCTATTAAATTTAAGATTAAAAACCATAGAAACCATTTTTTGTATTTCATTGCAAATATTAATCAATGTCTTCAAAATCTTGAAATATTTGTTTTCATGACAGCAGTTTTTTCTGATTGGTCAACAAAATGCTATAAAAATTATGCAGAACAGAAAGCTACAAAGTATATATGGTTACGTTATTGAAAAATGAAGCATATTGACCAATTAAAATTTATTACATGATATGTTCTAAGAATAGAAAATCAACTGAAGGAATAAAACATTCATATGAAGAAACACAGTAACTAGTAACAAGTATGTCTGCCTCACTTTATAATTTCACAAAAATGGAAAATTAAACTTTTTAAAATTCTCTGAGAATTGTGTGACTTGAACGCACAACGGATGCATTAAGAGTGTTATATGTTCGCACCGCATTTGGAAAGGTGGGTTAGTACAAGGAGCACTCACATGGAAGTGTAAGGAATTTTCCTAACGCTTGCTTTTGATTAGGGACCACGGGCACAGTGAATCAGTGACTACGGATTAGGTGGAGCTTTAGAAAACAGCTTTCAAAGAATGGCGCTTTTCAAATGAATCATAAAGTTAGTTCTCAAAGGTCAACAGAGAGGGAAAAAGAGAATTTTAACTTTTCCTCCCACACGATAATGCAGCATACTTAAAAGTGTTAGCATAGTCAGAGTACAGAAATCTGAAACTAATTCTGATTATACACAGCAATGTCTTCCGCAGCTTTAGTTTTCTAAGTGTCCGTTAAAAGCCATGTTTAATGCTTCATTTTAATTGACGCTGTTACCCTGAACACTCACAAGGTGCTGACGGCAGTGGGAAATATAAAAGCGCACATGAGCTTCAACTCAATTTCATAGTGCTTCTCTACAATGAAAATCCATACTGCTTGTATATAATAAAAAACAATGTGCAACACATTTAAAAATTACTATAATGCTATCCATACATTTTTCAAAGTTAGAAGTCCACTCTGCAAAAATCCAACTGAAACCTCCTTTCATGCATAACCATCAAGAGAAACCAGAGTTCTCAAATTATTTAAATAAACCGATTGATAAATACCAAATGTAAATAAATTGAGAGTAGCTACATTTATATTAAGCTTTAGAAAAGCCTATAACTGAATGTTAAATTTCTTGCTAGTAGTAAAATACGTGCCAAGGACCAAGCCATGTGCTTGGGATGAATTCCTTTCGCAGATGTGCAGGTCCCAGGGACGGCACTTTCCAGGTCTAGGCTCCGCAGTCTCCTCTCCAAGAGATCTTCTACACAAAGGAGTCCTGGGCGTGCCGCTGGTCTTCCAAGGTCCCCATCAGAGGGCACAGGTGGAGTGAATGGGAGAAGAGTGGGCGGCTGATACGGGAATGCAAACCAAATGTTGTAGGACACTAGAGAGGCTAGGCGCCCTTGCCGCAGAGCTGTTCGAAGACCCAAGAAAAAGGGGAACAGGAGGTCACGTACAGGCTCATGACAAAGAAGTGCACAGGACACCGTGGAGGGCCACAGCCAGGAGCTGCTCCTGCATCCGCCCGTTTCCTTCCCAAATGCCTTGGGCCCTGGGAAGGAAGATCAGAAGTAGGCCCTGTTGCTCTTTAACACCTCTCAGATGTAGCCTCACTGTACACTTGTAATTAAAGTAGAAGCCCTAGCCAGCATATCCTGCACCTTTCCTTTGAGGCTTTGCTAACCACAAACGTAACACTGCAACCAGC
>NW_004524610.1:8094541-8096584 GCF_000260255.1 Octodon degus
GAGATGGGAAGTTACAGAAAGGTGTGGGGACAATGCAGGAGCTGTGGCTCCTGTGGGCAGCAGGAAAGCAGATGGCACAGGGCAGAGCTGACTGGGCAGACAAAGCCTTCCAACCCACCCCCAGTGCCCAAGCCACGTCTCCTGAGAGCAAATCTGCTACTGCCCTGCATGGCTCAGTCCCCTCACTCTGCCTGGGACCACAGGAGTCTTTAAGAGGCCATTTAGACAGAAACCATAGCAATGATGGGAAACTGAGAAGAGATGCCACTTGGGGCCTGCCCTTCTGGCCCTATAACTTCTTCCTTCTCATCAGCCTTCAATTGTTGAGTGCAAAACACTTTGAGAAGCAAGGCGTCCTCCTCGTTGCCTCTCCAACCTACTGCCAGCTATGTGAACCTCTGTGTAGATTGTATGGTCTCTCTCAGGATTGTTTTCCATGTCATCCATTCAGTACTGCAGTTGTTTCATGGAGATGACATTTGTGGGTGCTTTCATCCCACACATCTTAGATAGTTGGGAGTAAGTCAAGAAAACGTGGACAAGTGAACCAGTACTCAGACATCTTGGCCACCCCTGTGCTGACCCTAGGGATGGGCAGTGATTATTACCTCTTCTTGCTGGAAGCCTTATTAATGAACAGTACCTCAGTCTCAATCTGTCTAAGACAAGCATCCTTGACTCCCCACCCTGGTCTGGCTGGTGATATCCCCAGGAAAGATTAGGGAAGTGCTTCTTACCAGAATCCTAAGCCATGGCCAAATCAGGATCCAGGTCCCATTGATTTAGATGGCTTCTTCTTTGCAGTGCTCCTCTGAGCTATTCTCTTCATCTTTGCCGTCTCCTCATGTCGTACCTGGAAGATTGCAGTTCCCCAGTCTCGGTCTCTTTGTTACCAGTCTTTGTCATCTCCAACCACGTTGATGCCATACAAGTTAGTGTTCCAGCTCTTCTTTAAGTCAGCCTTTCTGCGTCCCTCTCTCACACCCTAGAACCTTGCTGTCTACTAGGGTAGCTCCTGGCCACATGCCTCCCGAACACTTTCAGTGTGGCTGGTCCAAATTGAAAATGATGAAAGTATGAAAAGAATTTAAACATTTACTATGGATCAAGAACACAAAATATCGCATTAATGTTCAGGCTGATTGCATCTTTAAATGATAATATTTGGAAATATTTGAGGTTAAGTAAAATGTATCATTGAATTACCCCCATTTGTTCTCTTCTCTGTCCTACTGAAGCACCCCATCATTCTGCAGGAGTCACACCCCCTGATGCCATGGCCGTCCACATCCACTGCTTTTGGGCTGCCATCCTTCCTTCTCTCAGGATGCCCTTCATGGAGTGAGCCCTTATTCACTCAACATTGTATTAAAACATCACTTTTGAGACCCAGCCCAAGCCCAGGAATGACGAGTGTGTATGAGAACTTCCGCCTTCCCCTGTGCCCACTGGACCTCTCCGGACCAAGCCCAGGACCGCTGCATGAATGAGACCTTCTGACGTACTCACAGGACCCCTCCAGACCCAGCCCAAGCCCAGGCCCTGCAAGTGTGTGGGAGGGCTTCAGGGCTCCCCTGCACCCTCTGGACCCCTCCACACCCAACCTAGGCCTGAAGTGAAACTCTGCAGCTGAAGTCCCTGCAGAAAAACTAGGGGCTAGAATCACCCAATTAATCCAGGAGCAGAACATCTTGCCAGAGGAGCACAACAGGCTCACTTCCAAGAGCTGCAGCAGGAAGGAGCTGAGCACAGCAGCCAGACCCAAGCCAGGCACAACTGGATGAGCTCAAACTTAGTAGATCTGCACCCAAATTTCAATAGGTGCTAAGGTTATAACTGCACCAAAGCCCTACAGCAAAGGCCAGAAGACAGCGCTATACAAAATGACAAAGAGAAGGAGCAAAATGCAATCTCAGGCCCCAAGCCCACCCAGAGCAAGTGCAGGAGACACTAGCACAGAAGAAATTGGGAATCACACAGCTAAAATGTCTGAATCAATAGCATCTGAAGTAAAGAAACAACTGCAGAAAGGTATAGAGGAAC
>NW_004524610.1:8098074-8099460 GCF_000260255.1 Octodon degus
AATTAAAAATTCTATTGAAACAAATAAAAAAAATAGGAAACTCCACAAGCAACAGAAATGACAAAAATGTAAATAATACTTTAAAAAACCTAACTGGATGTCTTCAGCAGTAGAGTGGAGATAACAGATGCTATAATTAGTGACTTCCAGGAGAAACCAGCATCATTTAAGAATGGGGGAAAGTGAGGTCTTCAGGACCCGCAGCACAACAGGAAAGTTGTGAGCCATCAAACTGTTGTGTTCTCACGTGAAATGAAACAAAAGTACTCAAAGAAATTCCAACTAAAAATTGCTAGAGGTGAGAAAGACACAAACTCATGCACCAGAGGCTATCGGAAACAAGTAGATGAAACCAAATAGATACAGACCAAGACGTGTGTGAACTCAACTTCTGAATCCTGAAGACAAAGGAAAAGTCTTTTTTTTTAATTCTAAGGATATCATGTCTGCATCTTGTACTATGAATAACCACTATGAAGACAACAATATGTACTGTATTAATTATTGAAACTGTCCTAATAGGTTTTGAAACTGTCTCATTGCTATTTGTTTCTCAATAAAATTAACAAAAAATAGAAAACAGAAACAACAACAAATAACAAGAACAAAGACAGAAACAAAGTAACATAAAAATACAAATGGTAGAGAATTTCAAAACAAGAATAGAAAATTAACAATGGTTGTTACATTACCATTACATACTGTTGTCTTCAAATTCGTTGCTCAGACTACCAGATACACTGTCCATAATGTCTTATCTATTATTATTATACTCTCTTTAAAATAAATTAAAGAATAAAAAGTAAAAAGGATAAGGAAAAACTAAGGCTTATTAAAGGGAAGAGCTGTTGGTTTGATCAGGAAAAGTATTGAAAGCCCTCCAGAGAAAATGCTGCTTTACAATCTATTTCTCACCTTTAACCAGAGAGAACGGGAGGATGTGAAATAATATTTTTCAAACCCTAGAAGAAAAACTTGTCTACTGCGCACCCCATGTACAGCAAAGTTAATCCTTCACTAACAAAGGAAGTAATAACAGGGCCAGGTGAAGACTGGGAACTTCTTGCTCGAAAAGAATGGGTGAAAAAAGTTCTCTATCCAGAAGGGGAATAAGGGCAGAAGGAGAGCTGGAACTTTCGAAAGGAATGAAGAATCCCAGTGGAATGTGAAGAAATAGTTAAAGGAAAAATGAGTAACATAACGGACTGTCCTTCTGATGAGTTTTTTCTGTTTGATGCTTGAGGTGACTGTTACGAAACTCTCCGATCTAGTGATCAGTATGCAACAAAGACAAGTAAATGAACACAGACACAAAGCTTGATATACTCAAAACTGCTATCAGTAAGTCAGAAAGGAGGAAGGAAGGAAGGAAGGAAGGAAGGAAGG
>NW_004524610.1:8101049-8123008 GCF_000260255.1 Octodon degus
ACCCTTGGAGTTGCCTGCTGTGGGCTTCCTGCCCCACTTCTTCAGGCTTCCTCTTCTGTCCTCACCCCAGGAAATACTCATGCAAGGGACCCAGCCCAGCCAGGGACCAAGCTCGGGGTTGCAAGATCACACAGCTGTCCATGTTGTTTATAGAAAAGTGACAATACCTTGAACACGGCTCCAAAAATCTGTCTATCTCCCGAGCCCCAGAACCTGTGAATTCCACCTTCTGTGGCAAAGGGTCCTTTTAGATGTAACACATAATCTCAAGAACAGCTCAGGCTGGATTTAGGGCTGGCCTGAATGTCAGTGACACTTGTCTTCCTAAGAGAAGAGGACACAGAGAGGAACAGAGGAGGCAATGTGGGCACAGGTGGAGACTGGGGAGCTGCCAGCCTGCGCCAGAGCTGAGAGAGAAAGACGAGGTCCCAGCCGAGGGAGCAGAGCCCTGCCGGCACGTGGCCTTCCAGCGTCTGAGCTGCGAGCCCAAGAGGAGAGCTTGCTACTGTCCTAAGACGTCCAGTTGGCCATATTTGTTGTGACATCAAAGGAAAGCAAACACACCAATCACTTTTTCATCAATAGTGGCTACATATACATTTGTCTTAGGAAAAAATATACGCAATACTGTGTGCCCAGCCCAGGATATTTAGCAACATTTCAAATATTTCTATCATGTATGTGTAAAATGGAACACATTTTTAGGTATAATCTGTTGAACAAGTAGCTCTGTGTGTTGTGCCGTATAATCTGTTGAACAAGTAGCTCTGTGTGTTGTGCAGCCTAATTCCAAACCCTCCAGAACAGCTTCTGAGCTTTCAGGCTCCGGATGCTCAGCAGGAAAATCTATGCAAATAGTCCAGAGTTCAAAAACTCCAAACTCCGAAATCTGGTCCCTACCATTTCGAGTAAGGGATCCGTAGGACGACTGTCCCTGCTGGGCTCCCGAGGAGCACCCGCAGGAATGCAGCCTCTCGGACTTGGCTGAGTGACAGCATCGTCACAACGTACCCATGACTTTCTTAGAGTTTAGTCCTTTTTTGACCACACTTGAGGATGGACTGAGAGGAATCTACAGAAAAGCAGTTTTTAAAAAGTGCCTGTTACCTTGGAGAAGCAGAGGCCTCCGCTCAAGAATTCTCGCTTGGAAGCTGCGACAGCAGGGGCTGAATAATCCTTTGTTGCACAGGTCCGTCCTCCAAATTACAGGACATCTGGTGGCATTGTGGGACCCCACCCGCTTGATGCCAGCGGAGGTTCTAACATCCCAGGTGTTCGCAGCTACTGCCACAGGTGCCCAGGGGCACACCTGCTTCGGGCTGAGAATGGTCACCGTGGTATTTTCTCACACGTGTGTCGGAGGAAGAAAACACAGCAGCTCCCCGGCTTACTGTCCCCTTGAAGGTGGCTGGGGATCTGGCCTGCAGCGGGAGCCACGGCGAATGGCGGAGGTTTGTTAGACAAATTCTCCATCTGCACTCACTCAGGTGGCTGGATCCTGAGTCTGTCTGGAGTCTTCCACCACTGTTGAGTGTAGCAACGTGACTGCTTATTCTTTTAGCGTTTTTCTTTTCTAAGCCTTATTCTGATGGCTCTTGGGGTTACTCTGTGAAAGGGCAAAAGACAGACTGTAAAAAATTTAAAAGAGGTAAGAAGGAGGGAGGACAAGAAACAAGGTGCTAGGGTAATTTGTAACACCATTGATCAATCCTTAAGTAATCAAAACACACAGCTGTGGGAAACACAAGACTGAAGAAGGGAAGCGAAGGCAGTCACCCCGAAATGCCGCGGGTCGCGAGTCCTCCCAGCGAGCCGCGTGGGCTCCTGCAGAAGGGCTGCTCTTGTGCTGGGCCTACTGTGTACTGTGGAGTCTGTGTGACAAAATTTGTATTAGGAAAATAAATGGAGGACGAAGAAATAGTCCTCCTCCCAGGTAACGCCTGTAACTGTAAACATCATTGAAGAGAGTAAATAAGATGGAAAATTAGCACAGAAGTTGCCAGAAGCCCAGCTAGAACAAAACAAAGTCAGACGGCATGGAAGTCTTAGATGCCTGAATGAAAAATGACTAAATGAAACCAAATTTGGTCCCACAAGGAGAATGGGCAAAACTTTTAACCAATTAGGAGAACTCGAGCATAATCAAATGCGAGCCACATAATTATTACATGAACAGTAAATATTTTTTAATTATATAATTAGATACAAATGTAAGGGTTTTGTTTTCTTCTTTTTGTGTGCTTGTATTTTTCTGCTTTCATGGTCAGCAGCCTAATGCAGTGATTTAATTACCTCAGAGTCAGTCAGTTAAGCTTTCTGTCTGAAAACTGCCTTTTCACAATGCCCTCAACTGACCTGAAGTGAAACTCAAACTCACCCTTTGTACCCAGGGTTTTCCTGACAACAAAAGAGGCATTGGTTCTCCTTTCCCCAGATACCAGCACTGGGCTTATTTCCCAGCCCCTTCTCCTCCTCCCTGAGTCTCCTTCCTCTACCCCTTCCTTGCCCTCACTCCACCCTCCAGCTCATTCCACACACACCCCCACCACACACACAGTGGAAAGGAATGCCAGGCCCGCCATCTTGCTCTCTGTTACCACAGAAGCACGAGTGTAGCGGTTGTCCTACATTCAAAATGCTTAAAATCCCTGTCCCTAATCCTCTGCCCTTGACCACAGGTCCTCAGGGGGAGGAGAAGGGATCAGAAATGCCACCCTGAAGAAAGAGTAGGCAGCCGTGGGGCAAGGTGGAAGAGCTAGGATTCAGCCAGGGGGCCTTCCGTTTCTCTTTTCATTCATGCCCTACTTACCCAAAGGAAAATATTTGGGGTGGAAAAGGGCTTTACTGAGTTAAGGTGTAGGGGCTGGGGAGATGGCTCAGTGGAATAAGTGCTTCTGTGAATTAAGGTGGATTCTTTGTTAGGTTTTCACTGGATTTTCCCCCACAAATTGTGCAGCAGTCGACACATACCCAGGAGAAAGCATATATGAGAGACTTTTCTCAGTCACTGTGTCCTCACTAGGACAAAACACCAGACACCTAGAACTTGAAGGAGGAGCATCCACTTAGCGCATGGTTCTAGAGGTCTCGCTCCGAGCATGGGCTTCCAGCTACAAAGGAGAAGCTGCCTGGGGGAAGAGCTGGCCGGGGGAAAGGTGCTCAGATCACTACATCCTAGAAGCAGAGAGGAGAGGGAAGCACGAGGAGAGGGAAGCACGAGGAGAGGGAAGCACGAGGAGAGGGACACGTGTGTCTGGCTCACCCCCAGTGACCTGCCCCTTCTCACCAGGTGGCTCCTCCTAACAGCGCATTCAGCCACACTCTCCGTCATCGAGGATGTAGCACTCTGGGGTCCAAAGCCCCATCCCTGAATGCATGAGCGTTTGAGACGTCTCAGATCTAAGCGACAGCACTCCTGAGTGCGACAGACGTGTTTGCCCACCTCTAGTTCACACACCAGACCAAAACTGTTCTACTGGTTCAACCCCATTTCTATAAGGAGTTCTGTGGACAAACTCTGATACTTAGCCTATTGAAAACGTAGCCGTATATCATCATGCTGAAAACAAGATAGTGAAGAGCACTGTGGGGCACTGGGAAAGGAAGAGAGCAAGGCAGCCTCAACACTCCTTCTGGAACTCTGAGGTACACTGTGAGCCGCAAGGCAGCTATCTCCTTGAAGGCGGTTGCTTAAGTTCAGAGCATTTCTCATTCCTGTTGGCTTAGAGTCTAAGAAAGTATCTAACCCAAGGAGACTTTAAAGAAACCGATTTTGCACTTAACATTCTTTCATTCTAAAAAATGAGTATATGGCACACTGGTTCAAAGATTTCCCTCAAGGCCCCTGGAACATCACCCCTAAATAGAGATTTCAATGGAAACAGCGTATTCTAGGGCAGTTTGGCCCAATGCTAATCTTTTACCACGCCACTTCCAACGGAATCTTGCAGTCTGCCTCCGCTATTGTTTCTTCCCTAACTTCTATAAACTAGGATTTCCTCACAGAGAACCCAGCAGGGGACACCTATACTTGATTTCACCATGTGTTTCTCAGACATGGCTCATGTGGGCAATATGCTTAGTGAAACTGAAGACCTAGACTTCTTCTCCAAAGAGATTAGCAGTACTGTGGTTGCAGGCTGACATCCTCCTATGGCCTGACTTCTCCAATGTTAAAAAAAAAGAAAGAACGGATACTAGCTTATGTGTCACTCTCAGAGAGAGGCGGTTAGAAGCCAGAATTACAATTAAGCAACTGGTCACCATTAATTTGTGCTCTTTAGAGTGGATGGAGAAAGGCAGGCGTGATAGGTGGACAAACGTAGCACTAGGTCAGTGGCCACTGTCTCTGCGAGGACCTGACACCCAGGAGAAAGAGAGCTAAGCAATAGATCACTAGGTGAAATGGAGGAAAAGCCTGTACCTTAGGGAAACTGTATGATGATCCATTTCTCTGTACAACAGTTTAAAACAAAATTCTTATTTCATTTAGAGTGGATGTGCTCAAATAACGGCAGAATGTCTTCAAAGAAACACTTCCAACTCTTATTTTATTTCAGTATATTGGCTTAAAATCTTAAATCACTCAGCACTGTATTTATGTTCAAATAACTTCAAGCAAACATGGCCATGTCCACCTGCAGGGGAATCATTATCACAGCAATGGAGAGCATTTACCTTGTGCGTAACCAGCTATAAACTGTGGTTCACCTTTGCAGTAGCTGTTTAAGGTGGTGTAAGACAGTTTATTTGTAGAAACATATCTCTGAATATCTGAGCATGTGACAATATCTAACAAATTCTAGATTCTTTATTTCTCTCTCTCTCTCTCTCTCTCTCTCTCTCTCTCTCTCTCTCTCTCTCTCTACCCCCTATTTCACTTAGAAAAATGGTACAACGATTTCTATGCAGGCACAAGATCTTCGAACCCAAGGGGATCTCTGGATGGAACCAGCTGCAACAAGGCACCGCACTGCCCAAGGAGAGTATTCATCTTGTACTATGAATAACATTCATAGAAGAATAGAAGAATTCATAGAATTCACAGAAGACATCCTGCCACAATCATTACTGTATACGTTCATGTATTACTTCTGTAAAAATCAACAAATAAAGGGCACGACAATGATGAGCCTCTGGTGTCCCTGCAGTCACCTTCCTCTTCTGTCCCACTTCCTCCCCTTTCACCCCAGACCCCTGCCCATCATTCTGGAGTCACTGGGCTTTCTGAGCATCCCTGGCACCCCACGCTGCCTCAGAAGTCCTGCTGTTTGCTGAGAAAATCATGCTCACTCAGCTCAGCACCACATGCTCCAAGAAGTCATTCTTGGCTGCTGTGCTCCCTACCTGAGGACAAGGCTCCCCTGTGAGTGTCAAGGCTGTGGTCCTCTTGGGTGGCCAGGAGCCAACAAGTGGGTTCACAGAGCACATGTTGGGGTGGCCCGTGCAGTCCTGACCATGGAGTCTAAACCTGGTGCCTTGTTCCTTCCTGGTGCTGTCCCCCTGCCCTGCTTCCTGGCCACTTTGAGGACAGTATCTGGGAGCCCACTAAGTATACACTGGGTCCTCTGAGATTGTGATGCAAGTAAACCACTGCGCCCCTCAGCCGTGGCCGTCAGGTCCAGGAAAGCTAATGCATACTTGCTGCAATGTGCTCCAGGTTCTTGGAGCCTGTTGCTACTTTATTCATTTTCTCACACCAGACTCCAAAATTAAGTCCACTTTCCATCTTCCATCTGTTTCCCAAGACCTCCAGAGGCCAGAGCATGGGAGGTCTCAGGAACAAAGTGACATGTTGTAACGGTCCATCTTGATTGTCAACTTGCCTGGATGAAGAGATGCCTAGGAGTTAGCAGAGCACCCTTCAGGGTGTCTGTGGATATCTCTCCAGAGAGGACTGGCAGGGAGGCCAGCACATTAAGGGAGTAAGACCACCCTGCATGTGGTGACACTGGGCGAGAGACTTGCAGGCCGGATGGAAGGGAAAGGGGAAGAAAGAGGAGTCGCCTGTGAGGAAAGCTTGATTCTCCTTGAGGAGCTAAAGCCTTCTGATCCTCCCAGCGCCTGTGGGCTGGGACCTCCAGCTTCCTCAGCCTTTCAGTGAGGTCTCACAGCAGAGACTCTCCAGGAGGCTTTAGGCCCTCAGTGTGGGCTGCAGCTGCATCCTGCGTCTCTCTTGTGCTGGTTCTTCCAAGAATGGAGGCGCTCTCCTACACACCAATGGCCACTGGGGACTATCCTACCTCTGAGCCTGCAGTCCTAGCTTGTAGTCTCTTTTGCATAATTACATACATATTTCTATTGATTCTGTTCCTAGAATAGATACATAGATACATAGATAGATAGAGAGACAGAGAAAGACAGAGAGACAGTGACAGAGACAGACAGAGACATTTATTTCTGGAGGCTGGAAAGACCAAGATCAAGGTGCCAGTAGATCTGGCTCATCCTGAAGGACTTCCTTCTGGCTTTGCGTTGGGAGGAGACAGTGTCTCTTCCTCTTCCTACAAGTGTACTCCACCCAGTGACCACATCTTAGACTGTCTTCTGAAGGCCTCATGTCAAAATGTCATACTATTGAGGGTTAGGACTACCACATAATAAATTTTAGGAAGATACAATCCGTATGACTTACCTCCTTCAGTCACTCCCCAGAAAATCACTGCTTCACATTGTTGCTGTAAGTATTGAAGCGTTGGGGCCGGGGAGATGGCTCAGTGGAATAAGTGCTTCACTGGCAAGCGCAAGGGCCTGAGGTCAATCCCTGATTCTGCCCAAAAAGAAGTATTGAAGTGTTTTTGCTGTTTCTAAAACACTAACATTCTCTAGTCATTGGAAATGCTGTATAGTTGTCTACGTGTGTATACACATCTATATACATATACCTCAGCCCTGGAAATGAAAACCAAGCACAAATCCACAAAAGCATGTTTCTTAAAGGCATAAGAATGAGTTGCCCACATGGCCTATAAGAAGTGAGGAAGCTTTTCATTCTATTTTGCATGTGATAAAACTAGAAGGTATAAGTATCTGGAAGAAAATTGTTATAGGAGCTCCGAAAAACTGGTAAAGCTACATACAATTTTTTAATAAACCACAATTACATAACAAACTGGGCTCTTACATACAGTGATTTCTTCTCCATACAGTGATTTGCCAGTGACTCTCCACACAAGGAAAGAACTGGTGACAGATCAGTGCGATTTCTCGGGGTAAGAGTAGGAAGCAAAGTCCGCACCGTGACCAGTGAAAGGCATGGGGGACAGGGAGGTGGACGTCGCTAGAATCACTCAGGGTCCAGCTGCGGCCCTAGTGTGATGGCTTCTAAGACTGCTCTGTGCAGAAGCAGCCTTGGTCTGTGCAGCAGGCTCTGCGCCTCTGCAGCCTAGACCGATTTTTTGTTGCTTATTCAGCACTAGTTGCATGACCCTCTCTGTTTCTCAGATGCACCCCTTCCCAACCCCCAATCTTCATATCTTATTGTCTATCAGGATTTTCCTGTTCTCTCCTCAAAGCCCAATTTTCTACATTGCAATGGTGAATTGTGTGAGTTAACTTGGTTAGGCCATGGCCACCACCAATCTGCCAAAAAACTCAGGTGAATGTGGTCACTGAGGTAAGTTTGCGATGAGATTGGCAGTCAGATTAGTAGACTTTGAGGAAAGCAGTCACCCTCCAAGACCTGCATGGGTCTCATTCAATCATGTGTCTCATTCAGTCAGCACTGCATAGTGGTGCACCAAGCTGGCCACTATGAGTGGGCATGATGGTGAGAAGGATCGCTTCCCTGAGGAAGAGGAGTGACCTCCGGGATCCCTTGGGTGCCAAGTGCAACTGCAGCTCCTCCCTGCTCTCCAGCTTCCTGGTCTCCTTGCAGAATTCAGACTTGCCATTCACAGTCACAAGATCAAATTCCCCAATTCCATTAATAAATCAATCAGTTGATCAATTGATCTTTCTACACACACACACACACACACACACACACACACACGCACACACACGCTATTCTTTTTCTCTGGAGAATTCTTAATTAATATACTCATTTTCAAAACCTCCATCTGCTTATCTTTACCACACTAGTTTTCACCCTTGGCGCCACAGTAGTGAGGGTGCCCACTGGCACTTAACCTCCCAGAAGGCAGCACTGAACCCCAGTTGCCTCCACCTGTCCTCTAGCATGGCACGGTGCCCTACATGCAGAACACATGCAAACTGCAAGGGTATCTGGACTGGATAGAGTGGAAAGAAAGAAGTCACAAGGATTCAGTCATTTGACAACTGGTGTTCTGCTTTGCTAAACTCTACAAGGGGTAAATATAACTCAGTAAACTCACCAGATGGCCTGATGGTTTGGACATCTCTCATATTTGTGGCCTTCAAGTCTACTTTGAAATAAAGCCACTAGAATAGACCAGCAGTTCTCAAGTATACACCAAGGGTTCCCTAGTGGTTCCCCAGAGGAAGAAGAAAACCTCATAAGAACTGCAATGGCTGGTAGGGTCAGAATGCAGTTCCTATCCACCCCTCCCCTCTTAGCAGATCCATTTTTACTAATTTCCCATGTAATATTCCATTCAAAAAACAAACCACTATGGAAGTCAGTGTGGAGATTCCTCAGCTGAGATTAGGGCCATGGAGATAGATAGCTCAACTGTCTAAGCACCTGCCTAGGCAAACACAAGGTCCCAGGTTTGATCTCCTGTACCACGTGCCATACTGGCCCAGCCCAGGGTGCACCAAGCTGGCCACTATGACCAGGCATGGTGGCACATGCCTGTAATTCCAGCAGTGGGGAGGCTGAAACAGGAGGATCACTATGAGTCTCAGCCACCCAAACTGGAATCCAAGCTGCCCAAGCTATGTAGTAAGACTCTGCACCAAATACATAACCTTAAAAAAGAAAAGAAAAGAAAACAGATTAGAGGTCCCATTGAACCCAGCTATCCTCCTCCTGGGCATTTTTCCAGAAGAAATAAAAACAACCTACCACAGAAATATATGTGCACTCACGTTTTTAGCAGTGCTATTTGTCACAGCTAAATCTTGGAAACAACCCAAATGCCCATCAACTGAGGAATGGATAAAGAAAGATGTCATATTTTTACACAATGGAGTATTACTCAACTATATATATTAAAAAAATAAACTTGTGGGACGGAGAGATAGCTCAGTAGAGTAAGCATCTGCCTGGCAAGCACAGGGTCCTGAGTTCAAAGCCTGGTACCAAAAAATAAAAAATAAAGTAAAATAAACTCGAGGCTTTTATAGGTAAATAGATACAGCTAGAGACCATATTCATTAGGGAAATAAATCAGACCCACATATGTAAACATCTTATTGTTTCTACTTTAAGAACCTGAAAAAGTAAATAAAAACTGAAAGGTACAATAGATACTGTGAAAGGGAAAGACACCATTAAAAGGAAAGGAACAGCTGGGATGAGAAAAAGACCAAAAGAAAGAAAAAAGGAAGGGAAAAGGATATATTCACGTACACATACAAGATAGCTTGGATAATTGTACGGCTGATTTCTGCTGGTCTATTGAAAGGAACATGTACTGCTTAAATTTTTTCTTTTTAATTCCTTTTCTCATTCTTTATTTAAGGCAGGGTCTACAGGGTCTCACTACGTAGATTGGACTCGTAGTGATTCTCCCGTTTTCAGCCTCCCAAGCGCTGGGATTACAGGCGCACCACCACGCCCAATCTCAGTCACGGTCGCAGTGCGCCCTGGGGGTGGGGCTGGCGTCACAAGCCCAGGGATGGACCCCCTGGCCGCTGTGCTGTTTAAAATTTCTTATAGCTTTTCTTTTTACCAGCTTTGCCTGCTTATATCTGGTAATGTAAAGCAACCAATTTGAAGATAACATTATACAATATAACAATTGTTGAATTCCTGTCATTTTGTTTAGTGAGATTCTGTATCTTCTCTAATGGTATTTTTGCTATTTTTATTCCCTTTAAAAAATAAAAGAACACTCAATAAAATTAATATAAAAAATAAAATAAAAATAAAAAACAAAGTGAAGCACTCAAATACTTAAAAAGCCACCAGGCTAGATGATCTGTCAGTTTTCCTTTCATTCTAAAATCTCTACAATGCTTTTGCAGCTGGCTGGCAACCTTAATTTTTTCTGAAGAATTATTCTTGTCTGAAGTATTTTAATCCAGGCATGCGCAGACATGAGACAGGCTGGGGTCTTATTAGCAGGAATGAGCAGTGCCAGGGAGGCGCCTCGAAGTTGGGTGGTGCTGCGGTTCGAATGCGAGTCGTCTCCTTCTGAATTTGAAGTGTGATTCCCAATGGAATGGCACTGAAGGAAGTGGAACCTCGAGAAGCATTTGGGTCATGCAAAACCCAGGCCATAAAGGAACCAAGGCCGGCCTCGTGGGACTGGGCTAATTCTCAAGGAAACTGTCTGAGGAATAGATTAGGTGCTGAGCAAGCAGATGGCTAAAGCTGGCTGCTCCCATTTCCACATCACCTGCAGTGCGCACTGGCCCTCTCCTATTAGGAAGCAGCAGGGTGCCCTCCGCAGAATGTGTGCCAAAGTTCCCTCGTGCCGTTGCTCTTCCCAGTCTGCAGAGCACTGACACAGTAAACCTTCTCTTTATAAACTACTCACTCCCAAGTGTTCTGTTAAAGCACAGAAAATGACAACGACTGTGGTTAGGGGCAGAAAGCCCCGAGAGGATGGCCGATCCTCCACAGCACACAGCTCAGGGGGGAAATGTCATACTAGAGTGGCTACTAGGCAAGGCCTGCCCTTGGGGACTGGAAGAGGGAAGTCTCCTGTGATGATCCCAATTTTGGGTGAAGGTTGTTCCCAGCAGGAACTCTGACTAGGCTATGAAAGTAGCAAGAATGCTTTCTGACACTAGAATCCAGCCAAGGCAGCTGGAATCACAGGACTCCGGGATAATCAAGAAACCAGTGGGGCATAAGCAGAGTAGAAAACAGGGTCCAGGTGGGGATAGAGCTAAGACAAAACCTTTTAGATAGGATGCAGTCTGGAAATCACCTCATCTTTCAGGATTTGGAGACAAGATCATTTTCAGACCCCAATAGCTAGTTTCAGCTGGACTTCCTTCTTGAATAAGATGGGTTTAGCATTGGCTGAAATACCAGAGGAGGTGTCCGTGATTCCTGCTGAAAGAGGACATCATGGAGAATATTTAAAAATGAGTGGGAGGCGATAGTGTCCAGAGCATGGGAGACACAATCCCTCCACAAGCTGAGTTAAGTCCAGTCACGTTTGAGAATTAATTCCAACAAGCCCGGGTCTGGCTGAAGCTGTTTTGCCGACATAAGAGATGGATCCAAGTGGCTGTGCCCCTGGTCAAGGCCTGCAGTGTGCTCACTGACAGAGCTGTTTTGTAACCGTGAGTTGGAGGCAATTGTCAGGGTGGTGTACCAGCTTGTCAGCACTGCTCATCCATAAGAGCGAGTGCTGATCTGCAGCTGGTCTTGGTGAGTTCCCCAGAGAGCTGTGCCATCGGTCCTGGAGACCTGGTGTCTTAGTTACTTCTTCCTCATTGCTGGGACAAATACCCGACACTCAAAATGAAGGAAGGAAAGGTTTAGTTAGCTCAGTTTGTGGAGGTCTCAGTTCATACTCTGTTAGCTCCAAGGCAAACGACAGCAGTTCATGGCGACAGAAAACAATGAAGAGCAGAGGAGGACCAACAGCTGCAGCGTCCATCAAGCCTCTCTCTTTCTTCGGCCAGCCAGAATGGGTCAGCAGATTAAAGCGCCTGCTTAAGCAGAGTGCAGATGCCGGGGTTCAATCTCCCGCAGGCCGTGCCAGCCCCACCCCCAGGGCACACAGAGACACCTATTGAGACTGGGAGTGGAGGCAAACACCTGTAATCCTAGCGCTTGGGACGCTGAAAACAGGAGTATCACTAGGAGTCAGATGTACATAGTGAGACCCTGTAGATCCTGTACTAAATGCATTTTAAGAAATTAAAGCCTTATTTCCTTACACGTTTTCTTCTGGTTAATACAAAAAGAAAAGAAAGTGAGAGAGGATTAGCACCACTTCTTTTTTTCTTTTTTCTTTTTTTCTTTTTTTTTTGTGGAGTGCATAGCTTTTATTTTTTATTTATTTATTTTTTATGTATTTATTTATTTATTTATTTATTTTTCAAAATTTTATTGATAAACAGATAGCAATGAGACAGTTTCAAATCAAATCAGTACAGTTTCAAAAAATAATACACTGCATATATTCTTCTTAGTGGTTAATTGCTGTACAAGATGCAGACTTGAGATCCTATTTACAAACACCCTTAGAACAAGTCATTCTATTCATTAAGAGAATGTAACTATATATCTATCCTAACCACTTTAAATACACAGATACAAAATGGACATTCATCGGTATACCCCATTTTTTCTAAGTTCTGTTATTGAATATTATATGTGTAAACTCAGCAAAATATTCTAAAAGAGTGCAGTAGACCATAATAGCATTGGGTCTTCTGTTTAACTGGCTATGTCAGAAATTATTGACCTGAGTCCCCCACAGCTCAACATAACAACATGGCTTTACTTCCTATATTTCGTCTTCATACTTTTCTACTGGATGGTTAAGACCAAGGTAAAGCAGGACCTGTGCAATAAGAGTTGTAGCTTTTTGGTCTGAGAAGGTCAGTGAAATGCCCTCAGGATTTATCCTGAGATCCTGTACCTCAGATTGTAGAACCTTTGTCAGTAGCACCACTTCTGAACTGGCTGTTGAGAACAGAATGATGCATTACGTAAATTAATTCAGTGGAAGAGTGCAGGGCATTGCAGGGAGAAGCTTGGGGAGCTGCCCAACCACGTACCACGGGCCCGGGCGCCAGCCTGATTCCTGGAGGAGCGACACTGCAGCGCCGTGAAATGGAAGCACGCTGCAGAGAGGCAGCATCCTGCAACCTGCCTCGGCCCTGTGTGCAGAGGCAGAGGAGGCTGGTCCAGCTCGGCCTGTGGCCCACTGCTACGGTTTCTGTGTAGTTGTCCACCCTTGGATGGACTGAGGATGGACTAAAACCTCCAGTAACTGTGAGCTAAATAAACCTTTCCTTCCTTCATTTTGGGTGTCAGGTACATGTCCCAGCAAGGAGAAAAGAGCAACGGAGACACCCACGAACTGGAGCCCTCCAGGGCAATGTGTGGGGAAGCGATGGTAACACTGGGTCCTGGGAGCTGAGAGCGCCCTGGGGACAGTTGCGTGAGAGAGGCCAGGTCTCGGGCCCTTCAGACAGAGTGAGCTCCCGGGGAGGCCTGAGGCTGGGAAGGGGAAGCAAGCTTCGCCAACGGAATCTCGCAGTTTGTGCCAGTGTGCTGCGGCAGTCAACGCCACGCTCTGCCTCCCTCGTGAGTCAAGAAGATTAGGGTTTTTCTCCTCAAAACCGCTTAGAGTACCACAGTCTGCCCGAGAGGTTTGGAGTCCACCGCAAGCAGCTCCTCGCCCAGGGCAGCACCTGTGCAGGAAGTCCGGCTGTGGAGGAGGCGAGGGGCAGGGGCATCCCCGGCTGGCCGTCCATCCCCGCCTAACACTTCATAAATAAACCGAGGGCGAAGCTGTCCTGAGTCCTTGCGTCCCAGCCAGCGAAGTGTAGATGGCTTTCGCAGATCCAGAATGCTTATCTCAAGCTGGGCGAGCAATTTCACAGTCATAATTCGCTTCAAGTGTTGCTGATTGCTTCCTATTCCTCCCCATCAGTGACTTCCGCACCTTTCCTTTCCCGCGCTCCTTTTATATGCGCAGCCCTGGCGATCACCCCAAGGGGGCTGCTGAGACTGCACCTGGCTTTTCAGTAGGCAGCTGGAACTACTGAGTGCCCCAAGGCTTAAGAAGTCATGTCTGCATCTTGTTCAACAAATAACCACTAGGAAGACAGTATGCAATGTGTTAATTATTGGAACTGACCTACCAATTTGATTTGAAACTGTCTCATTGCTATTTATTTCTCAATAAAATTATGGGGGGAAAAAGTGCGTTTCACACAGGGTGCTCTTGCTTGGGAGAAAAGTTCCTCAATTTCTGCCAGGGCTGTCCCTGTCCTGACCCTGCTGTCTGCAGAACAAGGATTCCGGACAGTGGAGGGCCGGGACTTTGTTGGGCTTAGATCCCGGTCTCTGAGGCGCCTTGAGAGGAGTGGGCAGGCAGCGAGGTGCGCCTGGCTGGGAGGCGCAGGGCGCACCCCTCAGCAGGCCGGAGGTGGAGGACAGAGTGGTCTGGAGAGAGGCCTAGCAGTGGGAGTGGGGGTCACGGGGGGGGGGGGCCTGGGCTCCACATGGTTAAAGCCATTCCTGCTTGCAGATTTTGGAGAAGTATTTTCTTACCCCACTGGCAACGATTTCCAATTTGAAGGCTGAATCTGCTTTTTCCATATTTTAGGGAGAAAATAAAATAAAGAACATGTTCCTCGTGTCAAGGAGGAGCGGAATCCCGGACTGTGCCGGAAGTAAGGAGCTCCCGCAGGCGAGAGGCCTGGCTGTCCCACCCCTAGGCCTAGCTCCTCGGTTCCCATCCATCTGCTCTTCCCGTTCACGCTCTTCCTGTTCACGCTCTGCTCGTCTCTTTGCCTTCCATCTCTCTCACGCGCAAGCCCTTTCGCTCATCTTCTTGACAGTTACAGCCTCCTTCCTCGCAGAGCCAGGGCAGGCCTGGGCTCGGAGGACAGACAGCAGCTCCCATGGCCCAGGCTGGCTTTCCAGCCCGCAGGAAGAGCTGCGCTGAGCTCTAAGACAGCACACACCTCCACCCCGCCGCACCAGTCACCGGCTCCTTCATCCCTCAGTGACAAACCCACCCAAGGATGGGACACTTGACACCAGGAAACATTTGAGCAGGAGCCAGGAACTCGATCTGCACAGCTTCTCTCAGTCAGGTGAGTTCTAATTAAAAGCAAAGACAAGCCTAAAACAGAGTGTGCTGGACACCCGTCACTCATCCTGAGACACAACCAGCGCTGTCAGCCCGAGATTCCTTTCGCTTGGCGCACTTTCTGGAATGGCCTCTGCCGCAGGTTCCAGTCCACATCCTGTTAGGACAGAAAGCATCGCCTGCAGCCACAGGCGAGGAGGCGCTTGCTGCATGGCCACAAGCACGCTTGCCAGGTGTGCTTCCCATCCATTCCGTCTTGCAGCACAAGGCACCTACTGAGGGCTGCACACTGCTGTGGGTGCCGAGCTTCCTCAGTGATACCTTCCTCCACCGGCCTCCATCTGAGAACTGGGGAGGAGGACAGTAAAGGTGAGAAGTGAGTGGCCTGTGTGTTAGAAGGCTGCTGAGAAACTCAGGTGACCAGGTGTGGAAGCAGTGGCTGAGGAGGGCAGCTAGCGAGGACCTTACCTCAGAAGAGACATGGAGCCAGGAGTTAGGGAAGGGGAGGGGGTATCCAGGCAGATGTCAGGAGACAGCACTGCAGAAGAGCTGAGGCCAATACCTCTGCCAAGAACAAGCCCTGTGTGGTCCAGGGGCAGCAAGAAAGCCACGGATGGGGTGGGGGGAGGTCAGAGGTGCGAGGGGCCTTCCGAGCTTGGCTAGTGCAGAGCAAGATGCGGCAGATCTTTGAAGGTTGTTAGCGAGAGAAATCGCTTGAGTGCCAGTTAGAAAGGGTCGTCTGGATACCCTGGTAAAATACAGTGTGTGTGTGTGTGTGTGTGTGTGTGTGGTGTGTGTGTGTGTGTCGGGATAAGCAGGAGATTGGGAGGGGTGGCGCTGGCAACTCTACCCAACCGGGAGCAGTGGAAGTGGTGGAGAGGAATCTGATTGGGAGTGAATTCTGAAAGCACAGCAGGTGGTGGGTGTCTTGACAGGTGACAGGTGGGCTGTGAGATGAGCAAGCTGCGTGCAGGACAACATGAAGACTTTGTGGTCTCGGCAGTGGTGCAGACCAAATCTCCATCCCCGGAGATGGCCAGACAGCAGGTGGAGAGGCTGGAGAGTGGAACCGCGTGTTTCCTGTAACGCCACCGAGTTGAATAGGCTCCCCTTGTTTAGTAATGATTGCGCCACATCCCCGTGCTATTATGTGCTATCTCAACATGCCTCACACTGTAAACACTGCAGTTTACACTGTATGCACAGCGAGGAAAGCCAAAGAGTCACAGCAAGATGGAACCTGCCCCTGAAAATCAGCCTAGGACTGCAGACGCTGGTTCTGTGCCCTAATCTTATCGGCCTGTCCACCACCCCCGGAGGAAGCTGCTGGATGTTAGACAAAGTCCTTGGCTGAGGAAACTGACAAGCTTGTTCTGATGAATGAGATTTCTTCTCCCCTTCTGCCGCACTACCAGTCTCACAGGATGTCCTGTGCACAGAGTACACTGGAGATAATGACCCTGGGCTGTGGGTCCGAGTTGTGGTGCTCCCAGACGCTTCCAGGTCCAGAGCACAGAGAAATAGGGACTGTCACCAAAACAGACGGTTCTCCACACCAAATGCCTGAAGTCACAGAAGGGGAAAGTCTTTATTGTTGGATAAAACACAGAGTTCACCGTGCATGTTTGTTGTGTATGTTTTCACACTTAGGAAGCTTCTAGAAGCACAAGCCAGAAGCTGGAAGGCATGGGCATTTGGTGGTGCTATCCGCGGGACAACGCGGTGACACTGTCTAGCTGCTCCAGCGCATCCATGGGCTCTGCTGATCATGACCATACCTGGCATCAGGTCCAGGCTACATCGCACAGGGAGCAAACTCTGAAACCCCACTGGTGCCTGCTGTGTGCGGTTTCCAGAACAGAAGATCCATGGGGTTAATTTTTCTGTTCTCTCTGGAATGGTGCCTTCAAAAAAAAAATAATGCATTTTTATTGAGCAAAGTAAGAAAGGAATATTTTCACTTCAGAAATTAAATTGAATCTCAAAGCTACACTAGGTAGAACGACTTCCGGGAGCGTGGCCGTGAGAGCAGATGCAATCATCCTAAGGCTCAGAGAACAGTGCTGTGTATTCCTTTCTTGCACAGCAGCTCCACAGGCAGCGCTTCAGCCAGCCAGAGGCCGTGTTGTTGCACAGCTGGTGGTCAACTTGCGAACCCAGCTGAACCAAGCAGCGTGATACTGTGTCAGGGGAGGCCTGCCGGAGGGCGGCTGCCCACAGCCTACGAGGCAGAACTGCAGGGAAAGAAGAGACACTGTTGGGGCTGCTGGTTCTCCTGGGTGCTGCTGGCGCTCTGGGAGACTGCCATGCTGGCTTTCCTGACATGAACTCAACTGTTCACATCCTCGGAGGAGCTCAGGACCTCGCTGTTGCTGAGCAGGACTGTAGTACTTTTGGGGGAGCTCTCGTGCTTACTTTGAGCACTGCTTCCTGGCTCCAGGGCTGGCACAGATCCTTCATCCCAAGGCACAGATTTGCTAGCTTCTACCACTGACCTTGGGGCCTTTCCAGAGCAGAGCTCTGAGCTAGACCTGCATGAGACACTGCTGTGGGCTCTGGGCCTCCAGCTGGATTCATGGGGGTCATTGTTATGGGCCCTAGGTTTTCAGCTGGACTCCTGCAGGTCATCACCATGGGATCTAGGCTCTCAGCTAAATTCTTTTGGTCTCTGGATCATGGACAGATTTCTGGACCCTTTATGTATATGGCTTTTCGGGTAACTATTATAAAATAGCCTTATACATTGTGTGTCCTGTATTGTTTCCCTTGCCGACCTTGACTACAACAGGCTCTGAGCTGTGAGGTTATCTAAGATGTAGCTTTGGAAGCCTCTTTGTGAGCTCCCCAAGGTCACACTTGTCTACAAACCTTCTGGGAAACAAGGAAAGAGGAACAAGTCAAGGCTACCAAGCTCCTCTCCAGCAAGTGCCTCAGAGATTGGCTTGCAGTGCTCACGCTCTACCGTGGGGACCAAGCCATGACCAGCTGTCGTCACGAGGGCAGGGGAACGCGGGGCCACCTGTAGCTGCAGCCGTCCTGCACGGGAAGAGGAGGACACGCCCACAAGCGCTATTGCCCGTTTCTGTGCTGGTAGTGGGCTTTACTGTGGGGTGGGCTAGAAGTGAGCAGAGTGCTACAAGAAGAGGCAGACTGATCTGAAGAAACTTCTGCTCTGTGACACTGGCCGGGACACCTCTCCCCACCCAAGTATAATCCAGGCAGAGCCACACACAGTTCTCTCAGGGAAGGTTTCAGATGGTTGGGTAACTGATTTGCTTAACTTTAGACAATCTGGTTCAGATAAATAGTACCTGGCCTAGGACCCAAGGGTCTTGATTTAGCCCTATGAATTGTGTGTCCTGTTCCCACAATACCTAGTTATTTAACATGAGAATCAGGATGGTGAGATAGCTCAGTGGACTAAGGGTCTGCTTCGGCAAGCACAGGAACCTGAGTTCAGTCCCTGGCACCACATGCTGTGCCGGCTCTGCCTCTGGGGGCACTGAGCCAGTCACCAAAACCAAACATGGTGGTGCACACCTATAATGCCAGTGCTGGGGAGGCTGAAAGCAGGAGGATCACTACAAGTCTGTACCAAATACATTAAAAAAAACATGAGAACCAAAAGAAATAATGTTTGTATAATTATTTATAAATTTATATATATTTACAAATTATATATGATAAAGATTTATATATAATATATTATATAATAAACATATATATAATTACATATTAAACTTTATACATATAACTCATAAATAATAACATGCCACCAACAACAAATGATATATAATAACATAAAAACTGTCACACATATATACGAATCAAACACACAAAACTTTGCCCATGAAGGATACAATATGGTATCCCTAATTTTTGTTCTGAGAATTGCCTGAAAAAGCTCAACCCTTTCATCAGAGAAAAGATTAACTTGGAGCTGATACATATTGAGGGCCTCCTAAATGCCAGCTCTATGTATCATCTCACTTAGCCATCAAAACTAATCTGTCTGATTTTTGTGATGAGGTGGAGCTTGTGGTTGAGTGGCTTCCACAGGACTTCCTATGTGACAGTGACTGAGCCAGGACTGCACAGACTTTTGGACTGTAAAACCTATGCTAGAGGAGGACACGCCCACAAGCGCTATTGCCCGTTTCTGTGCTGGTAGTGGGCTTTACTGTGGGGTGGGCTAGAAGTGAGCAGAGTGCTACAAGAAGAGGCAGACACTGATCTGAAGAAACTTCTATGCTAGTGTTCTCCGGGTCATGCTGCCTCCAGCTATGCCAGAAATAATTAATATTTGAGTTTCATAAGGAGACTAAAGCTTAAGCGATGAACTGAAGCTCACAGGTAGAAGAAAGGCTCAGTTACTCTGCTGCAGCAAAGGCAGAAAAGTGGACAAACAAGGATTACCATGATTACTGGCAAGAAGGGAGAGGCGCCCCTCCACCTCCCACTGCACTGCTGGCTCTGGGCAGTAGGGCGCTCCTGGTGCCAGGGCGGTGCGCAGAAGCCAGGCAGGCGCTCCTCTCACGGTGGAGATAAACGCCATGACTTCTGCGATCACTTCCAATTCTGTGGTCCCTCTGTTCTATCTTCAGATGTATAGGATATACTTTTATTTTCTCTCAAAACTTGTTTTACTGAGGATGACCAGTTGTTTCACCACAGAAACTGAAATCAAGGTTTAGCTGTTAGATGAACCTGGAACAGATGTTAGCAGTTCATTTTTGCCTAGAGGTAATACAACATGCCTGGAAACCCAGTGCTCTGGAAAGCTGAGGCAGGAAGATCTGGGACTCAAGCTCATCCAGGCAACTTAGCAAGTTAAAAAATAAAAATGGCTGAGGATGTGGCTCAGTGCAAAGATCCTGGGTTTAATTCTTATGCACACACACATACACACATGTGCACACACACACACATAGAGGCATTCATTTTTGAACTCAGGAACTGCCCCAAAACTCAGCGATACCAGAAATCACTAGGTTTATCATTTAAACTTCACCATCTTCGGTTTCTTTGGTCAGGTCTATCTTACAGTGCTACTGTATCACAAGACATAATACATGATGTTTGATGACATAAAATTGCTGACACAGTTGCTTGGGCATAGTAGGGACTCTTTAATTAATGATGGTTATTTCATTGTAAGTGATACTAATATTGAGCTAAGAAAGCAACTACCAAGAATGAAAAATGTTAAGTACACTACATTCGCTTTTGTCTTGGTGAACAATAACCTGTAAACGTAACTCAACCACACCCACAGCACACCACACCGTCACCCAAAGTGCTTGCTTCGCTTGGGCTCTGGAGGTCAGCTCTACAGCCTCGGAACCTCAGTTCAGCTTTTGTCGCTGACAGTGGCTCTGTGACCCAGTGAAGTTTTATAGCCTGTAAAAGATCACACCTTTCTTGTGCATTACTGGAGAATCCAATGAACCAATGTATATATAATATTGAAATCGTCCTTGGCAACTAGGAATCCTGACAAGTGTTAGTGTTTTTCTATGTCTAGAGACACACTGCACATCAGACACGCTACAGGGTAAGTGCTCTGTTCTCTGAGGCTTCCAGAGCTCCCAAAGCATCGACGCCAACAGAACAGATGCATGCAAAGTGTGAGCTGTGGAGTAGTGTGTGCACTTATGCACAATGTACTGTATGTGCATATGTGTTGTATATGAGCTCCAATACCTTACGCAACAAAATAAACAAAAATTGAAGTTTTTCTATGTAAAAAATCATACAGGTATTAGTATTACCATGGGTTTGGGCTTAGGATCCCTCAGGAGTACTAAAATCTACCTAAAATGCCATAATATTTGCACCTAACCTAGGCATACATAGCCTCCTGTATACCTACTTAGTTATTTGTCCTTATTTGTTGAGCTGGAGGTCAAGCGCGGGAAGGCCCCTCCCACTGGGCCGATGCTCCACCATCGAGCCACTTTCTCGCCCTCCCTGTCCACTTCCAGCCCTCTGCGTCACTGATGGACCGCCCCAGTACACAGGAGTTGCTAGGTTTTATCGCTTGGGGAACGGTGACAGGAAAAGCGCTGTATGTTTCCAGGACAGATGTGACGTTCTTCCAACATCACATGTTGTTGTGAGGACCTTCCATCCTCAGCTGGTGAACGCCTTGACCTGGAGCCCCTGGATGGGGGAGGGTAATATTATGAAGAGTTAAGGTAATAAAGGCAGTGCCGCCGCCACCTGCCCCCTGGGGTCTCGCATTTGAACTCTCCTAATTCGCTGCTCTGGAAAGAGTTTGTGTCTTGCTGTACAAGCATGCTGGAAACATTGAAAACTGCACATTAATTTTACTTTCAACATTAGTTCTTAATGTTGCAATATTAATATTTTTGAGAATCGTCTCTTTCCAGCCTAGAGGGCTTCTTTGGGAAGGGTGCCATGAAGCTCTGTGAAAAATCTCTCTGGCATAACTGGCTTTTAAATCGTGGTGAAGAAAACATGCACATACAAAGGGGGAGTCTAAGTGCAGAGTTCGAGCTGTCCTTACTTCCATGCCATCCTGCACGTACACGTGGCAATTCTGGCGGAGCACTGCATGTCAGTGAGTGTCCGGGCTATCTCCAGTCATCTTGGTTTCTTCCGTATTACAAGTGAACACGGTTCTGTAAGAAGCTGTTGATAAAAGTGATGCCCACGAGTCCTCCTTCTTACACATCGACTAATGCATGCTGGAGCGAATTCCTGTGACTGTACAGTGTGATAAGTTACACCTCAGAGTCCAAAAACCCTTTGGACATTTCTCATCTAGTGCAAACGTGCAGGTAAGCCATGCAAGAGTGTGTTGCCTAGTGTTTCTCTATAAAATACAGAAACCGAGGAGATATCTTAAATTATAAATACAGCAAACTTACTATTAAAGTAGATCTCTGGATTACATATTTATAAGCTGACGTTTAAGAATACATATTGCACTGATATAAATATATGTTATTGTAAGGAAAATAATCAAGCAATAAATATTAAGCTGTTTTTATTTTTTTATTTTTTTTATTTATTTGAGAGAGAGAGAGAGAGAGAGAGAGAGAGAGAGAGAGA
>NW_004524610.1:8123108-8130620 GCF_000260255.1 Octodon degus
GGTGCTGGGGGATTGAACCGCGGTCCCTGATGCTTTACTAAGCTTGTTCTAAATAGGTGCTTTAGACCACTGAGCCATCTCTCCAGCCCCTCAAGCAATAAATAAACTGTGATAAAATACACCCAGCCTAAAATCTGCCACCCCACCATTTGAAGACTGTGTAGCTGGTGCTGGCTCCGGCAGCACATGTGCTAACACTAGATAGCAGGGCAGTGTTAAATACACTCACACTGCTGTGCAACCAGGATCCAGAAAGCTTTTCATCTGGCGAAACTGAAGTCCTAGCTGCACTCATGAAACAGCACTCCTTCCCGACCCTCCAGTCCCGGCACCCCCCGCTCTGCTCACCACCTCTGTGGTGCTGACTCCCGCTAGCTCGAGCAGGTGGAAGCATACAGCAGTTACCCTTTGGGAGTCGTTTGCTCCTCCTAACCTAGGACCCCAGGACCTCATCCATGCTTTTCCTCTGCTTCAGAAAGCTGAATCTGTTCCATCAGATGTCACTCCCACTGTGTACCCATTCATGTACCCATGGACACATGTTGAGGATAGTGACAGATGCTGCCATGCACATGGGGGTACCAATAACTCCTTGAGACCCTGATTCAATTCTGTATGGCACCATCCATGCAAAACTCAGATTGGATTTGGCATCAAGAGTCAGTGGGGGGGCCGGCCAAATAACTTAGCAGATTAAAGGGCCTGCAAGCAGGCGCAGGAGCCAGGGATTCATTCTCTGGGCCTGCTGTGCCAGCCCCACCCCCCGGGGCGCACTGAGACAGTGATTGAGACTGGGTGTGGTGGTGCGCACCTGTAATCCCAGCTGTTGAGAGGCTGTAAACAGGAGGATCACTGTGAGTCCGATCTAGTAATGAGACCCTGAACACCCTGTAAACCCTTCACTAAAATACAATAACAACAAAAAAGAGTCAGTGGGGTCTTTAAAAGACACTGAAGGTCTTGGGACAAAGCCTTCAAGATGAGTTAAGACCATTCTCGAAGAGACTGATCCACTCTCCCAGGGCAGATTTTTATCAAACAGGTCAGTGGCTCCTTCAGCACTTGGACTCTTCTGCACCTGGACACTTCCCTACCACTATGAGGCTTTCCTGGAAGCTGAGCAGAGGACTTCCACAAGCCAAAGCCACAAGAAACCTTCTTTTTTCATAATTTAACCAACCTCAGTTATTCTGTCATAGCAACAGAGAATGGACTAAGACAAATATATACCCAAATATGGAGTGATTGGATCATGTGGCAATTGTATTTTTGAGAAGTTGACTCAGTCTTCCATAACCATTGCACATTTTACATTCTCATCATTTGTATTCACAGGCTCCACTTTCTTCACATGCTTATAACACTTCAATTAATTTTTAAGCAATATTTTTAAAGTGGTAGCTCATTGTATTTTAGTTCTCATTTCTCTAATAATTACTGATTATGAGCATCCTCTGGTGTGTTTATTGGCCACTGAATATCTTCTTTGGAAAATTGTTTATTCAAGTCCCTTGCACATTTTTAACAGTTTTGTTGTTACTTAATTGTAGGAACTCTGTTACATCCTGGAATTTGACTCCTTATCACACATATATGACAGGCAAATGCTGTCTCCCACTCTCCGTGTTGCCTTGTGTCTTGACTGTGCCCTTTGATGCAGGAAGATTTCAACCCTGAGATCATCTTGTTCATCTATTTTTGCCTTCGTGCCTAGGCCTTTAGTATCCCATCTATGTATACATTTGTATGTTATGTATAGAGCTAAGACAAGAGTCATGAAAAACCTGGAAATCCAGATTTTTTACCTAACTTTCTGTTTTTTCTCTTTAACGGTCCAGCATGTCTCATCTGGCCTCAGATCTAAAACTTAGCAGGCCAGAGGGCTGCCGTGTCCTGCTGTAGTAAGCCCTGGAGTGTGACCGAGATGTCAGAACACCTTGGATTTCTTTGCTACCCTCAGTAAATGTGAAACCTTGCTTCCTTTTCTGCAGGTCTTGTCCAGTTCCTTGTTCAGGACACCAAGAACTTGGAAAGACTCTCTTGGAGACCCAAATGCCAGTAACAATATGGCAGCAAACCATGTGTGGTGACCAAAGCCAGAAAGGAATTTTGTGCTTGGTCAAATGGACAACAGCCATTGTGAGGGAGGAGCACAGACCAGGCCTTCCCCGTGTCCTCTCCCCTCACCAACCTCTGGGGATAAAGTCCCAATGTCCCCTTGAAGGGCATGAGTGCTGATCTCTCTGCCTCTTCTGGGCTCCACCTCTTAAATCAAGTCCTAGCGCCCCTCAGGAGTGCCACACCTGACTACCCACCATGTCTCCTGCACATGGGCATTTGGACAACACTGCTCCACACTGCAGCAGCTTGCACATGGTGAGCTATGAGGCTAATTCAGATCCTCACCGTCTACTGCTTGTGCCTGCTATACTCGAGGACCTGGGCGAGGAGCGAGTTGGGAGCAGCCAGGACACACTGGTGAAGACAACAGCATTTTTGGAAGCAGTCACTACCCTTTTATAGACTGTCTGGGAATCCAGGACCTCAGTCTTGGCCGTTCCCAAGGGAGCCCTGCAGAACTCTGTGTAAATAAACACAGCAATCCCGCTGCAGAGACCCCGCCAGCCTACCAGGCATAAAATTGGAGCCCCTTGTTTGTTTATCCTACAGCCTGGGCATGGAAACCAGAGACTGCAGGACAGGGAGCGGGATGCGGGGTCAGGTGTCAGCGAGTAAGCCCTGAGACAGCAGCGCGCTCCGCAAGGCTGACCCACACACCAGGCCCGGGGCGCACCACACGGCATGCGACTGTCTCTCGTGGGAGTGCACATTCTAAGACGTGCTACCGACTGTCAGCCATGATTGGGGGTTGAAATGAAGCGCCTGGTGCAGCCCATGCATACCCACAGGCAGCCATTCAGGTCTGCCTGCCTGTAAACTCTACTATGGAATTGCATAGGAACTTATTTACCTAAACAAGTAAACAGAAACTGCATATTGAAAGGATTTATTTCCCCTTTTGCCCTTTCTGGGCTGTCCAGGAAACATTTTCTATTTCCTTCACCTGAAGCTCTCTTCACTCAACTGTTGCTGCAGCCACACTAGAGCTTACAATGCAGAGAAGCATGGATGGTCGTTTTACTGTCAGATAGCTCCAGTGAACTGGATAGAAAGAGGTGTGTCTTGCACTATTTCTCTTAGTTTTTAATCCTGTGTGTTTCAAAAGAAATTTAATCCATCTCCTTCTGACTCCCTTACTCTTACTTTATCAAAGTGATGCTTTCTAATGGATGTTTGCTGTCCAAAATGCCTGGTGGGCTTAAAAATCTTTATGAAGTTGACCCCACCACTGCCACGATCACGGCTGGGCCCTCCCTCCTCTCTGCAGCGCTGCTCGTAACCAAGAAGTTATAAATTATAGACCCGACGTGGTTTGGAATGCCCAGAAGCGTACTCAGCAGCCAACACGCAGCTCTCAGCTCAGTGGTCATGATTTGAGAAATGGGCTTAGTGTTGCATCGCGGGGGGCTCTGCACACTCAGCAAGGCCTGGCGGGGCTGCTCAGGAGCAGAGACCACACACGGGACGCCACCCACTGCCATGAGGGCTGTCCCCACAGTGGGTGTCCCTGCACCAGAAACTGAGATCCAAAACCTCTTTCATCCAGTGCTCTGCACAGCTGGTGCGACCTCTCCCAGCCCTTGGCACACACAGAATAATGGGCCTTTGCACAAGGCTTTCACATGCAGAGTGTCCCCTAATCACTTCCACCAAAACTCTTAGCTCCGTCAGCACTGCGGTGCCAGGCAGAGGCCAGGTTGGGCCACCTGGCCCATTCCCATTCCACCCACTGGAATCTTTCTGCTGTCCTCTCAGGTCTTGGCAGCTCTTCACAGAATGACCTCAAAATGCTTATACATCTGTCGTGATGAGAAAAAAATCAGCTTACTATTCCAACAAGTTGCAGAATCTTATGGTTTTGAATGTGGAGCATGAGCACAGCCTTCGCTGGCACCTCCCTCACTGGCCACACAGTGCACACTTCCTCCGCACTTCCACGGGCCCAGGTCCTGCTCTGCCAGAGGCTTTGAGGCTGGAGGCGAGCACTGTGTCCATCAGCTTGGCCTTCCAAGCCCACAGCCCTAAGTCCCCCATCCTATGTGTGCTGGGCCCTCCTGGGGACAAAGTGGACCCAGGAAAGGGCAGCTGGCTCCTTTACCCCAAGGAAAGCCACCTGCTAAGCTTCAAGTCATTCTCCACTTTCGGTGTTAAAGACTAAATGTGTGAACGTCCATGCCAACTCCAGGAGCCACACAGCACAGTGCGCCACTACATTTCAACGCTTAGCACCCAGCACATGCAAGATTTTACTGCGCTTAAGTTCTGGGTTAGGCTTTTATGTCTTGCCGTGAGGATAAAATTCTGAGAAGTGAGAAGGTGGTAATCCATCCCACTGCTCCGGTCACAATAAGCAATGATACTTTTATGAGCTTACAGTCTTCCCATTTTGAGCTAACCGTTGCTGGCAATTCCATTGCCTTTAGCAGCTCTGCTTACCCTTCTACTCTAGCAGAAAAGGTTCTGGACTGCCGGATCACACTCCAGTGAGATCATCTGAATATTTAGGACCTCAAGTAAAAAGTCATATTTGGAAAAGAGTGAGCCCAGCCCCAAGTGGACAAGCTGAGAGCTTATCTTGCAGGGGCACAGGCTCCGTGGTGGGCAGAGGAGAGGCACTGTGGGCCTTGTTCCTTCCCCTGCGGAATTGAAGTGCATGCAGTGGGTAGCCAGGCAAGATGGAAATGAGGGCGTTTGGATTTGAATGGAGCTGCCAGGTCTAAAGCAGCCAGGAGGTCATTTCTCTGGGAGCCCAGTGCAGGCACAGTTTTGCACTCAGACCAAATAGTCCCTGTGCCCCTTAATCTGCCTTCCTGCAGGAACCCCACCCCCACCTAGGCCCTTGGAGGACAGCCCTCCCCTCCCCTTCCTTGAGCCCCTGGTGAATTACAGCCTGCAGCACAGGGCCGATAGAACGCAGTGTCTCACACTGCCTGTGGAAGGGCTGACGGAGTCCGGCCTCCTGGGGAGAATGGCAGGAAGGCTTCTATTATTCTGCCTCATTCTATCTGCAGAGAGGCGGTGTGGCGCCTGGAGTCTGCCTGACTTAACTCATTTCCCTGGACTTCCGCGTCACAGCGACAGCGTCTGCCAACGCCCAGCTTCTTGCTCCTGAGACTCACTACACTTCCTGATATCGGATGCACCCGCCTGCTTCTGGTGACCTTAAACACTAATAAAGGAGTCATAACATGACCTGGACAAGACCGAGAGCCGGTCAGAGCGCGAGTGATTGATGGGAGCGCTTTGGGCTATCTCCTATTAGTGCCGACCCTTTGGCGTTCTTCCTGCTACAGTACTTGTGTGGCTGTGAGGCTTAAGAATACAGTGCGGGCATCGCTGTGGCTGTGCTAAAGGTCAGCCTTGAGGTGTGGCGGAGGAAACCGAGTGTTAGCAGACTGGAACTGCGCGGGCAGTGAGCTCTCCCTTCTCCAGGCTTGTGGGAAACAGTCCTCAAGTAGGACTGAGGCCGCGAGTCTGGGCAGGGCCCACCCGGGGCAGCTTCTTTCTTTACGTGGCTCCCAACCTGATCTTCTCTCCCCCAAATAGTTAGCAATGTGACTCCCGTTTCGGTTGCAAGATCTGGGTTCAGCGTCCTCTCTTCGGCTTAGCCTCTTTATATTTCTTCCAAAGTCAGATACATGTGGGTCTCGGCGTGACGGAGTTCTGTGATTGAGAGAGCCACTCAGATTGTGAGTCAGCGTCGGAGACACGGCAGGACTCGCCCTGTGCGCTCGCTGGTTGTCACGTGTCAGTAACGTTATGATGACATTCCTCTCTTTGGAGAAGGGTTCTTATATCCACTCCCCCTCTCGCTGCCCACAGGCAGACCGTTTCAACAGGCTGCACAAGGTGGCAGATTGCCCAAGTGGTAGCAGTCCTCTTTCTATTTGGAAAGTGTCCAGCAGGCAGCCAACATGCAGGGAGCTCCTGTGGAAGAGTCAGCTGCCATTCTTGGGGAGCAGTGACTGCGGGTGACCAGAAGTGACCGTGAGCCCAAGTAAACAGGCCAGGCTGTGCTGCCCCTGCTCCAGGTCTGCCTGGAAGGCAGTTGCTCCCATGACAGCAGTGCTGGGAGGAGGAGGGCCAGGCTGCTGTCACCCCTGGCTGCCAGCGATCGCCTGCGTGGTCCTAGGACCAGTGGAGCCCTCCCTGATGCTCCTTCCGCTTGTAACCTCTCCTTCCTCTTAGGGTAACAAACGCTTATGTATGCCGTGCTTTTTATTGTTGTCATCCCTTTCCATTTTGAAACATACAATTAAATTAGGCAATTTTATAAATGATATTCTAAAAAAAATCCATCAACATTGTATACATCTAATATGCTTCCCTTTAACACTTCCATTTCTGTGTAGAAGAATCCTACCATGTCTTCCAGTCTGTTTATTAAGCTCCGATTTCACCAATATTTTTGAGTTTCATTATGATCTGGGCATAGGGTTAAATCATTTTAATATAATATCAATAATAATGTTTGACATTTATTATAAGATTACAACCAGGAGTTGCTGAAATACATTATGCATATTTTCTGATTTCAGTCATAGAACTCTCCTGAAAAGAGATTTGTCTTATTTACCAAAAATAACTTTATGAATTTATGTTGGTATCTGTCTTGTACAGATGGTGGTGCTAAGAGTCAGAGAGCTTTAAGTACTTGACCCGGTGCCAAGAGTGACACCTGACCGACCCTTACCTGGAAACAGCACCCTCCATCGGTTCAGCCGTATTGTATGAATCCGGAGTGACTGCTGTAATTCTATTGGGTGCTTACCTCCTCTAACTAATTCTCAGATCACGACTGCTTTGAATATCTCATACATGCTACATTTTTAAAGCAAATTTTTGAATTATCCTTCTACTATTATATTTAATATTGCTACAGAGAAGCTAACGAGATAATATTTGAGTAGAAGATAGAACAAACTTGATCATTAAAGATGTGACATGGATAGACATTTCATTGCATCATCCAGGAAGCTGGAATTCTGTGTTCTACCCAAACAATTAATTTGCATATTAATTGGTTGATACCTCTGGAAAATACATTACTTATTGGTTTTGGTTATTCACAAATAGATGAGGAAATGTTATGAGATATTTAGTGATATCTCCTGAAAGGAAATTTTCCATAAAATAATGTGGAACAAGAGACTGAATAATGTAAACATTGGCACATTCTGGGGGCTAATCCTTTGGCTTTCCTCTAAAGTAAGGCCTGTGTTCTTAATCTTTTCTTCCAAAGATGTTTCCCAGGGCCGGTAGGATAGCTCAGCGGACTAAATGCTTGCTTAGGTAAGCGCAGGGGCCACAATCCTTCAATGGGGATAAAAAGGATGCAAACATCTTTGGTTTTCATGTGTGTGTGCGCTCGTGCACACACACACACACACA
>NW_004524610.1:8131030-8131816 GCF_000260255.1 Octodon degus
GGTGCCGCTGTGCTCCCCCACAGTGAATTAAGCAACTTTGCCCTACTGTGTCCTTCCACAAGATGTTTCTGCTTTGGAAACAACCCAAACTGGACTGAATACCTGTCAAATATGACCCAAATTAAGCATTGTCTCAAGCTGTGGGTGTGGGTGGGAGACCTAGCAGTGGGAAAACTAGACTAGACCAAAAATTGGTACTGGAGGAGTGGGTTCTTGTCTGTGGCTGTATCTAATCATAGGGTCTTAAAACCCTTGGAGCTGGATTGTAAGAGGAGCTTGGAAAAACTTGCAGATGTTGTTTAGAGAAGCCCTAGAATGCTGTAAGCAGGGCCTGATGGGAGATTTTGGTCAGAGCTCTAAAGGCCAGGATTCTAATAGGAATGCAGACAGTAAAGGCCTCAGGTTTCACAGGGCAGGGGAGATAGCTCACTAGCAGAAGCACCCGCCTGGCAAGCGCAAGGTCCTGAGTTTAATACCCAGTACTGCCAAAAACATTTTAAAAGTATGATTTCATTGGTAGTTGGACTAGAAGCCTTTCGTGTTACATACTGGAAGAAATTTATCTACATTTTTTCCATGTCATGAGACTTTGCAGAAGACCGAGGTTAAAGGTTACTGATTAATTATTCTGGTAGAGGAAACTTACAGGGCAAACCAGTGTTCAGGTTGTGGTAAGGATACTGCAGGCTCATTTCACTCAGATTTATTGTGAGAACTGGGGAAAAGTGGAGCAGAATAATCCAAACATTTTAAATTTTTGCCCAGCTGGAACCGTGTGTAAGTTTG
>NW_004524610.1:8132846-8144796 GCF_000260255.1 Octodon degus
TGGGAGCTGCAGCCGGCAGGGCCGAGGGACGAGGCTGCCTGAGCTCACTGTCACATGCCGAAGGTACCAGATATGGGACTGATGTCTGCCCTGCTGACTTTCAATTGCTTTGCTCCAATTTTTTTCTACCTCCTTATTCCTTGCTTTTGGAATGGGAATAGTCATTTGTGCCATGTTACTTTGGGATTAGAGAATTTGTGTTATATTCTTATAGAGGTTCCTAGCTAAAAGTTTGCTCTGACTGTCAAGAGACTTGGAATTCAAAAACGTGCTCAAACTGTTGAGACTTTGGGGAATAGATTATTGCATTTTCATTTCTATGCAAGATACTGTGTCACATTATGCCATACTACGAGCACGTGTTTATTTGGAGATTAAATATGGTTTAAGGAGATGTGTTGGGTGTCAAATTAACAGGGGTCGTGATGTGGTGTAGGCTGCATTGTGACAACTTGATTGGCTTGGGAGGCACCTGGGGGATCGCTGGAGCGCACTTCTGGGTGTGTCGTGGCAGTGTGGCTTTGGGCACTCTAACGGGCCCCTCTCCCACTCCTCACTGCTTCCTGCTCTGCCCCCAGCCCTCAAGAACTGAGCAGCTTTGCCCCTCCCCCACCTCACCTACTCTTGCTGCCTTGAGCCACCCGGCCTGCGCCAAATGCCCTTGGCATGAGTCTCTCCTGCTTTACATTGTGCCCAATGCTAGGAAAGCTGACTGCTAGGCGCGCTGCGCTCTTGACAAAGCACCGCTGCACATTCCCTCTGCCTCTGCACCACCAAAGCAATCTCCAGCTTTGCTTATTGGGCGCTTCATTGTCATTTGGTTTCACTTCCAGATTACAATTTATAAATGCATGGTTCTATTTGTTCTTAAATCTCTTTGCTTTTCTTTGTTTTTTTCTTTGCTTTTCTACTTAATTTCAAACATGGAATAAAATATTTCCCCAAGATGACCTATTACCCTGCTTTGTGCTCATAAACGCATAGCTGCATAAGTTTTCATATTGAAATACCATGTACAAGGGGCCACACCATTTGTTTTTAAATTAACAACTCATAAGTTTGATATCATCTGCAGATGAGCAAACTTCATTGATGAAGTCAAGTGCTTCAGTGACACAACCAGTCCTGCTTCCACCCATGTCTGTCTACACCAAGGAAGGCAGAGAGTCTAGAACACACAGCCAGCCCCATGCATGCATGCTCCTGTGAGAAGAGCCCAGCCAGCCGTGGCTTCCTGCAGGCCACTCTCTCCTGCAGCATCAGCCACCCTGCTCCTTGAGCCACTAGGGCCTCCTCCCCCAAGGGGCTGATTCAAAAAGGGTCAGCCGTGCTTATCTGTTTTCAAAAGGAGTAAAATGAAAGACAGGTAAAAGGAAGTAGGGAGATGGGCCATTCTCAAATGGGAAGGTGGGAGAGGTGGGAAGGGGATGGACAAAGGAATGAAGGTGTGCACAGGCCCGGCCCCACAAACTGTGGTCACATTTGTGCTGCACACTTGGACTAAGATAAGTAAATAAACAAAAGGTGTAGATCAAAAAAGCCCTGCAGTCTCTTACAGAAGTAACGCTGAGGTGCCTCTCGAGGAGTTCTTCCGACTATTTGATTCCCAGGTATGCGTTCTCACTAGCTTTCCACAAGATATCACTGAAATACTAAAACAAATGTTCACTTCCCAGTGCATGCTCTGGCAATTAATAAGCCGGTAATTAGCGTGAGGAGGGGCTATAAAAGCAAGGTATGATCAGCAATTATTTCAATCTAGGCTGCAGATTTCTTTTAAAGAGAGATAAAAACAATTAAAATGATATAAAGCTGTGAAGCAAGATGATAGGAAACTAAGAATGGGTATTATATTGCATAGTAAATAAAATCCAAAAGGTACAATAGATATAATGAAGTAACGTTCGGTGCTTATATTGTTTGATCAATTTTGCATGCCTGTATCTGGTAATCTGGGATAAAGATTATTTTTAGGATAGATTTCTCATAAATTTTTAACCATTAACAAGTAATAAAATTAAAGCTTTTTAAATTTTCAAATGTATTACTGAGGCAAAAAGTTAACTTTGGCACTGTCAAGTTTGGGGGGGGCTTGTGTGAGTGTATGTGTGTACACGCATGCGTGGGTGTGTATGTGCATGCCCTGGGCATTGAAGCTAGGGCCTCCCACATGCTAGCCAAATGCTCCACCATGGTGCGACACAGCAGCCAGTGCTTTTTCTTTCTGTGCTGGAGGCAGACGCCAGCTAATTGGCCAGGTCCAGCTCAAGCCTGAGCGCCTCCGACCGCCGCGCGTCCTGGGTAGTGTGGCCTCAGGCACACGAACTCATTTTCAGAAATAGTGCTCCTGACTGTCGCTGCTACAGCTGCTTCAGACTGGCTGCCTCATGAGGGGGAAACTGTCTCACCGGTAGCAAGGAATACAACTATTTTTTATTTCTCCCAGAGTTTACTAACCCTAGCGAAAAGAATTCATTGGGGTTTTTTTAAGAAAAAGATGATCTGCCCAGTATCGCTTTGATTATGCACTGAAAGCCTGCAGAGCTCAACAGAAACTTGCAAGGACGAGGGTAGAGGAGAGGTCCTCGGAGACTGGCAGGCGAGGTTGGGGCCGCTTGTGCTGGCCCGGGGCCCTCAGCCCCACTTTCCACCTGTTTTACAAGGTTTCATTTCAAGAAAGATTCATGAGCTACAGAGAAAAGGCTGGATTCAACTTAATACTTATCAAAGGACTGTTAAGCATAAGCAATACGCTAGACCTCCAAGGAATAAAGAAAATAAGGCACAGCCTTAGCACAGAAGCTGAGCGTGAAATGCTGAAGGAAAACCACTGAGGATGTTCCCAGCCAATCTGCTTCTTTGAGAGTGTAGATGCTTCCTCCAAGTCACCCTCAGAGTAAACGGCAGTTGATCCTCCGATTACACTGCGCTTGACACCACATTAGCATGCCTCAGGGTCTCACTCACGAGCATCCGATCTCTCAAGATGAGATTCCCCTGCAGGTGGGAAGTGAATGAACGCTTGCATTTTAAAGATTCTAAAATTCATACATAGCAAAGAAATGTGCCTGGAGTACAGTTCCGTAAGTTATGACCACAGAACTCTATTCATGTTTTATGGCCCTGGATTCCAGAGAAAAATTTTGAGAAATTCTGCACTGTAGCTCTCCTGCAGATTTCACTAGAATTTAAACTAAAATCTGGTAAGGTCTTTCCTTAAAAGCCACATTTGCAGGGCTTTCTACAGCTACGGCTGGAGAAATGTGATATCACTGGTAAGTGACAGATTTGACATTCTCTGCAGACCAAACGTGTTGGAATGTTGCAGAAACTACCAATATCTAAGCATGAATGAAAGGCCGTGTGCCCGCGCTAATGTGCTGTTCAAGCTTAAATGTACAGATCACGCTGCTCGATTTTTGTAGGTACCTTTCCAATGCACATTTATATTCCTTTTGAATGTAATGCACACACTAAAATTCATTGGAAATAGTGGATTAATTTGAATAGAGTAAGGATTGGTGTGTACATGCCGGCCCGATGTTCAAAGATCAATCATTTTTCTATAAAAGAAATCATTTTTTAATAAAACTCATATATCTTAGTGTGTTTATTTTGGTCAGAATCCCAAAAGTAAAAAGTAGTAAGTACTCAAATTTCACCCCCCAAAAAATCATTTCAGGTGAGCAAAACCAAAATAATACCCCAAACCCTGGCGAAGAGCCCGTCCTCGCAAGACTTGCAGGCCAATTTTTCAAGATCAAAAGCATTTATGTAAGCTCGCAAAATTTTGGATCTTTTCCCAGACACAATCTCCAGCACTTCTGAGGTCAGCCTATTGCTAATATTTACAGTATCTGCGACAATCGTGGCGCAGCCTCTGCCCCACGTGACAGGCGGGCTTCCGGCCGTGGCGCGGGGCTGGAGGCATCTGCCGCGCGTGCTGGCGACCGCGCTGCCCTGCTATCTCGCAAAAGGAAGGAAATGATTGCTAGGCCCCATGTGTCTGTTGTATCTTGTCGTCTCATTCGTTGAGAAATGTCCTCAGGGTCCCACTAGGTCACAGATAGCCATGCAGCACACCAGAGGTACCCTCTTTGCCACGTGACTTGAGACCCGTGCTCTGGCACTGTTCCTTTCTGTGGGATTGCATTTCCTTATAGAAAAACTTGTGCAAACAGGCTCCCAAGTATGCTGATCGTCTTCCCCTTTACAACAATTCTGAACATAACACCTCATACTCGTTGGGCTGTTATATTAAGACATTTCAACAAAGCCATGCTGTTCCCAAACTGGTCTGTGCAAAACCAACTCTGAGCTTTCTAGTAACGTGTCCCGACCATCTCTGTATCCACTGTGGTTCATTTTATTTTGTGCTCAAGTCTGGTCATTTCTAATGCTTCTGATTGGGGGGTGATTATTGTACGTGCATCACTATGAGGAAAACAGGAGAAACATAGATGCTTCTGTCCCCCCAGTTAGAGTTCGCCCCCCAAAGTTTGTGTCTGGCCCCTGCCTTTTTTGAAGTGAGAGGGACCTTCTGCTGGCTTAGCATATGCAGCTTTCCCACCACCACTGAAGTCCATCTCCAGCCAGCGTGGCCCCTTTCAGAGACATTTTTGCTGGGTGACCAAGGGCTTACATCTGTAATACTCATGCATGAGCTTCTTCAGCCTTCAAGTTATTTTGTGAGATCAGGCTTGATACACTCTTTAGGCATAACAAAGACACATGAGATGTGGATCCTGCTATTGCAGCACTTGAGTCTAATTGTAGGCTCAAGAGAAGCACATTGGGCCTATGGGACCACTTGCCACTCCCCAGTGAGCTGCACCAGAAAGCACAGCCACAGAAGGGGTTCCAGTGTTCGAGGCAGGGGGAGAGAAGGGGGTGAGAGGAGAAAGAAGACTGACACTGTATGCAACCATCTGTCCTCTCGAGAACACAGGCCACCAGCAAGCAGACTATCTGGAGTCAACACCACATTTTTAAAGCCAAATCCAGCTCCATCCCCATGCCCTGGCATCCTTCAACTCAGTGTGTTTTCTCCTGCATCAGCCTCATTGGGGTCTAAGGCTGACCCTTTCATTGTGCCGCCCTGTCCGTGCCAGCTCTTCATAGGAATCTGATTTTTCACTTCTGAGGCTTCTGCTGCAAGATGACAAGGGGGCAGCTTAAAAGAACAAAGCAACAAGCAGACCCACAATGATAACCTCACTTGGAATTCTCTTCCTCCAGGGGGCCCAATGCGTAGTCAAGTGACTGTTCACTTATCACCAGTGGGCCAGAACGTGGCCTTAAGTTACTTCCAAGGCAGCTCCCTGGTGACCTGGGCAGCTCTCAGCAGGGAAACACTGGAGAAGGCGAACAGGGGCGGCCCTGTTGGAATACATCCTGCACCACAAGGCTTCCAGGGAAAGGGAGTAATTACCAGTGGCTGCCTAGCTGCCTTGGTGATAGAAACCTAACCCAAGTGTTTTCAGGTAGCTGCCAGCCCCGGGCTTGGCTGCCTTCCATGGGCTCCAGAGCACAGGCCAGTGTGAAGTGGGTGTTTTACAGCAAGTTACAGCAACACAGCTGTTTGCACTAGAACTTAACCCAGGTGTGCCAGACAGCTGTGCCAAAGCACGTCTTACTGTTTTATGAACTCCAAAGAAACCTGAGGAAAAGTAGCATTTGAGCCTGGCTGTCGACTTCAGTTCACTGTCACGATCTAGAAATTTAATTCAATTTAGTAAAATGATTTTAAAGATCCACTGTATTTGACACCTCAAAACAAAGAAGGGAAGGCTATATCCCAAAGATGAGAGTACCACCCAAAACCATAAGTAATCCCTATAAGGGAGAAGTACACGCACACACACACACACACACACACACACACACAGTACAACAGTGGAAACATCCATGAGCTAAATGGTCATGCAGACAAGATTACCTTTGACTAGAGTAGCAGTCAAGGATGGTTTCCCAGAGGTTGTGCTATTTCAACTTCATAGGGAACAAACTCTCAGCAGCCTGGGGGTGGGGCTGGCACAGCATGCGGCACTGGGACTTTCCCTTCCTGGTGTACAGGGTACAATTCCTTGTGGTACACAGAGCTCTGCGGGACAGAGCACACACTCAGCTTCCTTTGCACACTCAGCTTGCAGGACATTTGAGCTACTCAGTTTTCCCAGTAGGGCACCCTGTTTCACATTTCTACAACTTGACACGTGGTAGTTCCTTTGTGCACTGGGCTCTTTCCCTTGCTTTTCTGCCTTAAGAGTTTGGGTATGGTGGCGCACACCTGTAATCCCAGCACTAGGGAGGCTGAAAACAGGAGGGTCACTACAACTCCAAGCTGCACAGTGAGACCCTGTACCAAATACATTCAAAAGAGGAAAGAAAAAAGAAAGAAAAGAAAGGAGAAAAGGGGAAGCCACTAAGGAGTATCATTCGGGATGTCACACTGCCAGATCCCCTAACAGCTCACCCTTGGCAGAAGTTGCTGGAGGATGTGTCAAAGTAGGACATTAAAGGCAGCTGCAAGACTACTGCAAGATTCCCTAAGAGGAGGGCCTGTGGGGGTGCTGAGAATAGGCTAGGCCAAGCCAGGCTGGGCCAGGCTGGGCTCAGAGAAACTCTTCCTCCACTCACCCATTGAGTGGAAAGCCAGACTCTGAATTGGGTGCATATAGATTTCTTGGTGAATAAAAAGAACCACCATGGTCTCAGGGAAAATGCTAAAGCAAAAAAAAAAAAAAAAGATAAAATTGTAGAACCTTTAGAAGGGAAATATGCTAAGATGTCTATTTCAACTCTCTCATTCTATACACAAGTTAGTTGGTTATTTAGAGTCAAATTTTAGACTGGTAGCCAGGTCCCCATCCAGTGAGACACTGGATTGCTTGGTGAAGTATTGTTTTGGGTTGAGTTGTGTACCCCCCAAAAAGATATTGCATCGAAGCCCTAGTGCAGAGGACCACCTGGGAAGCTCTCCTTGAAAGAAGAGCGATTGTCTCCGTTTTGCCTGAGCCGGACCCTATTTCCTTGTATTGATATGTACAGAGCTGGCTAGGACTTGCCTTTATCCATTCAATTGGCCTTAAGCAAGGTATACTGGTCTAGCTGAGGTGCTGGTGATAGTCTTTGAAGGTGGCATGTGTGTTTCCCTGGTAACCTATACCTGCTGCTCTGTAATGTGAGCCAGTTGAGACAGGTTGAAGAGCCAGTGCTCCACGCCACCAGCTGGGATCCAGACTTGAGACAGAGGCTATGACTTCCTGGGCTTAGAAGATTGCATCAGAGCTGAAGCACCAGACCCTCCAAAACATTAGATACTATCTCAGTAGCATAAAGCAGATTACTTTCTCTGCATACTGCAGAGGCAAATGCAGGCCACCTACCTAGCTCAGCTCACAGGACTCACCTATTTCCCACAGTTCTCAGTCATTCCTCTTCAAGCCACTCCTCCTCCACTGAATAAAACCCAGGGGTGGCCCTAAGTCAGCCTCTTTGTTCTGGAAAGCCATCTTTATGGCTGGACTTAGGGCCCCTTGGCTCCCCAGTAATTATAAATATGTTTTAGTGTCTTTACTTTTGCCGTGGGTTGCACTGGGAGTGGTAGATTGGAATCAACTCGGTGGGATTCCAATAATATACCTTTGGGATTACAAATATTGATGTCTTGAACTGAGAGGAGAACATGGAAGGGACTCCTGCATCCTAGTTCTTTGTACCTGCATCCATTACCTTATTTGGAAATAGGGTTTTTAGAATTGTAATCCAAAGGTCCTGTGGGTACACACCTTTCTCCAGAAAGTAGAGCTTTCAGTGATACAAACAGCCCACAGCAGCACATGTGCCACAGATGTGCCACCACTGATCCAGTCTCCTGGTATAGAGATGGCTGTGTAAGGACAAGAAGACGATAGAGACCACCCTACAAAGATGGAGGCCGAGCTTCACACGGCACAGCTGCAAGCCAAGGGCCGACGGCCACTACTAGAAGTGAGGAAGGCACCAAGCAGATTCTTCCGCGAGTCTAGGGGGAAGCACAGCCAGGCCAACACAGTGAGTTCTGGCTGTGAGCCTTTATAACTGTGAAAATACAAGCATCTGTAAATTTCTGTTGAATAAACTACCTACTTGTAGGACTTTTTAATGGTAGGTCTAAGGAGTAATAGAGATAGTGTTAAAGATTAAATTTTTTATACACTGTATACAGGCAAACAAACTCTCTCAAATAATCCCAAAAGCAATGCCTAACACAGAGCTATACTACCACCAAACCCAAAGGAAATCCTTCAACAATCCATGCCATTGATCAATTTGACTAAATAGTAAATCTCATTTTCACAGTTCTCATGCAAGAAAAAGATTTTTACAACTCAAACCTGACTATACTTTATAAAGCCCCGTCCAATTTAATCTACACATTGATTCTGGGATGACAAAGCAAGAAAGGTCTCATTGTCCCAAAGTTACTGAATGATACAGCACAAATGCTGTGTCTTCCCTGCATTAGTGACTACAGCGGCTAATCTATGGCTAGAAGCCTGCCTGATTGGCTAGGTTTATAAATGAGGAAGTCTGCATTGGAACTGTTTCAGTGCTTACTCAAAATGATGCCCTTGAAACATTAGTGGGGGCACCAGCAAGCAGTGTGGATTCCAGGAAAGAAATGCTAGTGGTATCTCATAATACTGCCAATAGTCTAACTCATTTCAACAAACATTTTCACTCAGAGAGCTCGGGAGTAGAAGAGCCTATGAAATTACACATTGTCATATCTCCTGCCTGCCTACTTCCTTACACTGAAGAAAGAAGCTTCTTTGTAAAAGGAATGAACATCTGGGGCCCCAGAAACCAGAACCAATTCAGCTGCTCTTAGACAAGTTGGGTCACCTCTCGTCTCACACACGATGCTATAATCTGCTATCGAAATTCTCCCTGAGTAATTTTCATGATTGTTAAGTAAAACTGTGTCTTAGAGAAGTGGTGCGATTTAGTTTTTGTTGTTTTGACTTTGCATTTTTACATTTTTTAAAAAAATTTTATCTTCTGGGATACTAGAGAATATGTAGGTAGTCAGAGAGAGACAAGCACTATCTAACAATTTGATAGTGGAAAAAGAGTGCACTTCTGAAAAGTGATGTACATGTTCCCAAATGCCACTGGCTAGCAGGAGTATGTTAAATAATGATGTGTCATGAATTAGACCTCATGAGGAAGAAGAGTGGGAAGGAGAGAAAGGGAGGGGAAAGATAGAGACCTCTCTGTAGGGATCACTGTGAATGGCTCTACCCGGGGAGACATGGAGGCAGGAATGAGAAAGATAGACAAGAAGACAAAAGCTGGGCTAGGTGGTCGCTCGTCAGCCTGATGGGCAAGACTAACTCCACCGCACAACAAAATGATCCTTTATTTATACTTTTGCAAAGTTAGTAACACATGACACAAGGTTGCCTAGTGACAAATAGCTGCCCTGAACCAGACAGGATGTTTTTCTCAGGACTGAGGTAGTTTGTTTGCTTTAGGCACTGAGGCCCAGTCCCACCTACACAATCTGATCAATTTCCCATCTTCCCACAGCTCCCAACACCTCTCCACCTCTACAGAACATAAGTGATGGAGGATTTCTGAGCAGCAATGCTGTGGGCCTGTATGTACTGAAGTGGCGGGAAAGTCACACTTGCCCTCAACTGCAAGGAGACACTGCAGAGCAGGGTGAATATTAGGGGAGCCAAAGCTTAGGGCTACTATGTTAACTTCATACCCTAAAAGTACTTAGAAGTCAAGGCTTCTCATCTTCCTAGGGGGGCTGAGTCAAAGTCAGACCAGGCCACAAAATACATGTTGTATTTTGGACAGCCATAATGAGCACAGTAAATAACGGCTGCTTCTGCCTCTGTGGCGAAGTCCTTCCCATTTGAGAGCTGTGGCAGCAAGGAGATGGAATGGTCCTCGAGACTAACACACTTACAAACATCTGAAGTGCCTGAGTTATAGGAAACCCCGAGTCAAGACACCTAACATGATGGACTGGGAAGATAGCTCAGTGGTATAAGCACTGCCAGGCAAGTGGAAGGGCCTGGGTTGAATCCCTGGTACCACATGTATGTCAAGGAGCGAGACCCTGTGCCAAATAAATAGATAATTTTTTTTAAATCTAACAATAATAGGTCTCACAGCTCCTAATTCATTGTTTCATTTTATATTTACTTTATGTGGTTAAATAATTAGAAGCCTCATGCCATATTAATTTGTGCATATTTCTTTTTCTCCTTTTTTTGAAGTAAAACATAGATTCATACCATCTTTTTAATTTTTTTTTATGAGCAGAATATATTTATTGAGAGAAAAAAAGCTCCTGTCCCAACAGAGGGACAGGAGGGGGGCCCGAGCGGGTAGTTACCCCGTCTTTTTTTAATTTTAAAGAGAGGAAAAAAACAATGAAAACAATACAGAATTTAAAAACAAGATAATAGGAAATTAACAATGTTTATTATTTTGCATGTTGTTATCTTCAAAGTGGTTGTTCAGAGTATCAGATACAGGCATGCCAAACTGATAAACAATCCAAGCATTAAGTGCTCCTTTCAGCGAACTTTCTCTCAATGAAAACTAGTAGTACAACTGTCTTATCTATCTTGTGTGTGTGTGTGTGTGTATACATATTAACATATATATTTTTTAATTTTCCCTTCCTTCTTTTCTCTTTTCCCCAATCCTAGTTGTTCTTTAACGTCTTGAAGAAAAATAAATACAATTCTAATGCCTCAAGATCATGACTTTGACTTCTACTCTTCATAGTATGGTATATATTAAATAATCAAAATCTAGGACACTAAGATATTATTGAAAAATTTCAAAAGATGAAATCTTCTGGTTCATTTGTTCTTTTTTTCACTTATTAAATCACCCCATCCCCATCTCCACTGCCAAATATATGCCCATTTATGACAAAATGCCAAAGTTTTTACATTATATCTAAGATGCTATGGCATTTAAAAATTAAAACATTAGTTTATTTAATTTATTGTATGCTTAGTAAAATTCTGAAACCAATGTTGAAAAATAAAATCTAAAGCCCCAACTTATATCTTAAAGATGCCCATTTGATTACTCCAATTCAAATATTTTTTAGTTAAAAGTGTTTAGCTAAAATGTCAGCACTGAAAGTCTTCGTCAAGTTAAGAGGGATATTTTATGACACCAAACACCACTGGAGCTTTTTCTTCAGAAAAAAATAAATGTAGTTAGAAACCAGTAACAGAAAGACAAGTGGAAAATCCCAAAAGGCATGGAGATTAAGTAACACATTTCTAAATAGTACCTAGTTCAAGAATAAATCTCAAGAAAAAAATTAAAACATTTTGAACCAATGTAAAATTAATGCGGGCCCCGCCCCCGGGGCAAGCTGAGATGGCAATTGCAGCTGAGCGTGGTGGCGCAGGCCTGCAATCCCAGCTCTTGGGAGGCTGCGAACAGGCGGATCACTAGGAGTCTGATCTAGTAGTGAGACCCTGTACATCCTGCAGACCCTTCCCTAAAATACAAAATAAATAAATAAATAAATAAGTAAAATTAAGATAGAATTTGTCAAAATTTGAGAGATGCAGGGAAAGCAGTACTTGAGAAAAGTATAGCACTGGATACATACGAAGGCCTCTAACCAATAATCCGACCTTCCATCTTTAGAAACTAAAAAATTAGAGCAGATTAAATCCAAAATAAACAGAAGGAAAACCATAATAAAAATTAGAATAGAAATCTATATAATGAATGACAGAAAACCCTAGAGAAAATTAATCAAGCCAAGTTTCTGTGAAGAGATTTTTTAAAAAATGATAAACCTCTAGCGAGACTAATTTAGGAAAAAAAAAAAAAAAAAAAAAAAAAAATCCTTTTTCTAGAAAGGACTGGGGGTGGTTGTGAGTAAGATAATTTAAATGCAATTTAGGTT
>NW_004524610.1:8144896-8148589 GCF_000260255.1 Octodon degus
AAAAAAAAAAAAAAAAAGAACTCAAACTGCTAACATCAGAAGTGAGAAAGGGGATGTAACTATGCTCCCATGAATGTTAAAGGGATAAGAAAGAAAGACTGAGCAACACTATGACCATAAACTTGACAATCCACATGAAATGGATTGGACCAATTCTTTTAAATACTCATTCACCAAGTCTTGCACAAAAAAATGGACAATATCAATAAGCTTGTGTCTATATAATAAATGGAATAAAACAAGCTTCCAAAACAGAGAGCAATAAGTCCAGGTGGGTTCACTGGTAAATTCTGCTAAACTGTAAGAAAGAAATCATAGCTAGTCTCTATACTCTGCTACATAAGGTGGAATCAGAGAGGATATTTTCTAACTCATTCAGACATCACTCGTACACCCAAATAGTCAAGACAATACCGAAAGAAGGGCATAGCAATAATTCTCATGAACATAGGTGCAAAAAGGTCAACAAAATATTAACAAATCAAATCTAACCATATATATATATAAAGAATGATTACTATGGCCAGACAGGATTATCGCAGGTATGCAGAGCTGGCCAATGAGAAGGGACCCTATGCAATTAAGGAAAGGGTAATTATGTCCCCTTGTCTTAGTTCCCTTTTCTTCATTGCTGAGACAGAATACTTGACCACAAAATTAGGGAAAGAAAGGTTTATTTAGTTCACATTTTTCAAGGGTTCCAGTCCGTACTCAGCTGGCTCCAAAGCAAGGTGTCATGACGGAGGGGCAGCAGCTCATGGCATAAGAACACAGCAAGAGGAGCAAGAACAAAAGGCAGATGAGCAAGTCCCTTTTCCGCCATTACATTGTTTGCAGGCAACTGTGTAGGCTGGTTAAGCACTCATACGCTGTCTCTCCTTCACAAAGTGAGGAGCCTGGCCCCTTGCTGAGTCACTTAGGTGAGCTTCCAAACTTCTCAAGCTGACACAGCAAATCAACCATTACAACACCCCAGGGTGTGGGCAGCTAGCCTAGCGTGCGTTCTCTACACTCTAGAACGCAGAACTGCTGAGTCCCTTAGCTAAGCTTCTAAACTTCTCAGTTCTCAAGTTGATACAAACATACCAACCACTGCACCCCTCTCATTGTTGCTCTTCCATGTTGTACTGGAAGTTCTAGCTAATGCAGTAAGACAAGAACAGCAGATAAAAACTATGCGACTAACTTGGCTGGCCCAAGGATATGATTTTTTGATGTAGCTAATCTGAAATTTCTGATAAAATAAAACAACACCCCCAAAATTCTCACAACTGATAAGCAATTGTAGCAAGGTTGTAGAATGAGTCATACACAAAAGGCCATCGCTTTCCTACACACCAAGGAGGAACAAGTGGCGCTGGGAATTAAAAACATAATATCTTTTCATATACTACTAAGTACCCCCCAAATAAAATACTAAGGTATAAATCTAACAACATCCATACAAGGTCTACATAAGAAAAACCATAAAATTCTGATAAAAGAAATAAAAAGAACCAAATAAATGGAGAGGTATGCCATGTTCATGGACAGAAAAACCCAATATTTTTAAAAGTGTCCTTAGTCTTTCCAAATTGATCTAAAAATTCCCCAGCCCAATCTGAACTTAGGAGACTCTGTCTCAAATAAAGAGTATAACCCCAAGCAAAACCCCAAAAAGTATTTTGTGGACTGATTCTAAACTTCCTGTGGCAAGACAAGGGACACGGAACGGAAAGAGAAGAACAAAGTTGGAGGGCTCGAATTGCCCAACTTCAAAAACAGTAGCTAAAACAGTGTGGTATTCGCAGAAGTCTGGACAAGTAAGTCAATAGGACAGAAAAACCCTCAAAAATAGTCCCCCAGAAATAAAGGAGCACGGCCAAGACACTGAAGCTGTGATAGTTTTTTAAACCAATAATATTGGAACCAGTGAATATTTACACGCAAAGCTAGTTCCAGACACAGATCATACACCTTTCACCAAAATTATCTTGAAATGGATCATAGACTTAAATATAGAATGCAAAACTGTAAAGGCCTAGAAGATAGCATGGAAAGAAACAGGTGACCTTGCTCATAACAGTGAGTTTCTAGATACAACACAAAAAGCACAATCTACAAAAAAGTTTGATAAGCTGAAAGTCATTAAGGTTAAAATTGTCTGCTCTGTAAAATCACTATCAAGAAAATGAGAAAGGGACAGCCTGATTGACAAGGCCAGCCTGAGAGCCCAGCGGACTAAAGTGCCTGCTTAGGCAGAGCTCAGAGGCCGGGTTCGATCCCCAGCATGTCACGCTGGCCCCGCCCGTGGAGCACACTGAGACAGGGACTGAGACTGGGCATGGTGGCACCACGCACCTCTAATCCCAGCGCTTGGGAGGCTGAAAACGGGAGAATCACTACGAGTCCTATCTACGAAGTGAGACCCTGTAGACCCTGTAGAACCCTGTCCTAACTACAGAAGGGGAAAAAAAAAAAAAAAAAAAAGAAAATGAGAAGACCAGCCATAGACTGTGGAAAAGGTATTTGCAAATGACACATCTGATAAGAGACCATTATTCAAAATATACAAAATAAAACTCTTAAAAAAATCAAGAGTAAGGAAACAATCCATTTCAAAAATAGGACAAAGAGTTTAACACTATATAAAAAATGTCAAGCAGCACGTAGCAGTACAGATTTAGACCACAGCAAGGTACCAGTATGTTCCTGTAGGCAAGGCCAAGCTCAAGACACCGATAACACCAAATGCAGGCAAGGATGTGAGAAAGAGAAATTATCATTTCTTGTTGGTGGTAGCACCAAATGATGCTGTCACTTTGGAAGACACTTTGGCAATTCCTTGCAAAGCTAACATACTCCTATCAGGCAATCCAGAATCTTGAATGAAGATAAAATCAGAAAATTCCAAGCCACCAAGGCAAAATGCAGAGAAATCAGTTCAGAGAGACAAAATAAAACAAAGATGTCACACTCCTAGCACTTTTCAGTCCCACTCAGACCTTGGCAGGATTTGCTGTCATTGACCACTTACTCTTTGCAAGGATTCTTCCCTGTCCAGCGCTACAGTCCACTCTCCTATGCAGCACATGGCGGCTTCCTGTCTTGCTGTGGCCCTGCGCACACCAACGCCATCCTTCTTCTACATGCTCAGTTCCTTAAAGGAAGCCTCGTGCCTTACTATCCACGTCCAACATGTTGCCTTTCCCACAAAAAGCTTGGTGCACAACAGCACTCAGCTAAGGTGCAACTTCCCAAGTATCGTGGGGAGTGCAGTCAGGAATCGAGTGACAACATGCGCATGAAAAGCTGCATGAGGGCACGAGCCATATGATTTTCCGTATTTGCTTTAATCTTTTGGTGTTACAAATGAAATTTGCCTTGAAATTCTTAATAACGTTGAATGAAAGGACCCCAATTTTTCCTTTTTACATGGAATCCTGATAATTATGTAACCAGTCCTTACGACACAGCATCTCTGCATGTACCAGGAAGCACAGACAGCTGAACAATGCAGAGACAATCAAAGGACATGTGGACGACCAAGTGGTAGCTTTTCAGAGACTAACTGAAGGGAGGCGAAACATGAGCCATTAAGCAGGGCCAGCTTGAAATAGCCTCAAGCACACAGCCCTGCTTGCGCAGCCCTCTCTGCTAGCTCTTAATAAAGACTAGCTCAGCCGCATTACAGGCCAGACCAGAGGAGCACTC
>NW_004524610.1:8149083-8220497 GCF_000260255.1 Octodon degus
CCTCTCCTTCTCCTCCTCCCCCTCCTTCTCATCTTTTTCATTGTAATTTGCATTACAACAAAACTTGGATTTGCCTGATAACTTTTAAAACAAGCAACAACAAAAAGAGTTACCCTCCACCCAATGTCTCCACACACTTGTAAAAGTCTATAAAGATACTTTAAAATTTTCCGAACAAGATTCTCTAGAAGTAGTGGAGACAGACACACAAAGCCCACGCAGGACACCACACACGGACTTTCCGGGATGTAAAAGTGGACCAAATGCCGCGGGGTTCCTCTGTCCCTCCTCTCCCAGGAAGCAGCCCCCGGGCAGCCCCAGGGCTCTGGGGCTCCGTCCTGGGCCACACACCCAGCCAGGCCACAGCCAAAGCACAGCCGGAGGAGCCTCTCACACCCACTAGTGGGCTCTAGCAGGCGGCCGCTTCCTGGCCAACTCCAGCCGCGCAACTTGCAGAGCTGCAGCTGTGAGCGCTGGGACTCCCCCAGCACCGAAGCAGTTAACTTTTCGGAAGACCCAGAGAAAGAAAAACAGACCAAGAACTGCCTGGTGCGGGGAGGAGGGTTAGAAAATGAGGCGGCTGCTGCTGTTTTCATTGTGTGCAGTCTAATCAGAGAGCGTAAGAACAATACAGCATGCAATGCTGATTTTGGAAAGCGGCCACGCAGCTTTTCCCAGGCCGGGCAGCCTTGGGAACCACTGATAGAGGGGCACACCAGGGGCACAGCCTCAGTCACCACGCACAGGGCAGGGCAGCCTTTTCTGCGGATAAAATATGTGAGGGACGACAGGAATCTTCCCAGCATGGGAAGCGGAGCAGCAGAAAATAGACAACAGGCAAAACTGGGCAAGGGGCGCCTGGCGCAGCCCAGCCGCGGACGCGAGGGGGAAGGCCGGGCGCCTCGGCTTCTGCCGCCCGCCCGCCCGCCAGCCCGCCGCAGCGGCCTTTTTTGTTTGTTTCTCTTTGGGCATCCAGCGCGCCCTCCCTTTCTTCTCCACGCCCTCCCCCTCGAATCCCTCTGCCACACTTTGAAGCTGAGATGAAAGCCGTGTGCGGTGGCTGCTGGCACCAGGCAAGCGGGGACGACTGGAGTGTGCTTTAGTTTAAGATGCTCTGCTTCTCTCCCAGGGAAAAAGGGGATCGACTTGAAACAATACGCAGCAGCCTTTGCGGAGTCCACGCTGGTAGGGCCTAGGACTCACACGCGGTCCTCATTCTGCAAAGCTTTCGTCTCTAAGGAAAACGGACTCGCTGAAATGTGGCATCCTTTCTTCAAGGGAATGCACATAACTGCGAGGGCTTGGGAGGGGCATCGTTTAGTAAAATAAAGCAGCAATCAGGCGCAGGAGTCTCTGGGGCCAAGGCCACAGCACATCGCAACTACCGCAAGTGTGGTGAAAGCAACTCCCTCTCTCTTGAGTAGCAGGAGCAAGCGAGCTATGCTGTGACAAACGCTTCTCACTTACATATTCAGTTACCTGATTTGCATATAGACACCCAGTCAAATCTGAATTTCATTCATATATATGTATATTATTTTTATTAATCTGATTTTCTGAAGTCAATATAGCTTCATAAAATGAATCAGAAAATCTATGTTGTTCCTAAGAACAAGAAAATAGTTTTCTACACCCTTGCCCCCTCTTCATGTAACTCCCACATTCCTTCCCACCTCTACTCCTCTGATTAACTGGAAGTTGATAACACATTAATTCAACAAATAAATTTGTTGCCTGCTGGAGGTATGAAATTGTACGGTAGAATAAGAGCCAGAAAAATCAGTTTTGGTTTCAACTGTACAGGTCAAGGCTATTCGCCACTTGTAGTGGACAGATTGAAAAATAAGACAATTTCAGTTTCCTCCTTCAAAATATGAGCATGAAAAGCCAGATGCCTCCAAATTCCTTTTTGAAATTATGGTTCAGTATTCATTTGAGTCAGTGCAGTGCGTTTTCTACTCCAAGTAACTAAAGATAGTGTTGGTGCCAACTGATTGCACTTACACAACATCCTTCTGTGGTGGCGCAGACCGAGCCCAGAGCCTTGTACACGAAAGGCAAGGGCTCTACTGCTAAGCTACACCCCTGGCCATAAACATGTTTTAACAGTGGTGGCTTATTTTTGGAAAATTCACCTCCACATCAGACATATTTAAACAAAAGCAAAAAGAGGCACTTGTAAAGAACAGAAACTGTCAGTGGTCCAGGCTGTAGATCCTCTATTTCAAGAAGCAAGAATTTATGAACACTGGATTTGTGCTAAGCGATTTTTTAAAATGAGGACAATGGCTTGATACAAAAGAAACCCTATTCACTCAAATGGTGTCCCCGGATATGGTTGTCCCAAGTTCCAGTGTTTTAGGTACACTGACATACACACACCATCCAAAGAAAATGTAGTCTTTTAAAGAGCATAAATGACTCAAGTATTGCTTTCAGCAGCACTGTCAAATATGAAAGGACTTGGACCAATTACAGGATTGATACAGCATATGGCAAATGCTGTTCTTTTAGAGAAAAAAAAAAAAAAATGCAAGCTATGGGGATGGAACCAGGAACCAATCAAGGGAATATCTAAGGAATGAAGCAAACATCTAGTCTGCTGATCAGAACCAGGACCCCAAGATTATTGTGGAGAAATCATTGAAATCATCAATCGAGTCTAGGAAGACTAAGAATGACAACCTGGATAAAAGGATTCAAAGAAAACAGTGCAACCAGAGCACCACTGGGCAGCTCTGCGCCTTGGAGTCCTTTCTCAGAGCTGTGAGCTTTTCGGGTCAGCTCTTCTCTCTGCAGCTCCCTGGCAAGCAAAATCAGACTTCTCCCCACTCACCACTTCTAAGTGCAGACCCAAGTGCTCTGGAGACAGGGAAAGGAGGACTTGTTCAATTTCTTGGCAACCATTCAACAAGACTTACATGAGCTGGTGGCACTGGGCTCTGACACCTTGAGTGCTTCATGCCTAATAGTTAGTTGAAAAAACTTGCTTAATATCTTGCGCTTCTTGAATTTAAGGAGCTTATATGCTCATTGTTTGCAAACTTCTATCCCATCCAATAACACACTATTAATTTTTTTCATTTTTACATGTAAAAGAAATGGCTAAATTTTGTTCAGTAAAAATTTCTACCCAGGGGGCCAGGGAGATGGCTCTATGGAATAAGTGCTTCCCTGGCAAGTACAAGGGCCTGAATTCAATACCCGGTTCCACCCCCCAAAGAAAAAATTTTCTATCCAATTGGGCTTCACCAGTGTGCACAAGCAATGACATCTGAGTCATAAGAGCTTTGTCACAGGTGCTATGATATGCCTCATAGGAAGATGATACTCACTGTCAGAAAGCTTTCCTCTTCTCTACATCTGAAAATGATGACTATAAGTCTTAAAAATGGCTATTTTCAATATCTATAGATGAAGCATTTGCTTGTAAAATTTGAAAATGTACAAAGCATCAATTTGTTTAGAAAAGAGTTCTCATTAAATCTAGAAACCTTAAAAAGGACAAGTTTTGGGAGCTCAGCTAGGTAAACTCAGAAGGTAAACAAAACTTCTCTCATTTCCAAGTGGAAAAAGTAATAACAGGTATAAAAGTACTTGGTTCCTCAAGAGATTCTAGAAGGTTCCAATGACCTTAAAGCCTTTTGTCTCTTATTTCATAACTTTTCCTTTTTTCATATCTTTTAGATATGGAAGTGAATATAATTGCACTATCCTTTTTGTCCATAAACTTTTAAAAATATACTAATGATAATTATGATGGTACTTTCATCATTTTTTTCAAAACTCTAGCATGAAACATTAGCAGTTACAAAACTCATCATTATAACTACTAATAAAAAAACTCTGGCACTTTCTAACTTGAATCCTCAGCAAGCAGTTTTATAGTAATTTCCGCATCTATAAAATCAGTGATTCTCTGTCTTACAAGAGAATTGATAAAACCAGTTAAGGAGATAGCTTGACAGCATAAGCACCCACTTGGCAAGTGCAAGGTCTGGAGTTCGATGCCCAGTGCCACATGTTGTACCAGCCCTGGAGCGCCAGGCGTGCTGTGCCGGCCCCAGAACTGGGCATGGTGATGCACACCTGTAATCCCAGCACTAGGGAAGCTGAGACAGGAAGACCACTATGAGCCCCAAGCTGCACAGTGAGACCCTGTATTAAAAACAAAACAAAACAAAAAGAGTATTGATAAAACTAAGTATAACAAGTAAAGTGCCCTGGATCTAGCCAGTACTCCAGGAATTGTGGCAGGGTGGGGGCACGGTTCAAGATTCTGGTATTTTAATTTATTGGCCAAATAATAGGAGGAGGGGGTCTGGGGATATAGCTCAGCAGCACCGTGCCTGCCTGGCAAGCACAAGGTCTTGAGTTCAGTCCCTGATATCCACCAAAAAAAAAAAAAAAAAAAAAAAAAAACAGAAAGAAAGAACAAACCAAATAATGCAGGGAAAAATATAGAGTCACATATAAAAATCATATCATAAAAGTCAGGAAGTTTAGGGCCAGCCAGATAGCTCAGCTGACTAAAATGCTTGCTTAGGCAGAGCGCAGGAGCCGGGGTTCAATCCCTGGCACCACAAGCCATGCCAGCCCTGCCCCCAGGACACGCTGAGAGAGGGACTGAGACTGGGTGTGGTGGCCCACACCTGTAACCCCAGTGCTTGTGAGGCTGAAAACAAGAGGATCACTATGAGTCAGATCTATGGAGAGAGAGAGAGAGAGAGAGAGAGAGAGAGAGAGAGAGAGAGAGAGAGAAATAGGAAGCTTCAAAGAATAGTTCCTTTCTATTAAGTGGAAGAGTTCTCAATCACACAGCTGCTGAAGTTCACGTGTTCCTACATAGAGACGCTCTCCCAGTAGGTAGAGGAAGGCAGGTGGACGCAGGGTGAAACAAAAATGAAATGGCTAAAACTGCAATGGGAATGGTCTCTGCTGGTGACAGCTGGGAGCGGGTGGGTGACATACAGCTGACTTTGTCTTTGCATGGCTTCAGGAAAGGAAGTTCTGGCTCTGGTTAGCTGATGGCCACGAGGACAGTGCACAGACTGGGCAGTCTGTCAAGGTCCCAGTGACCCACTGGAGTGTCCATTTGGTCTCAACTGAAATGAAGAGGAACAGCACGGGAGACCATGAGTCTGTGCACAGGACCAGCTCATCCACTGAAACAGCCTCTCTCGCAGCTTGCGGTGCAGCACTGGTTAATGTGTTACTCACGTTTCAAGTGGCATTCATTCCGAAGGACACCGCACCGCACAAGACAGCTTAAGGAGAGTCACTGAGTGATCTGGGTTTCTTACCAAGATTCTGCCCCTTGATAATATACTAACAAACTCTGCGTTTGGTAAGCAGGCACTAGCTTCTTTAAGGTGGTGTTTGTTAGTTATAATTATCTACAAAGATAGTTCACTACAAATACTCAACTGGTACTCTGAGAAGATAGTTAATAATTTGGAAGCCAAATACTTCCCAATTTAAATACTTAGAGGAAACTACCATATTTTTATTCTGTAAATAACTTTAAAAGTACTTTTATTGCACATTGTATAACACATGTTATCCATACAGAACTCTTTAAATAGGATTAGGTTAATCCACAGCCTCAAAGTTAAAAAATATTTGACTCTGAAGAGCCTGGACTCCAAACACAGGAGGAAGACAAGCAGACGCGTCCGCCCCCGAGGGGTGCTTGAGCACCCGCTGATCACGTGTCGGGGCTGGGGAGCTAGCTCGCCAGGACCCAGCTTCACTCCCCTGTACCACATGCAGTGCAAGCCCCAGATCCTGGGTGGACTGTGCCAGCCTCAAAACCGGGCACGGTGGTGCACACCTGTAATCCCAGCCCTGGGGAACCTGAGACAGGAGGATCACTGCGAAGCTAGGCTGCATAGAGAGACGCTGTACCAAAAAATACATAAAAGGTTTAAACAACAATTAAAACACATGTTGTCCCTGGGAGCGCTGTGAGTTGACATCTCAGAATGTGATTTCTGGTCCCAAGGATCTCCCTTGTTCTGAATGATCTACGAGTTGGTGAGGAGTCATTACCAAAATTCAGAAGTATGTTTCACATGTTGTATGTCTATCATACTTACTTATATGCACATACCTCCATTAGGGAGGGCGAGGGGAGACCTCAATACCAAGAAAGCAAACAACCCAATTTTAGAAAGTATCTCAGTTACCTTTCACTGGTTGCTGGGACAAAATACCTGACCCCCAAAGTTAAGGAAGGAAAGGTTTATTTACCTCACAATTTGTGAAGGTTTCAGTTCATACTCAGCTGGCTCCAAGGCAGAGTGACCCATGGCAGAGGGCAGCCCTTCATGGCTGTGGAAAAAACCAAGGAGCAAAGAGAGGGGCAGCAGCTGAGGTTGCTAGCTAGCCTCTCTCCCCTCCTTACATTGTAATCCAGATTCCCCGCCCCAGGGCAGGCATAGTACTCCCACCCATAATCCCAGCATTGGATCATGAATTAATCACAAACTGTTGAAGCCATCCCATGGCATGAGGCTTTGGGAGGACACCTAGACACAAACTATAATATAAAGGAACAAAAAGATGGAGCAGACACTTTACCAAAAATTTACAAATAGCAAATAGGTACATGGAAAGAAACCTAATGGCTTGAGTCAATAGGGAGATGCGAAGTAAGCCTTGGTGACATGTTGCACACTCAGTAGACTAAAATTAGGAAGACCAAATGCTGAGTTGTGCTGAGAAGGCAGGAAAGCTGGATGCTCACAGGCTTCTACTGGTGGGAATTTAAGTTGCTACAACTGCTTTCAAAAGCAAACTCTTGATAAATTCGTACAAGTTAATCTGGGAGGAAGAGAAAAGGCCTAGTGTCGCCCAGGTTACACACTGCAAGCATCAGTGAGGAGTCCTCCTCTGCACATCTGTGCGTCTGCTTAGGCTCCTGTGCGTGCATGGCATAATCTTGGTCACTGTAGGGGACAAACCTTGCTAAGGAAGCTGGTTTTGAAATTGGAAATAAGAGATGGCTGAAGTAGGTGAGCAGGGGTGAGAAAATGTATCTGAAGGCTGAAAATGGAGCCACTCTTCTGGGGGAAGAAGTTTTGCCACCAACTGCTATGTAAAAATTGCTAGACTTCAAAGGGCAGGCATGCATTATTTACTAGACAGGTGCCCACCACATAAACCAACAAGGCTGGGGACAAAGAATGAAAAAGCTCAACGATACAAACCAACATAGGATTTTTCAGGAGGGGGGAAACGAAATAAAATGATTGAAATTGCTACAAAGGGCAATTTTTCTGTTGAGCAACATTAACCTTGAGAAGACTCTGAGAGCCCATTAAAAGAGAGAAAAGAATTGCAGGGTCAGGAAGAAGGTTGATGTATAGAGAGAGACACTATTTCAGATTTGCTTTCTGGTTTTTGTTTGTTTTCATTTTTTTGTTTTGAGACAGGGTCTCACTATGTAGTATAGCCTGACCTTGAATTTGCTCATGTAGTCCAGAATGGCTTCCAACTCACAGGGACCCTCCTGCCTCTGCATCTTGAGTGCTGGGATTGCAGACATGCACCACCATCCATGCCCCGCTACTCTTTCAGATTTCTAAAAAAAAAAAAAAAAAAACTCAGATGAGGTAGCAGAATAGGAGAAACTAAAATTTGTTCAGTATATTTCTGCTCTATGTTGATTTACTGAGCTGATGAAAATAAGAATTAATAACACATCACCAAATGCTCCATCTTGGTGTTAAAGAGTTTCACATGCTGCCTAATTCAATTTCTGTAACAAACAAGTGAATAAATTATCATTGTCCTCCTTTTTTGGAAGTTAAGGGTATTGAGGGTAGAAACTGAAGGGCTTTTCCCTGCTGGGCAAGACTCTTAGCTCAGGTCTTGGTTGCCCTAAATTGGGACTGAGGATAGAAAATTCTGTTCCAAGAAAACAATAAATAATCTGATTATGAAAGCTCCTCTTCAGCAATAAATGTCACCAGTTCAGAAAAACAGAAGAGAGCGAGGGGGACAAGGACAGAGCAGAAAGGGGGCGACGCTGACGAGACTCTGCCTTACAGGCCGTGCTCTTCCCTGCAGCTCTCCAAGGTGGCCCTGCTGCAGCACCACAACTCGTTCACTGTCTCTTCTCTGCTCCCATCTGATTTGCCAACCCTACTGCACCTTAGAGCATTTGTTCTTTCAAACTTCAAATTGTACTTTTCCAATTAAGTTTGATTTTTTTCCCCAAGAAACTTTTCAAACATTGCATGTAGGGGGAGAATTAACATACATTTAAAATACTAGCTTACAAATAACTTTTTCACTTTACAACACTTCTTGACCCTGGTCTCACTTTAGGACTGTCCAAAATACACAAAGCCTAGAATCTCATCCCGGAACATGAAATCTGAATCTCTAGAACAGGCCTGGATAGCAGCATATTTTTAAAATAGTTCTTCCTTTCAGGTGTTTCTAATATGCAGCCAAGTTGGAGTACAAGTCTGGAACCTTTGAGTCACAATGCATTTATCTAGTATCTTGATAGTCAGAAACATTCTTGATCTCTGTCTTTATAAACATGGGACCACGTTACCCTGTGTGCCTGCACATGTCTCCAAGAAGGGGCCAGCCCCTTCCGGTCTTCCATGTAACCTAAAGAGAAATGGGGCTCTGGACCCCAACTAAAGCTCCATCTTGGGTGTAGGGGACAGGGCCCTTGGAAAAAGTCACAGTGGCGAGGCTCTGATAAGAGAAGCCAAGTGACAATGTCCCAGCTGATTTGTTTTTACACTATGCTCTTAGCAAAACTCAGGAAGAAGAAATATACATGTTCAATTTCTGCAGTAGCACAATGTTCAGACGCCTTCAGGTTTCCAGGAGTAAGTGACAGCACTGAAAATTCCTTTCACTCCCAGCTCATCAGAAAAGGAAAAGTACCCTAATAAGGGAAGACAGCATCGTTTGACTCAAAAGTGACCTCAGGTCCCCTCTCTCCACCAGTTGTGCTCCCTGGACACCCACACTGGAAGAGTTCCATCAGCCACATCTGGAAGCAGGGGTATAGGGCGTCAGTGAGAAGACGGAGCTAAACTGGGGACCCAGGCATTGGTAATTCTGGGACCAGAGGCAAATTGCAGGCCGTGTCTCTTTTTTTTAACCAAGTGTAAAGTTTATTTTCAAAAACAGATGCAACAATGCAGTTCAATTGGCAAAAGCCAGCTCTTAAGTTAGTTCAATTGCAGGTGTAGAAAGTCTGAGCCATTAGTTTGACTTAAGAAAAGAGTTATTTGCAAGCTTATTCTCATGTACTAGCCCTGCCTTTCCCAACTCCACTGGCTTTACAGGGCTTTCAAAGAGACACTCGAATCTGGCACTTTGTGAATGCCTTTCTTTCTGGGGTGAGATGGAATCTCAGTGTTGTTTTAATTTGCATTTCTCAAATGACCAACAACATTGAACATTTTTTTCATATATGTCTCTGCCACTTGGATTTCTTCATCTGAAAAGTGTATATTCATCTCGGATGCCCATTTTTTGATTGGGTCTTTAGAAGTCAACAACAAATACAGACTGGTACAACTACTATTACAACTACTATGGAAGTCAGTGTGGAGAGACCTCAAAAAACTCCACACTGATAGAATTAGGATTAGAAGTCCCATTCAATCCAGTTATTCCCCTCCTGGATATTTTTCCAGAAGAACTGAAAATATCAACCACAGTGATATACGTGCACCCATGTTTATAGCAACATGATTTGTCATAGCTAAATCTTGGAAACAACCTAACCGCCTATCAACTGAAGAATGGTTGTAAAAGGTGTGGTATTTTTATACAATGGAGTATCACTCATCTATAAAAAAGATAGCCAGGCTTTTTAGGTAAGTGGAATGAACTAGAGACAATACTGGTAAGAGAAATAAATCAGATGTGGAAACATTATATTGTCTCCCTAGTATAAGAACCTGAAAGAGTTAATGAAAGCTGAAAGGTACAATAGATACTGGGAAAGGGAAAGAAATTGTTCAAAGGGAAGAACAACTGGGATGAAGGAAAGGAGAAAAGAAAGAAAGTTTGGGAAACAGAAATATATATGTCTGTACATGGGACATATATTAGAGACGTATATAGATTGGATAACTGTACTGCTCACTTCTGCTAGTCTATTGAAAGGAATTAATGCCTATTTATTTTCTGTCTCTCCTTTTTAATTTTTTATGATTTTTGACCAATTTTGCATCCTTATATCTAATAATCTGAACAACTAATTTGAAAACAACAATATGCAATATACCAACCATTACTGAATTCCTATTATTTTGTCTTGTGAAATTCTTTATTGCTTCTAATGTTTTTTTCTGTTTTTTTTCTCTTTTGAAAAATGTTTTAAATATAGTTAAAAATAATAATAAAAGGTGCAGGCCACGATGACCGAGAGGCAATGCAAGTCCCACCAATCTCTGATCAAGAGTAGAAGAGGAGGGGCCGAGGAGATGGCTCAGTAGAATAAGCACTTCCCTGGCAAGCACAAGGGCCTAAGTTCAATCCCTGGTTCTGCCAAAAAAAAGTAGAGGAGTTGATACTATACATGAAAGCAATGTATATGGAAACTCTATGTATCTGTACATTGTTTTCATTAATTTTTCATTTGTATTACATGCATTTTAGCAGCCTGGCTCTAGGCAAGAATGAAGCTGAAAATCACACTAATTGGAATCAACCTCCTGCAGCTCCCCGCTGGCTTACTTCCCTGTACTGTGGAGTCCTCAACTTCCCTTGGCAGACCCCAGGGCTGATGGAATGCCTAAAGCAAAGGGTAGGTGAACTCCTCATCCATGGGGAACACTGGGTTTGACATCGGTAGTTATTGGGGAATATTGTTTCTTGGCTGACAGGGGCCCTGATGCTCTGTATTTATCACTTGTTATTCTCTTAAAGAATCATTTGTTCTTCTCTTAAAGAAAGCAACTTGGGGGCCAGTGAGATAGCTGAGCAGACCAAAGCGCCTGCTGGGACAAGCTTAGGCAAGTGCAGGGACTGCAGGTCAATCTCTGGCATCCCTGGCACCACATGCCATGCTGGCCCCGTGCCCAGGGCAGGCTGAGCTGGCCACAGAGTCCAGGCATGGTAGCACAGGCATGTAATCCCAGGGCTGGAGAGGCTGAAAACAGGAGGACTGCCACGAGTCTGAACTGCGTGGTGAAACCCTGTAACAACCAAATACATTTAAAAAAGAAAGAATGCTTCTTTCCTGGCTCCACACACAGACCCTGGGGTCCCCTTAGCAGCTTGTGAGCTGTACATTGTTGAGCTCTCAGGGAGCAGACCTCTGCCTACTAAACAAACCCTGGAGAACTGAGACAGTGAGGAGATACCACACTTCTGATGAAATTAGCCAGGGAAAATTAAGAGGTTCTCACAGAAGCAGGCTGTCTTCCATACTACCCAGCACAGTGGCCACTGGCCACATGAGGTGCTGAGCCTCTGGACAGAGGCCGGCACGAAGGGACCTGTACTGTGTACCAGACCAAAAACTCGCTCCAAGGAGAAATGGTACAGAACACCTCGGTAACTGCGTACTGATTACCTACAAAGTGGAACTATTTCAGAGCATCAAACTAAATGAGATATACTATTAAAATTAATTTCACCATTTTCTCTTTAACTTTGGAATGTGCATACCAGAAATTTTTGAACTTATCAAAGAAGATTTCAGTGAATTGAAGTATAATAAAGATCTCATAACTACTCATAATAACTCATAATAACTGAATCAAGCAGCATCCAGTCTAGGAAACAAAAGAACCTGGGTGCACCACGGAGCTTAAACAGCACACAAGAATGGCATCGACAAGAGATGGACGGGCTGCCACGGGGCTCTTTCCTTGCAGGGTCGAAGCAGAGACCACCTTTTCATTCCAGCTCAGTTTGATGAGTTCCCTTCAGAGTGGCAGATGTGAATCCCCTGAGGTTTTCGTGAAAACTGGTTTCTAAGTTTAGATTGACCACGTGGTACTCAGTCCCAGTGCTCCATTCTAGTTTGGTCTGCTCCACAGGGGCCTGATGCAGAAGTTCAATCTCATTTGCTATATTTAACAAACTACATGCATGGTATGCATCGCGTGTCTGTTGCGTAGTGTGCTGATCTGGCTCTTCATTTCATCAGGAAAACTGCTTGTAGCTTTCCAGTTACCTGTGCAAATGCCAGTCTACATAGAATTTGCAATCTTAAAAAACACAACCATAAATAGGAACAACTAAACAGGGAAGCATACACTCATGTGTAAGAGTGTGCGTGTGTGTGCAGGAACGCTTGTCTGCAAATAGCGCTAGGAGGAAAACACTGCCTCAACTGCTCTGAGGAGCTCAAAACAGGAGTCAGGAGCCCCTGCACCGTGGCAGCAGCACCCGTGGAAAGAAGACAGCTGGCAAAGTCTCAGATCCAAAGGGGGCAGGCACCCCAGGGAGATAAAAGGAGCCTGAAACCTGCACTGTGCCGCCTTCTAGATAATTCTGACGCACACTCAGGCTTGAGAACCACTGAGACAGATTTCCCAAGTGCAGTTCTCTGGACCTTCCCAAGGTTCACCAGCTTCTGCTAATACTTGGGCTCTTTGTCCTCAGAGCACACAGCCCAGGTAGCTGACATAATGACCAAAACAAGGTCAACTGTCATCAGTTCAAAAAAACAGGAGTCCCACGGCCGCTAATCAAAGTTATCCGTTTTTGTTAAATTTAAAACACCTTGCACCTAACAGATTCAATCTATATTTGATCATTCATGACTTCCAAGCTTTTCTAGGATACTTTTTAATTAAACACAGAAAGCACCGCATGCAGCACTGTAGGAGCCTGCCACCGACCCTCCTGGACCGAGCGCCGAGCTTCTTCTCCCAGCTTCTGCTCTGCAGCCTAAAGCCTCGCGCCTGCTCCGTTCCTCAGTCTTCCTGGCGCCGGATGGAGCCCGCTCACCGGGAACGCCTTAGAGGCTCCGTCTCCGTCATCACGCGTTCTGTGCCTTCTTCCCTTGTGCTCCGAGCAGGGACCGACCCAGCCCCAGGATCGCTCCCACAGCCACACCCTTGAGGCCCGTCCCGCTTCCTTATGCTTCTGTATTCTCCTTTGCAACGTTTCCCGATCACTCTTCCCACGAGTCACACAACAGAATCCCCGTCTGGGAGATCCCTGTAGGCAACGTGACCACGACTACAGATAACCGCATTTAAGTTACCCGCTTTCCGTATCACTCCCTGAGATTTATAAAATAACGTCCTCACCGGCCAACCCCTCTGAAAGGCAGAATTCTCCCTGTCATCCAGCAACAGATTCGGAAAGCATGCAAAATAGTCTAATAAGATCCAAAACAAAATGCAACAGAAGAAATCTACAAATATTCAGCTGTCGTTAAATGCCAACAGATGTCACAATCAGTTAACCAGCCAGCCAGATGTGACCCAGCCCACGCTTCCCCAACAACCAGGAGGGAGGTGTGCTCGCTTGCTGAGGAGCGAGCGGTGGTGGTCACCCTTTGGAACCCTGCAGCCTCTAGGAATTTGATGAAGTTTAGGGATGCTGTCATCGAAAGAGGTGTGCGTGCACGCACGCGCGCGCGCGCACGCACACATACATCTGGAAGAGTCGCTGCAGATGACTAATTCAAGGCCAGTTTGTCTCTTAGTTTCTTAAGCAAATATTACACATTCTGAGCCCACATATATCTCTGCTCTCAGCTCTTCTAAGCTTTCTCCTGCCTCACATGTCCTCCCACTTCTAATTAGTTAAAGATAATTATATTGTCTGCCACTTGTTGAAAACCTCGCAGCGTGTGCACTCGCAGCATACGAGCCTCTGCATTAAAGCGCCGCCTCTTCCCGCCTCCTCCCTGCTCTGGCCTCCCACAGGCCCAGCTCCACCAGGCTTCCCCCAGCCCACCACGCTGCCCTCTCATTCAGTCTGAGAATCCTAGCTCAGCCTGTACTCTAAGACATTCCTTCCTCTCAGAAGGCCCTTTGCCTCCCCCTCACAGTAGACTCACCCTTCTCCCACCCACAGCAGCCCTTTCCCTTGGCACTGTGCCCCTCCTCTAGGCCCCCTCCTTCTTCAAATCACAAACTGGACCAAGTGACCTTCACAAATAGCTCACCCACCACTCTCCATGACTGCTGAGGTATGAACCAGCAACAGATTGCATTTTGCCCAGCCCAGACCTTTCCCCGTCTTTTCAGAATCCTAAATCCGACACTTCCTTGCAACTTGATGCACACGTCAGAGCCTATGGGCCTGGAGTTAGGCTCGCTCTCTCTCCCTCTCATTTCATACCAGCTCTTCCTCTATTTTTCTTACTTCACTTTTTATAACCCCTGTTGTCCTTCTCCTGGTCACCTAAGCTATGCCATCACCATCTGGTCCTGCTGATTTGCAAAGCAGTTCTCAGATCAGCATCTGCCTCCTGTCAGCCAGGCCCTGCCTGCCTACTGGAAGCCGACTTCCTCAGATCCACTCTCTGCTGTGGAGCTTCTCACACAAATGCAGATGAGACTCGGTTGATGTCCATGGCCCTGCCTGAAGCTTAGCAAATGTTTCTAGCATATTGAGTCTCACCACCTGCTAGAGATGGTAACCATTCCTAAACCAAATGGACCTTTCTCCTTTTGTCCAATGTCAATAGCCCAAGGCATCTCTATTGCCATGTGGACGCTGTCAAAGCCCAATCATGTCCATCTATTTTTCCACCAAAGACTGAAAATGTTCTACCTTCTTTAAAATTTCTATAACTTACCATTTTCTCCAGAAAATGTAATGAACAAATCAATTTAGAAACGAAAAATGAGTTAGGGATGCCATAGAACCCATATGTGTAGAGGGTATGCTATTTAGATCAATATAAAATATTTGGGGAGAGTAGGAGGGACCCAGTATTTGGTTGGTCTTAGCCAAACATAGTTTCCTATGAAAACAACCCCCCCAAAAAATGCTTGAAAAGTTTTCATAAAAAGGATTGAAAAGGCTCTGCAGACTTCAAAGGGTTTTTTAAGATGTTTTGATGAGTTACGTGTAAATGAACATGCAGATTAAATTTCCATCTAAGTCCACATGCTCTTAAAATGTTGAAGGGAAGGGCTCTGCCAAGCATGCGCCAGCCGGGGTTTCTGATCTCAACACAATCTGCAGTGTTAGGCAAGCTGAGTAGGACGGGGCTCACTACTTCTGTACCCATCGCTTTACCAGTTCAAAGCAGGGAGACACCAGCAAGTGCCAGGGAGAAAGGAAAAGGTGTGCGATGGATTAAACGAATGAAGACTCCCTTTCTTCTCATTCAGAGGAGGAGGTGACTGTGTTGGAGCTGTGGGGCTTAGTTCCTTTCTCTTGATTTTGTTTGGACAATTACTGGCTGAATCAACAAATATAATTTTGAGCCTCTACTAAGTGCCAGTTACCACTAAGAAATGAAAGATTTCCATTAGCCTACTCTCACACCTTTGCTAGGATGCATAAAGATTTTTTTCTGCTGCTTGGCTAAACACAGCACCATTAACTGGAGGACAGTGTCCAGGTGCAAGCAAACCAGAGTGGAAATGGAGCTGGCTGCATAGCAAACATGCACATCTGTACATTCTCTGGCTAAGACAGCCCAATCTGGGCACGCATGGTTCATGTCCTCCTGGGTAGTTTAGGAGCTAGAAACCATATCTGCAGCCTGATGACCTTGCACCCGGGTCCTGGTCCTGCGTGTCCTGCGTCCCAGCCACCAAGCTCTTGCTGGAGCAGCCAACATGTGGGCTAGAGTTACCCCACACACCTCCAGGTCACTCCGTGCCGCTGGCTCCCCCAAACATAGCACTCCTCAGCTCAGAAACCCAATTTGTCAGCAAATAACCTGGTGACAAAACTAAAAGCAGCTTCAATTTGGGGTTTTCAGCATGAAAAGACAAAAATGTGAGCTCTCTTGCTTGGTCAAAATTCTCTGTTATCCAAGGTCTTGGTCCCAAGGCAGAGTGAGATTATACCTGATTCAAGTGGGGCTGCTCCTAATTAACACTTCCAAAGCGCCTGAGCCCTTCCATGTGTTCCTAATGAGAAATAGCATGCGATCATCTCGCTGTTCCCCAAGGCAGAGCCGAGGAAGGGAGGACAGTTGAATGGCTGTGCTTAAAATCTTCAAAAGAAAAAGAGAAAAGATTATAGGATATGGAGTCTTTTGATTTCAGGCATTCTGAGAGCACAGACTTCACATTCTATTTCGTTTCCATGCTTCTCTATGGTGCTTAATTCAAAAAACGCCATCCATTAACTGAAAGAAAAAAAAAAAAAGAAAAAAGAAAACCCCAAACCTCCCAACCCTAAGATCAAGGTTAAAGGGAGAAAAGAAGGGTGGTGGAGGAGACTGTTTGGGAGAGAAGATTCCCTCCTGACAAGCGCTGCCTTTTCATCTTCTGCTCCCGGTGTGTACCTCAGTCATCTGGGGCAAGGTGAGACCAGAGAAGCTCCCCACTTGGATAATGGCTTGGAATTAATTCCTCATCTCCAAAATATTCTGGGGGCAGACTGGCCACAAAAGCCAGGCCCTGAAGGAAGAGACAGGCCTGTGCTCAAAGCGAAAGCCTTTCCTGGAGGGTCTCTGCCCCCAGCCCGCCCGCCAGGCTGCTGCAGGGCAATTGAGTCGGTGAGAAGTTGTAGAAAGTTGTAGAAACGAATGCGCACACTAGCCCCAAGCCCGGGTGGGGGACCTTTCCCCCCTAGATCAAGGGTTGTAAACCTAAGAAAGAAAAAAATGCACACCAAAAAAAAAAATCTCTTTCAGAATGTAGAGCCTTGCACTCCCTTTCAGCAGGGCTATGCCTGTGCCACAGACTCTGGGGTCTAAGCTGAAGTCTCAAGTTTGGACCTGCTCCTGAGTTTCACGGAACAAAGACTCGACAAATCAGATTTTCCCAGTACATAAATTACAGCCTGGGAGTAAATCAGGCACCTCTGGAAGCAGCACTGACTTTTTCAGGCCAGGACGACTCTGAGTTACTGCTTCTGTGGAATAAGCAGACTCTTGTCCTGATTGAAAGAAAGAGCTCAGTTCCTTAAAGGGCCAAGTTTAGTATTTTGGGAAGATCCTGAAAGACCAGGGACTCAGGAGCCACCTGGTCCCACGTCACGGGGCTCTTCCCGGCACCTAGATGAGGGCTATGGGCATCCAAACAGGACCACACTCTGCTGACCAGAGAAAGGGCAGCGCCCTGCAACAGACAACAAGCTCTGGACACCCTACCGGAGCATGAACACTGTACCGCTCCCCATGTCCACACACTGTCACACTTGGTGACCCTGGGCAGTGCAGGGTGATGTGTGTGAGCAGCAGAGACTCCAAAACCCAGCACCCAGAGGGTAAGACTACTATATGGAGGAGCGAGGGGAGCCTGAGGAGCTGCTGAGGCAGGTGCTAGGGTTAGGTGGGAGCCCTCCCTCTGCCCACACCATCCCATCTCAATCTCAGAAATGTCATATTGTTCATTTGATGACTAAATAAGGGTGGAGAAATACTGTCTAAAGCACTCAGCTAGATGCTAAATCAAGAATTATTTCATAAAAATGCATTCATGAAATTTCTAGCAAAAATTTTTTTTCTGTATTTAGGACAGGGTGTACAGAGTGTTACTATGGAGATTGGAGTCATAGTGATTCTCCTGTTTTCAGCCTCCCAAGTGCTGGGATCACAGGCGCGCGCCCCTATGCCAAGTCTCAATTGTTGTCTCAGCTCACCCCAAGTGCAGGGCCAGCACAGCAGGCCGGGGATCAAAACCCAGCCTCTGTGCTCTGCCTAAGCAGGCACTTTAGTCTGCTGTGCTATCAGGATGGCCCTTCCAGCGAAAAATCTTAATTTCCACTAAAATTTACACCAATGAGCATCTACAAACAACAATAAAAAGGAATACAAAAGGCAATAGGATACACTAAATGATGCAATTAGAACTGGGGGATCAGAATTACACATGTGGAAAGTGAGAAAGGGACAGAGAAGAGGACCAGAATCCCAAGACAGAAATGAGAGACAAGAGACATTAATGTGGGGTAGAAGTGATTAAATGTGTCAGGTGTATAATAAAGTGCCAAGATAAGAACTGGAGTTCTGTGTTAGTAACAGGTACTCGGGAATGTTTAGAAACCAATTGCCTGCATTTCCATGGATATCATACACATCTATCTATGTCTATACCTGTGTCTATAGCTATACCTATGCCCCCTCTCTCTCTCTCTCTCTCTCTCTCTCTCTCTATATATATATATACATATATATATATACCTATACCTATGCCTAAGATGTTTCAGCAATGAAGAATAAAACTCTTCATTTGAAGAAGGGATGGACGCAAGTTTTATGTTAAGCAAATTAAACCAAATACAGATTATCTGTGCATGCTGTATCTCATATGCAGATGTTAGGAAAGTCTACCTACAGGCAGATCCTGACTACTAGAAGCTGGTGGAGTGTGTAGGTGACTGAATTTGATCAGGACCTGCCTATGCACATGTGGAAACGTCAGACAGTGATGTGTGTAGTTAATATGTGTTTAAAAATAAAATTTTAAATGTAAAAAGTATACATGATACTCTATGTCAGTAACTAAGGCATTACATATTTTAAAAGCCTGATTTGCTCATTGAACGTAAATCTATGTTCTAGAATGATAAACATGAGCGGTATCTGGGGGTATTTCACCTGTTCTCATTTTTGTCAGTTGGCTTCATATTGCACTATTCCCACATGTTTTTATTTGAAAATTAAGAAAGTAAGGGCCAGCCAGATAGCTCTGCAGATTAAAGCAGGCACAGGGACCCGGGTTCAATCCCCGGAGCACCATGCCGGCCCCGCCCCCGGGGTGCTCTGAGGTGGCGATGGAGACTGGGCGCGGTGGCGCGTGCCTGTGTAGTGAGACCCTGTGGATCCTGTGGACCCTGTCCTAAATGCAAAAAACTAAAAATAAAAAATAAAGCGTTGTAATTGCACAAGTTAACTATCTAATTGTCAGTTATGTGCAGTGAAGTGTGGAAGGCGCACCTCCTAAAACTCTCTACCCAGAAGCAGCCATGGGCTTTCTTCTCCTCGCCTTTTCCTTTAAATGTCCCTATATGGAGGAGAAGGAGAGAGAAAAGGGTCAGTTTTGACCACGTTCTACCTTTTGGTTCGGAAGATGTGTTTCACTTTACAATAACTCATTCGCATCATCCAAGGAAACACGGCAAAGCAACGCTTCGGAATGCATTGCTCTGGGGCCCGTTCGGATCAGGCCTTCAACTCTAGCTTCCAAGACCAGGCCGATAAAGGAAGACAGCAAGCCCAAGAACCCCCGCTCTGTACCCGGCAGACGCAGAGAGGAGCTTGAGGTGAGCCGCAGCGCTCAGCACCCCAGTAATGGGGAAAGAAAACCGAGCCAAGGAAATGACAGGATTCAGAACGCGAAGCCCCGCATTCCATGCTCAGTTGGGGACCCTCCTTGCACGGCTGTCAAAGATCACCTTGGTAGAGCTCTGGGAGCCCGGAGGAAAGCGGAGGCCTGGAGCTCTGGACAGCAGGACCCCAGACCTGGGTCGGATCCCATCCCTGCAGGATGGAGCAGGAGGGTGAGAAGTCAGACTGGAGGAAAACAGGACAGGATGTCAGGGGAAGAGGCGACTCCATGGGGGCTGAAGAGGGGCCAGGCAGGCCGAGCTCCACCGTGGAGGATGCAGGACCGCACCCCACACCCGTGCAGCCACAGCACCTTAAGGATAAGCCGAATGGGGACTTAGCAAGATCCAGGAGCAGCGAAAACTCAGGTGGGGAGACAGAGGCCCAAGAAACAGGCTAGGCCCAGAGCAAAAGACGCGGCCCGTCCTGGTCCAGTGCTGGAGGAGGCGACCTGGGAGAGCCCTTCACAGAGAGGGGCTCAGGCCTGGCCTCAGGGTCCACCGTCAGCCCTGAGGCTGCCATCGCGGCAAAGCAGCCAACCCTGCCCACCTCACTGCTGGAGAGCAGCCTCCAGGGCCTTCTTGTCCGGTCTCGTGGCGGCCCCAGAGCCCGCGCTCCGCACTGCAGCCCCCCGCGTGCTGGGCTCCCTGCAGGTGGCTCTGCCCTGCCGGCCAGCGGCGTGCTGACCACCGTGCGTCGCTCCTGCTCTGCCAGCGCCCACCCCTCATGGTGGGACCAAAGCAGGTTGGTAGCACAGTAGAGAGAGGCTGGAAGAAGCCACGTCTTCTGCAGGTACTGAGCGCTCAGTGTCAGGCAGACAGCTGGGCTCCTCTGCAAAGCGATCCGTGAGTCCGCGCCTGGGTCGGGGGTGAGTACGCTAGTCCCGGGAGTGGGTGCACGCGCAGGTCACGACGCAGTTTTCTGTCCCTCCGCCTCCTAGTTACCTTTCCTATATGCACAAGGTCTTCACTGCCTTATTTTCCTAAAACTGCCACCCTCAGCAGTGGGCTGTCTGGACCTCTCCCTGCTGTCACTGGAGGTGACTGACTGCCAAGAAAATAACTTGCCAAGTGACGGGCCGTGGGCACCCCAGAAAGGGGGCAGGTGCACTGCTCTGCAGGCTTCTGCTTCTCTGTCCCCGGATCCTGCCTCTCTGTTTAGACTCGGGCAGTAAAACCTGAGCATTTTGCAAGAGGCTCAGGCCTGGCTGCTGTGCCTCAGCCTGGAGGCTGCAGGATGGGGTCCCTGGCCCACTGCCTCAGGCACACTCAGCTCTCCCTCCTAGCAAGAGGTGTGTCACTGCTGCTTGGTAAGTACTTGTGAGGTCACAGAGAAGGGCTGTGCTTCCAAGCCAGCAATGAACAACAGAGGGCAAGGGCGCACCTGGCCCTTATTGGGCATCTCTCTCCTCCACGAGCGCACCACTAGGAGCTTCACATGTCATCACCTTTGCATTCCCCGGAAAGATCCACACTGGAGCGGTGCACACAGATGGTTACTTAGCAACGTTCAGAGAGGACAGGAGTGAGGATCACTCAGGAGAAACACAGACTTGCAGTGAAGGGACCACCAGAGCCTCAGCACATCCCACGGGGGGTTTGGAGCGGAACCGCCCTTCAGCGCTGTCCCAGCTGAGGCAAGGCTGGGGTTTGCACACTCACATGAGCCAACCATGCCTTAGCACACGCTTTGGGGGAAGATCCTCTCAGACCAGCTCTTTCCAGCAGCCAGCACAGCCTGGGAGGGAGCTCACCAGGAGCCCAGGAAGGAGGGAGGGAAGGGGGTGCTCCAGTGGGGCAGAGTGCACCCAAGTGTGCGCTGGACACTGCAAGCCATGCTCCTTCTCCTTCTGCATTTCCCCACCCACCGGGAAAGCGTCTCCAGATTCCAGCTGTTCCCACCCCTGGGACCTTGTGTGCATGGGGGTGGGGGGCACAACCCTCTGCATACCATTCTAGGTGCCCCACCTTCCCAGCTCACCTCTGCACTCAGGGTAACCTGCCAGGAATGCTGGCCCAGAGCTCAATGGCCTGGTCTCCACACATTTCTTAGGCCATGGCTGACATTATGGTTTAAATACGAGGTGTCCCCCCAAAGACTCATGGGTTGAAGTCCAGACCCCGGTACAGCAGTGTATAGATGGGATTAGGCATGGTGACTACATGGTGAGGACACCAAGCTCTGAAAGTGTTAGCTCAGGGATGAGTGGGCTCCTAGGAGGTGGGCGTGCAGGAACAGCCAGGGCACTGGGGCCGTGACTTCCCAGGGTCCACCGCTCCTCAGCCTCTCCTGCCTTCTCTGCTTCCTGGCTGTCATCAGGCAAGCCACTTTCCTCTCCAAACCATTTCAGCCTTGGGTCCAGCTGACCACTGACTGACAGCTATGAAGCTTTGAACCCTACCAAACCTCTGTCCTTCGCATTGTATGTTTTGGGTGTTTTGTCCCAGCAGCAGAAAAGTCACTGATATACCTTCTGTGCTTCCAGTTACTACTACAGCTGGGACTACGAGCAACAAAATTATCTTCCCTGCACCGCTTGGGTAACAGCAGCTCTGCTCCCTGCTAAGGAAGGAGGCCAACAGTCCAGAGGGTGCGTGGGTCCCATATTACACAATGTCCTGTGCTGGTGAACCAAAGGCTCCGCAGGTCCACAGATAGTCACGCTGGGCAGAGGCATTGAGAGCCAGAACAGGCAGCAGGAAAGGTGAATCTCTGCCTTCCCAGGAAGGAAGCAGTCCCGTGTCGCCAAGCTCTTATCAAGCAGCTGTTCCTCTCCTCCATACACAGTGCTTTCACACGGTTGTGGCACTGGTTTTTGTGGGTGGTGGATTGGGTGTTTGATGGCACAATGGTTACCTCAGTTGTGTTCAGCAGGAGCAGGATCCAATACTATTAGGCATATGACAGTCCCCGTCCCTGTCACCATGACTTCTCTGATCCTGCCCCCATTGTATCAGCTGGCTTCCTGGTACTTGCACCAGATACTGGCTGGGTCATTCTAGATACTTGGTTACTTAAAACCTCTCCCAGATGGGTGGGGAGCACTGAAGTGGGTACTCATCTGAAGATCTTGTCACTTTCGCTCGTTCCCATGTTCCTCTATCCTAGGAACATGGGCCTCGGACAGGCTTTGGTCACCACTGGCCCACCTTTGCCTTTGCCACTGCCCACGCGTCCACATGTGTGGGTGTATCCTCCCATTAGACTACTTCTCTTCCAATAATAACCGGTGCTCCACCCAGAGCTCTGCCCGCAGGAGGATTTTCTGAGCGCTGTCCTAATGGAGCCCACCCACGTGGGGCTGCAGGGCAACCGCATCTTCAGTTAGTATCAACACACGCAGGCTGCCCTCTGGTGACCCGCAGCCTTTTCCTTCCCTAGCAGTTGAGCTTCTCCTCACCCCCATGCAGCCCCAAGTGAGGGCTGCGGGAGAGGCGCTGGCACAACAGGGACAGGGACAGAACCAGCTCGAGGAGCACAGCACTGGCTGCCTGGCCACATCATGTCCATGGCCAGCTCCTCCGTCTCTACCAAGACACAGCACCAAGCCGAGAGGCAAGGCCCCAGATGCCTAGCGCCAAGACCCTGGATCTTCTGTAAGTACTGCACAGTATTCTCCAAGTCTTAGACAGACGTCAGGATCCCTCTCAAAGTCAGTGATGTCACCTCAGTTCTGGGAAAATGTGCTTATAACATTATTTCGCCTGCACAAACATGCAGCAAGATGTGCTTGGGAAAGGATTCATGTATATTTCCACAACTAGTCCCAGAGAGTCTCCTTCAAAGCCTATGAAAACACGAATCAGTCCTGGAGTCTGACAAAGCTCAGGCCTCGGTGTCCGGGCTCCTCTTGCCCGTCACTGTGGGCAGTTCACTTAGTGAGTGTTAATGAAGCTCAGAACCGCTGATTTGGTTACAGTCTGGATCAGTCAGCTTTCCTGTCTTCTCCAACTGCGGGCTGCTCTTGGAAATGCAGGCAGCTTGGGCCCAGATGCAGACAGGGCTAGGAGGAAAGGAGCAGGCAAGCAGATGACAAGTGAAAACTCAGGGCCCCAAAGTCCGGCCGACTGTCCTAACCTCCAGGGGAAACTAAGTCAGTGCCAGGAAAGGTGGATTCTATTTGTGAAATTAATAGGCAAATTCCTTAAACAGAGGGGTTGTTCCCTGCATCTCCTATGCCTGCCTATGGCTTGTTTATTTCTGTGTTGAACTAGAAACTGATGCTATACAGAGCTTTCCCTCCTCCTCCTCCCCTGGCAGGAAGCATATCATGTCTCTGCTCACCAGGGGATAGCCGGTGACCTGCTGCGGGCGTGAGCTGGAGCAGCTCCTATGACAGCATGTGCCACTTCGCCTTAATAAAAATCACCAAACTAAAAACAGATGACAGCTGCAGATGCTGAGAAGCTGAAACATATAAACAAACTTTTTCCTTGCTAGAGTCTGTCTTCTTTTGACCAACTGGAGTGTGTGTGTGTGTGTGTGTGTGTGTGTGTGTGTGTGTTGTACTTGTATGTGTGTTGTTGTTGTTGCCCATGTCTTAATGAAGACTGCACGATGCCCTCGGCCAAGTGTTGTACACAGGACTGTAGCCCAAAGAAAAAGCTTCCTGGGACATTCGTTGGCCAGACTTGATTAAATGGCAGGGTGGTCTGTTCTAGAAGAATCCATTTCACACAGGGGGTCTCTTTTGATTATTTCTACTTTTGTCATCAAAAAGAGACATGGAAAGCCTGTGTGTTTTCCTGACTCTCCTTGAACTGTACCAGTTCCCCGAGCTGTATGTTCTGTTCCTTCAGGTCACTGTATCAGTCAACGGCATTCATTAAAGCCCTGCAGTAGGCGAAATTTCACCACCAGATTCCACAAAATATAAGGAGAAGAGCAGCAGATGCAAGTAGTTCAGGGAAACTGCACACAAATATGTACATGCAGACAGCGTGTTGCGTGGAAGAAGCAACACACCGCAGAGCGAAGTCTCTGCAGAAGCGTCACTGTAAACGGAAGGGAAGGAAAGGATGCACAGCGCAGACAGAAGTGACCCTCAGGCCTCCCGAGCAAGGGGCCCTAAAGAAAGAGTTGCTGCAGCCGCCCTGAAAGGGTTCTTTTATATTAATCTTCACATGTGCTTTTTCTACCACCTATTCTTAAGGCTCCTGCAATCTATTTAAACTAGCTTCCATGTGGCCAGGCTTTCTCCAGTCTATCTCTGTAAGCTATGCCATTGCTCTTTAGAAAGCATTGAATTCTCTCTGCAAAATTTAATTACATTTGTAAAAATGTCATCCTAGTGGAGAATGTGTAACAGCTCTATACTGAGTCTCAGAAGAAGAGAGAAGAAACATGCCCCCTCGATCCTAGAGCTAGAAGCCATCCACATAGACAGCATCACGTGACAGCCTAACAGAACTGAGCACTGTGGGCAGCTAGTGTTACTATACTTTGATCAATTGGTAAGTTGTGTGCGCTGCTTTTCTTACATTTGGTTTCATCATTTGCAGAGAATGACTTGAGCTTTACATTTTTTAATTTTTTTTTTACATTTTATTTTTTTAAATCTTGTTTTGTTTTATTTACTTATTTATTTGGTGGAACCAGGGATTGAACCCAGGACCCTCTGCTTGCCACACTTATCTACTGAGCTATCTCCCCAATCCCGAGCTTCACATTTTAAAAAGCCCTAAACCTGAGCTGGGTAGAAGAAATCTGAACGTGGAGCCATTATCCCAGGGATCACACCGGGGTGGGGCTGTGGGATGCACCCCGCGCTAGATGCATCGGCTTCACCAGAATGTCCACCATGCAGACGGCGAGCAGCGAGGCAACGCGCGAGCGAAGGAGTTCTCAGCGCCGCCTTCCACAGCTTGTGCAGCACAGGAAGCGGCGCCATCTTCCCTCCACCCAGGAAGCTTCTTGCCATTTGTTTGGGGTTTTGCCTGGTTTAGTTTTGTTTTGTTTGACAAATAGAAGTAAATGCCCGATAGGAGTGTCATTGGCAAATGTTTTATTCAGATCAAGAAGAATAAATAGACAGGCAATCAGAGCTAGAAATCTTTGTGAAAAAGAAGCAGTGAAGGGGAATTAATTCCAGCAGAAATCGTTATATACAAAAAATGGAAATAGTTAAAACATTGTAGTACTGATTCATAAATAGACAAGGCAGACGGAAAAACAAAATATAAAAATCTAATTATAGAAATTTTAGTACATGTAAAGGTGACATTTAAAACTAGTAATGGAATGATAGTAATCAGATGAGTATGTATTCTCTTTAGGGAGAAAGATATTGGCTTTCTTAACTCACCTCTAATTTTAGAAAATCAGGTAAACACGATTGAAACACCAAAGCAGTGAAATGAAAATGTGTTTTTAAAAGTCTGAGAATAAAATATGTAATATTTCACAGAATAGAATGAGAGGGCCGCTGTTTTTGAAGTTTGTTAATTCCTGAAAAGAAGTTAAACATAGTTATAGTGTGAATTATAAATCCTATTTCTGGAGATATAGCCAAGAGAAATAAAAATACATATTTGCAAAGACGCTTTCAGGTACATGGTTACTTATCGTACTAATAATCATATTTGGCAAAAATAAATAGATAGAAACAACTCTGATTTCCATCTGCTGAGTACTGTGTTGAAGAACTGGGCCTGTCCACGTCATGGAACATTAATTAGTCACAAGAGAAGTTGTGAAGAGCTAATACACAGCACAACATAGATCAGCGCCGAAAGTGTCATGGTAGTGAAACAAATCAGATACAAAGGCCACGCGGCGTACAGTCCATACGAAGAGTTTACACAAAATTTCAGGACAGGCAAATGATAGAGACAGAAAGTAGATTCACTGAGTCTGAGGCAGGAGAATCATATGTTTGAACACAGCCTGAGCAATTTGGGAAACCTGTGAGACTCTGTCTCAAAAAAAAAAAAAAAAAAAAAGTAAAAATGGCTAGAGGCATAACTCAGTGAAAAGACCCTGGGTTCATTTCCCAGAACTACAAAGAAAAGGAAAAACTTACATGACCATTTATAGGAGGCAGAGAACAGTCGTGGGTGTGCTGGTTTCTTTTGGAGAATGACAGGAATGTTCTAGAATTGATCATGGCTGCAGTCCTGCAATCTTGTCAATACAATAAAAGTCACGAGATGAGTAGAATGGGCAGGCAAGATATCACACAAGAAATTTTAAAACATGACTGGAAGAAAATAAAAGTACAACAAATCAAAATTTTCATGGCGTGGTTAAAATAATGCTAAAAGGACATTGAGAGAACCAACTGGTTATAGAAGGACATATTGCAAAAAAATAATCTCAAACCCCACCTAAAGAATCTGGAAAAAGAAGACAAAATAAGCCAAAGCAATGGAGGTAAAGAAATAAATACAGAAATCAATAAGGTTAAAAATAGAAAAATCAAGAGAAAATCAATAAAATAAATGATAGTTCTTTGAAAAAAATAAAATGGATAAAAATACTAACAAGACTGATAAGAATAAAGACAGAAAGCACAAATTACCAATGTTAGATATGAAACAAAAGACATCACCAGGGACGACCCTACAGACATAAAATAGCAGAAAACAGCATGAACACACATAACCTCACAGCTTAGATAGAGTGGGTCACTTCCGTGAAAGGCTCCCTAACTCAACCAGTATGGAATAGATCATTAGAACTGGCCTAGAACTAACAGAAAATCAAATTTGTAATTTTAAGTTTCTCAGAAAATAAATATCCAGGGACTGGGGAGATGGCTCAGTAGAACAAGCACTTCTCTGGCAAGTGCAAGGGCCTGAGTTCAATCCACAGTTCCACCAAAAAAGAAAGAAAGAAAGAAAGAAAGAAAGAAAGAAAGAAAGAAAGAAAGAAAGAAAGAAAGAAAGAGGAATATCCAGGCCCAGATGTTTTATAGGACATTCTATCAAACACTTGAAGAATTAACATCACTTCATGCAATCTGCGCTGAGAAGTATAACGGGAAAGATAACACTGAACTCTGAAAGGAGCTAGCATTTCCCTAACCCCAAAACCAAGCAGCCAGGACTGGGGAGATAGCTCGGTGGTCTAAGCACCTCTCTGGCAAGTGCAAGGACTCAGGTTCAATCCCTGGTACCACATGCTGTGCCAGCCCTGGAACCCCAGGCACCCCTGTAATCCTAGCACTGGGGAGGCTGAGGCAAGAGGCTCACTCTGAGTCTGAGCTGCACAGAGAGACCCTGTACCAAATAAATAAATAAATTATTTTTAAAAAGCAGCTAGTATGAAAAAGAATATTACAGAAAAATGTGTCTCAAGACTATAGACACAAAATCCTTAGCAAAATGTGAATGAATAACATTTAATGACGTATTGAAAGACTTGCACACTATGACCAACTGCAAAGATGTACACTTTGCTCAGTATTTGAAAATCCATCTATATAATGCACTACATTAGCGAAAAACAAAAATAGGTGAGGTATCATGATGCGTGCTTGTAATCACAGCACCCTGGGAGGCTGAGGCAGGAGGATCACATGTTTGGACATAGCCTGGGCAACTTGGGAAACTTATGAGGCTGTCTCAAAAGAAAAAGAAAAACTCGCTAGGGATATGACTCAGTGAAAAGACTCTGGATTAAATTCTGAGAACTACAAAAAGAAAAGTAAAAATTTGCAAGACCATATCAATTGACAGCAGAAAAAAATCTGACAAAATTCGAGACCTGTTTATGATTTTAAAGAAAGTCTCAAAAAACTACAAATAGAAGGACATTCATAAAACTGATCAAGATCAACTACAAAAATCTACGAGTAATGTGATTGGCAAGGAAATTTCAATCTTTTCCCATAATCCATTTCCTTTCCAGAAAAAGGAAAGGTCATACACTCTTATCCAAACATGGCATTGGAATGTCTATGCACTGAATAAGGCAAGAAAGGTGAACAAAAGCAATAAATATCTGAATGGAAAAATAAAACTATTCCTATTTATAGAGGACATGATTAACTGTGTAAAAAAAATTTCAAAATAAAAATCTACTCCTAAAATCCTGACATTCTTAAGAAGATCAAGTAAATATACACAAATATATTTTACTTCTCTATATAGTAGTGAACACAGATGCTGAAATTTAAAATACAATTTACAATGAGTCAGAAAAAACACAAGTATAATCCAACCAAACATGTATAGCTTTTGTTTCTTAAGAAACTATACCAGGGGCTAGCGAGATAACTCAGTAGAATAATGCTTGCCTGGCAAGAGTAAGGTCCTGAGTTCAATCTCTGGTACCGAAAAGAAAAAAAAAAAAGAAAGAAAGAAACTATACCACCGCAGTAAAGAAAGTCAAAGATTTAAATAAATGGAAAGACATACAACATACCATGCTCACGGACACATTTGATATAGCAAAGACATCAGCCACTCCAAATTAGCCCAAAGGTTTAACGTGATCTCTATCAAATTTTCCACAATGTTTTTCTTCAAATATAAACAAGATTATTTTAAAATTCATATGCAAAATAAAAGGAACTAGAACAGCTAAACTAATTTTGTAAAAGAAAAGTAGGAGGAACCAGCCCAGCCATCCTGAGGATGACAGCGTGGCTGAGTTGCTCAAGCCTGTGGTCTACAAGGAATGAGGGCCATCATGGGGGACAGATAAATAGAACAGAGTAAGAAGCCAAGAAACAGCCCACACAGCTGTATGCGCAACTGATTTGCTACAAAAGTGCAAAAGTAACTCAGTGGAAGATCACTTTTTCAACTAGAGTAATTGGACACTGGGAAATCAGTCAATCAGTCAATTAAGTGTCTTAGTCTAGACCTCACGCCTTACACAGAAATTCACCCCAGATAGAGCCCAGTCTTAAACTCAAGACATAAAACTTAATTGAAAACAAAAAAATATTTTGTATCACAAACTGAGTACAGCATTCTTAGACTTGAGATCAAAAGCCAGATCTGTAAGAGTAAAAATAGATAAATTAAATTGAAAACTAAATTTTTACACTGAGAAATATTTTGGGAGGATGAAAATACAATCTAGAGTCAGTGAATAGATTTGCAATCCACCCACCAAGAGACTGGTATTTGAAATAAAGCACTCCCCAAAGTCAATATTATGTTTAAAGCCAAATTAAAAAATGAGTTAATGACAGAAATAAATATTTTACCAAACAAGATATGCAGATGTCAAATGAGCAAGTGAAAAGGCCTACACCACTGCACTGACATTTAAAATGCAATTTTAAGACCGTAGTGAGGGCTAGGGAGATAGCTCAGTAGAGTAAGTGCCTGCCTGGAAGCACAAGGTCCTGAGTTCAATCCCCAGTACCACAAAAATAAGATAAGTAAATTAAGACCATAGTGAAAGTTCACTAAACACCTAACAGAATGGCTAAAATATAAAATAGTGGCAGCATCAAATGGATGCAGAGAAATTGGACCATTCATACATTTCTGGTGAAAGTTTTAAAACATGGTACAGTCATGCTGGAAAACTGTTTTCCGGAGTTACTAAAAATTTAAACATGCACTTCTCCCATAAAACCATCAATTGCACTTTTGGGGATTTATACTAGAGAAATGAAAACACAGAAACCTCCGCATAAATGTTTAGAGTGATTTCATTTGTCTATCCTAAAACTGGAAAGAATGCAGATGTTTCAAAAGGTGAATGATTAAATGCACGGTGCTACATCCCTACCAAGGAATACTACTGAGTAATGCAAAGGGGCAAACTGTTGATTACACACAACATCTTGGATAGAATGCTGGAGAATCATGCTAAGAGGAGAAAAGTAGGTGACCCCTCAAGTGCACATGCACGTGATTCCACTTCTATAGCAGTCTTGAAAAGACAAAATTTTAGAAATGAAAAACAGTTTTGTGGTTGCCTGAGGCTAGAGAGGGATTCAGGGGAAGGAGTGATATGCAGGTCGGAGAAGGGAGCTCAAGGACCTGAGGACACGCTGGGCTGCATGCTGACCACCCCGTGTCAGTGCCCTGGCCGCAGCCTCGTGCTAGACTTTACCAGGCATTACTGCCCCTGGAGGAAATAGTAGAGCACATGAGATCTCTCCCTGTACAATTCCTTATACCTCCATCTGAACATATGAGTGCCGCCAAACAAAAAGCCTAACGAAAAAGCAGGAAGACCCATTTAAACATGAAATACAATGCAGAAGCCTTAAAAGAAAAGGCTGATAAAGTTGAATTAATAAAAACAAAACAAACAGAAAAACTGTATACTGCAAGCATCTTAAAAAGCGTAAAGAAACAAAATCCAGACTGGGCATGGTGGCGCATGCCTATAATCCCAGTGCTTGACAGGCAAAAACAGGAGGATCTATGTAGTGAGACTTTGTAAACCCTGTACTAAATACATAAAATAAAAAGAAACAAAATCCCAGAAGTAAATTTTGGGCACAAATGCCAGACACAGACTGCCACCTAAATACGTATATTTCCATTTAACTATTTACTATGAGAAGCTCCACTTCTACTGGGGCAGAGCTATAGGTTTAATACAGCTGGGTCCCTTTGAAACTCATGTTGGAGCTCAGTCCCTCTGTGAATATGAAGAGGGTGGAAATAATTGCATCACAGCATTTAGAAGCAGGGCCATGGGGAGGGACAAGGATAACACATAGTGTCAGGACGGAGACCTCATGGCAATTTATTGGTGGCTTTACAGGATGAGCACAGAGAGACCAGGGTACACATGTGTGCACCTTCTCTGTTGTCATACCACCAGCATTGCCAGATTCTGCTACCAAAGAGCATCATTATGGGGACCCCTTGACCTTGGACCAAATTGAATCAGTGCTGTTGTATTATTAGCAATAGAAAATAGACTATTGCTGTGCACAAAGGAGAGGCACAAGGCACCATCTGGCCCATAAAATGCACCCACATCTCCTGGAAAGACCCTCTCTTTGGAAGATACAATCTTGTCTGGAAGGCCCCGCTGCTCTCTTCCTGCCTGGAGCTTGTTCCCAGGGACTAGAGGACCAAGCCCATCCTGTGATGTGCAGACAAAGGGCCATCTACTGAGATATAAGAGATTTCACCCATTTAATTAATTGTTCTCAATCTGTAGAAGAGGAAGAGACCATCCAAGAAGCTGCCTCAGTAACCCAGTTGGAGTTATCTCAGCTCTGGGAAAAAAGAAGGGCAGGGAAACTTACAATAAAACATGATAAAATGCAGCACCAGGCGGAAACAGCCACTCAGTGCCACGGGGCGGAGAGGCACAGTCAGCTTGCGTCTCCAGACCACAGAGCAAGCCGGGGCAAAGCACAGGGCACCTTCAGTGTCGCAGCCTCAACTCCAGACTCCCCGACTGCCTCTCCAGGATATCTGATTCATGATGTGTGACTCCTATTTCTCTCCTGACTGATGCATTTCTGTGTTTTATTACATACAGGTACAGTCTACATACATGGCAACATATAGAGAATAGCACTTGCTATTTACAGAAAGGTTCAAGAAATACAGAAACTGTTCCTTTATTGTTCTCGGTCACTGCTTTTTATCTCCTGCTCAGGCTGCTGGCCCACACGCCAGGTGGCCCTCTCTCTTCCTGAGCTTCTTAGGCAGGTCACGTGACTACTCTGTCCTGAGGACTCTAGCACATCTCCCAGATGTTGGTGTTGAAACCTCGGAAGTTGTGCTCCACTGCGGTTTTAATGGCTCTGTGAATACTATATAAGTGCTTGTTTCTGTTTGTTGTTTTCTATTTCTATTGTCTGTGTCCTTTCCGACACCCTTGAGATCCATGTAGTAATCAACAGAGGCCACCTAGTTGAGGTCTGACCGCCCGCGCCGCGGCTTTCCCTGCACTTACACATCTGTTCCTGACCTTCCCCGTGCTCTGAGGTCTGGTCTGGTGAAGCCATCACTCACTCATTCATTCGTCGTTCATCATTCATCGTTCATCCAGCCCTCACGCATCCAGCACTCTCCAGGCAGGACAGCTCACCTTCATGCTCATCGCTGAGAGACTTAGCATTTCTAGAATCTTAGCCAATAAAAGCATGTCAATTATTTTTTAGTTAAACAGAATATCATAAACTTTTTGAAATGAAAATACAGAAAAATAAATGAATAAATTGAAATCTGGGAAGAAATTACATAGAATCTGTCATTTTTAAAGAGAGATCAAGAGTGGTTAAGGGCACTTAGAAAGTGTATGATAGGACCGGAAGAATGCGTTTCATCGATCTACACTATTTTCTTTTGGAAGCCACTAAAGCGTCTATAGTTCAAAAGTGTTACCTTCTCTTTGGAGTAATAAAAGAACACCAGGAAGGCTTTATGGGCATCGCAAATCTCTTCCTCGCATGCGCTGAGGGCCACAGGATAACGTTCAGCTTTTCGGAGATAGCTCAGTACAGCCTTTGAATGTATCTTTATCAATTTTATGCTGTTAACTGCCTCCATTAATTGTATGATTTCACAGTTGCGTTTCTTCAGCTGCACCCTCTGTGTGGTGAAATCAACAACAACCAACCGAAGCTGCCTTTCCTCCGTCTGGCTCCAGGGCCTTGGCAACTGCGGCTTGCAGGGCATCTGTGGCCGAGTCCCAGAACCACGCCGCACACAGCCAGTCCTGAGAATGGCACAGAAATGGCACCAAGAAACCTCAGTCACAAAGATATGAATCTCTAAGGGTAGTAGATCCCAAGTGCCTGAAGAATAGGCACAAGAAGCACATCAAGAAGGGCTTCAAGGGCTTCAAGGGCTAGTGAGATGGCTCAGTGGTCTAAAGCACCTACTTAGAACAAGCTTAGCAAAAAAAAGGGACCGCGGTTCAATCCCCCAGCACCACATGCCAGCCAGCCCCGCCCCCTGGTGGGCTGAGCTGGCCACATACACACACACATATAAATAAATAAATAAATAAATAAATAAATAGAAGAAGGGCTTCAAGAAGATACAGACCGACAGTGTGGGCCATGAGTGCCTGTCCCCAGGCACTCAAGGGCCTCCTGAAGCCCCAGGACGTCAAGCCCAGGATCCCAAAGGGCATGAACTGCAGGCTCACTCGACTGCCTATAGTGCCCACCCCAAGCTTGGAAAGTGTATCTGTGCCCACACTGCCAAGGGTGGCAGGCATTGTGGCCAACGTCCCAGGCTCCAACCTCTGCTCCAACTCAGGCTCCCAAAGATGCCCAGTCCCCCATGAGGGTTCCATAGTAAAAGCCTCTACTTGACAACGTGAGGACAGAAGGACCAGCATGACCTCCGGGCTGCCATCTGTGCTCTTTGTGCAAATAAACCTGGGCATCTGAGAAGAATAAAACCGGACTGAGGCTTCCAAACTGTAATGCAAAGAATCAGCCCTAATGTAGACATGACTTACTGACTTCCTGCTTGCATTTTGGAGAAGTGAGATTCCTCACATCACCCTGCCACCATTCTCAGTCAAGCTCTCGGGATGTGACCACGTAGTACTGCCATCTCCTGAGAACTTTCAACTCTTCCAAGTCAACTGAATTTTTAAGTTGCATTCTTTTCTCTCAAGTTTTGATAACATGTACCTCACCTTATTTGTGTTAACATTCATCAGGGTAGATATGTGTTGTAAATATTTCATATTCTGACATTTTAAAAACAATGATGTTTTCCAATAGAACGACTCAGCTCATGAATGCCAGAATAAGCTAAAACTATGAATCCAAAGAGTATCTTGCCTTCCAGAGTAAAGACTGAAAACTCTTTAGGCAATTGAGCTCTCACCACTTAAACATTGTCAGAAATAATTATCCATAAGGGGCGGCCAGATAGCTCAGCGGACTGAAGCCCCTGCTTAGGCAGAGTACAGTGGCCAGGGTTCGATCCCTACTGTGCTGGCCCCGCCCCCGGGGTGCACTGAGACAGTGATGGAGCCTGGGCACGGTGGTGCATGCCTATAATCCCACCACAAGGAGGTTGAAAGCAGGAGAATCCCTACGAGTCTGATCTATTTAGTGAGACCCTGTAGACCCTGACCTAAATGCATTTAAAAAAGAAATAATTATCCATAATATTTAGGACTAGTAGATCTTAGAGAAATTCTTTGAAAAGATAGAAAAATGCTGACAACATTATTAGCACTTGAGAGACTGAACTTGATGATGTGATTATAGAAAGTAAAATTCAGAGTCAGAAGGCAATCTGGATCCTACCTGTTATTGCGCAGATAAAAGCCGCCTAAGAGCTAGGGAGTGTGTGAACAAGTAATTTGCAGACAACACTATGCAATACAACAAACACTGTGAAATTCATATTACTTTGTTTAGTGAAATTATGTAGTTTTTGAAATTTTTCTGTTTTAATACTACTTTGTACTCTCTTTAAATTTTTTTAAATTAACTTTTCAAAAAAGAATTAGTGAATGTGAAGAATGCTCCTGAGGCTTTGTGATCAGAAACGAAGCTGCGACCACCACCCGAGACGACGCCCCTCTGCGCACCGGTACGGGTCTTGCTGTTGTGCTGTTCACTGATATCCCCAGCATCTGGCCCAAGGGAACCACACATCCTTCCCTCTCATTTCTCAGCGCACTAAGGAAAACAGATTCTTATTTGCTACACATGGAGTTACCATTGTTCAAACTCATGCTTGCAATGAACACTAGTCAACCTTTCACTAGAATTCTAATCTGCATTATCCAAGATCTGACTCTGATATATCCAGGTCTTTGCAAAGAACCCCCAACCTGATGAACACCACCAGCTCTTCGTACCTTGGCACAATATTAAAAACAAACAAAAATAACCCTCAATTCATAGCAATGAACAGCAATGCTCATGGTAAAGGGAAGCTACTAATTTTACTTACAAAACATTTCTTTCTAAAAATGAGAACATCAGATGATTAGACAGTTTGGAAAAATCTTCTCAATTTATAGCCTCAGATGTGGATTGAAATTTACTCTCTCAGCCTTGCTGTTGCGAAAGTGGAGACTTCACACTTAACTTCAAATAAAGCAGACGGTTTACTTCCAAGTTGTTGCCATGACAATGTTTTCTACAAGAAAGAAAGAACAAGCATGATTAATTTAAGGCCTCCGACTCTGTGATCTTTGAAATGAGAACAGTCCCTGTAACCCGCCTGCAGTGGCCATGACGTCGCCCTTCAGAGCTCACTGGGCCTTGAAAGCCAACATCTTGCATCTTGCTTTCTTTTTCCATGTTCTGTTCCCAAATTAAGCTTCACATTGAATACCAGGCTGCAGCAGTGTGACTAGGCATTTTCCCCTTCTGTGGACCAAGAAGCAGACCTTTAACTATGAATTCAAGAGAGAAAAATACTCTCTGGACTACAATATCACTTCACAAATATCTCACCTTTTTAAATAAATGGTTCTATTGTTGCAATTTAGTCCTTGTATTTTGATGTAATTTCTTTCTTTAATTTTTCATGAAATCATTTATTTATTTATTTGGTACAGTGTCTCACTACGCAGCTCCAACTCATAGTGACCTTCTGACCCAGCCTCCTCAGAGCTGGGATGACAGGAATGCACCACCATGTCTGGTTTTGATGGACAGCATGTCACACCCGGGGTTCTGGGGCCAGCACGGCAAGTGGTACCAGGGATCGAACCTGGGTCCTTGCACTTGCCAGCAGGCACTGCGACCGCTGAGCTATCTCCCCAGCCCTAATTAACTTGAAATGCACACAAAAATGATAAAAGTAAGTAGGACAAAGAATGGCTACATGTCCTCTACCCAGACTTCCTGCTTCCACATTTTTCCATTTGCTGTCTGTCATTCTCTTGACATTTATAAGGTGAAGACAGCAGGTGGTGCGATCAAATTATACAGTGAATGTCTACATTTTTAACAATTTATCACAATCTAAGACACTCTGCCATTAGTGCCCCTCGCTTATGTCGTCGTCCTTGCTATTCAGAAGCAGCTCTGGAAGCACCCCTTCCTGAGTGTCTTCAAAAGCTATAATTTAAAAAGCACAGGGAATGCTGCCACCAAGCACTATCCTGTGGAGGCCTCTGCAAGCATTAGTGTCCTCATCCACCTGATTCGCCTGCTCTGGCGCTGGGACTTCCAACTCTTCCCCAAAGTCAAAATGACCCTGAAAAGTGCATGGCATGTAGAATAGATTCAGGACAGCAGGTTGGTCGTGACAGCACAGCGGGGACACTCATCAAGGTGGACTTCCAGGAATACTCAGAAAATGGCGAGAATGATGGGCTCAGAGTATCTGAAGTAAGAGACAAGTAAGCAATGTGTTTTTACTGCGATAATTATTTTCAGTTTAAACATTCACTGTATTTTGCAATCACAACCTGGTCATGGAAGAAAAATATGGGCATTTTCTACCTACTAGTCCTGTCAAGTGCAAAAACATCGTTCAATCTCATGGAAACTTCACACTCACCCTCGTAAGTCAGTTCAACCCTATCCTGTGGTATAGGTGCTTTTTTGGAAGTTCAGGGAGGCTAATTTGTCAATAGTGGCAAACCTGGGCTATGAGTTTCAACATTCTACCTCCTAGAATCTTAAGCACAGTACCAAAATTAATTCTCTAGAATTTCTGCTCATGAAAATTTTGGTAGAAGAACTGTCTACAGAAACCATTGCTTTCATTACTCTATATGCAAATAATATTTAGCTTCAGGCGCACCATCAGTCTCTTTCCTCAAAGTTACCCTTTCCTGGCAGACAGTGAAGGAGAGCTCCTGCTACATGGAATGCCCCAGGCTAAGCACACTTTTTTCTTTTTTTTCCAGAATTGGGGATTGAACTCAGGCCCTTGCACTTGCCAGGCAAGCGCTTATTCTACTGAGCCATCTCCCCGGCCCCTGCACTATATTTATACAGGTTGCCTCACTGGATTCCCAGGGAGGTTGGGTGAGACCACAGAACAGCAGTTTGGGGCTAACACCAATCTTATTCAGACCCAGCCCAAGCCCAGGCCCAATAAGTGTGTAGGAGAGTTCTGTACTCCCCTGTACCTGCTGGACACCTCCAGACCCAGCCCAGAGTGAGACCTTCAGCCCTGCTCTCGGGAACCCTCTGAACCCCTCCAGAACCAGCCCTGGCTCAGGCCCGGCATGTGAGTAAGAACTTCCGCCATGCTATTGGGACCCCTCCAGACCCAGTCCAAGCCTAGATCCAGCGATTGTATGAGAGAGCTTTCATGTTCCTCTTTGCTGGCTGGATCCCTCAAGACCTAGCCCAGGCCCACTTGTGAGTGAATCCTTCTGTCCTGCTCTCTGGACCCCTCCAGACCCAGCCCAGGCCTGGCATACAGGCCTGAAGTGAAACACTGCAGCTGAAGTCCCTGTGGAGAGGCTAGGGGCTAGAATCACCCAGCTAATCCAGGAGCAGAACAACTTGCCAGAGGGGCACAGCAGGCTCGCTTCCAAGGGGTGCAGCAGGAAGAAGCTGAGCACAGCAGCCAAACCCAAGCCAGGCACAACTGGATGAATTCAAACTTCATAGATCTGCACCCAAGTTTCAGTAAGTGCTAAGGTTATAACTGCACTAAAGCTCTACACAAAATGTCAGAGGCCAGTACTATACAAAATGACAAAGAAAAAGAACAAAATGCAATCTTAGGCCCAAAGCCCACCCAGAACAAGTGCAGAAGACACTAGCACAGAAGACATTGGGAATCACACAGTCTGAATTAATAGTGTTTGAAGTAAAGAAACAACTGCAGAAAGGTATAGAGGAACTCAGATCAGAAATAACCTCTGAAGTAAAAGAAGAAATCTCTGAATTAATAGCATCTAAAGAATCAAATGCAGAAACATATAGAAGAAATCAGATCAGAAATAATCTCTGAAGTAAAAAAAGAAAGGATAACTATAATGAAAGAATTAATAACTGCTTCTCAAGAAGATACTGAGTTAAAAAATAGAGATTAGAAAAATGATGGAATCCTTCAATGAGCAACACAGGAAAGAAATAGATTGCGTGAAGCATAGTCAAAGAGATATAGAGGAACTTAAAGTCTCAATCACAAGCTTACAAAACCGTTTGAGTGAAAGTGAAGATAGAATTTCAGATCTTGAAGATGCCATCACAGCTGGTGTAAAGGTAAGAAAAGATCTCTTAAAAACAACGAGGATGCAGGAAAAATAATTCTTTTTGAATTATTATTGAGATGGCAATTGAGACAGCACGGTGTCACGTGCCTGTAATCCCAGCTCTTGGGAGGCTGTAAACAGGTCTAGATTGGACTACAAGTCCAATCTAGTAGTGAGACCCTACAAGATAATGCAAAGATGAACAACGTAAGACTAATAGGCATCAATGAGAAGGAAGGAGTGAAGACAAACGATATAAAAAGACTATGGGCAGAAGTAATAGCAGAAAACTTCCCAAATCTGAGGAAACAATCTGACATTCAGGTAACCAAAGCATACAGAACTCCAAATAGCCTCAACCCAATTAAAAACACACCGAGACATATAATAGTCAAGATCCCAGAAGTCCAGCATGAGAACAATATACTGAAAGCTGCTAGAGAAAAGAAACAGATCACATTCAAAGGAAAACCCATCAGAATAATGGCAGACTTCTCTTCACAAACCACGAAGTCAAGAAGAGCATGGAGCAGAGTACTTCAAGTCCTCTATGAAAACAAATTCCAGCCCAGACTACTATATCCTGCAAAACTCTTTCAAGTTTGATGGAGAAGTGAAATACTTCCATGACAAAGAACAACTAAAGCATTTCATGACGACAAAGCCAACCCTACACAGACTACTAAAACATGTTCTAGAGAGGGACCAAAATGATCAGAACTCCATGAAGGAGAATGGGAGGAACCCACTAAATAGGGGAAACAATTAAACACAGGAGAAAAAGGAGTAAAAGTCATATTCCGTTCTTATTTAGAAAATAGGAGGGCTAGCCAAATAGCTCAGTGGATTAAAGTCCCTACATGCAAGCGCAGGGGTGAGTGGTTTAATACCCTGGCCTGCCATGCCACCCCGCCCCCAGAGCACCCTGAGATGGCAATTGAGATAGCACGGTGTCACGTGCCTGTAATCCCAGCTCTTGGGAGGCTGTAAACAGGTCTAGATTGGACTACAAGTCTGATCTAGTAGTGAGACCCTGAATACCCTGTAGACCCTTCCCTAAAAATACAAAAAAAGAGAAAGAAAGAAGGAAGGAAGGAAGGAAGGAAGGAAGGAAGGAAGGAAGGAAGGAAGGAAAGAAAGAAAAAAAGAAAACAGGAATAATAGTCCCAATTTGAGAATAATGTTGTAAAGATTGATTAAATAAATGAATAAAAAATGCCTTGTATATTATAAAGTTGCGTACTCACACCAGACAGCTAGTGTTGTATATTTTCTCACTTATTTTAACTGTGACTTTTAAGATGTCTAGATTCAACCTTAGTGCACAGAAAATGCCTGGCTGCTTATGAGGATTGCAAGGTAAGTCCTGAAAACTACAGTGTGATGCCCTAAATTTCAATTTCCCTTCCCTCCTTTGCACATATCTATCTATAAACAATCGTTTTGTGTATCTCCCTACTTGCTCGAAGACTGCCTGGTCCTGAAGAGAAAGAGAAGCCACATCAATTGCTACACACAACCGGCTGAGCCTGAAGCAGGAGACACCCAGGATAATTTTTCAAAACATTTGTTTGTATTAAAATCATCACCCTTCTCCTTGCCTATAAACTGGCTTTCCAACACAAACAGAAAGCTAGCAGCCATAAAATGTCAGCCTCCATCTGGTGAGACCAGCATGGTGCATGGATTTCTACCCCACAAGGGAAAGGTATTGTTAGGTTGGAACCCTACCAGAGAAACGAGGGCACCAAACACAACTGGAAAACAGGCAGCACACGTGGGCCTGTGGCATCCGTATTAAACGGATGACACATGAACTTCAAAGAACATTTTATGATGCACTACATAGTCAGGCGTGGCTGGAATTAAAAGACAAAACAAACATGGCCATTTGCTAGGTACAAGAGGGAGTGAACCCCTTGTCGTGAGCCCCACTTGTTAAAGTCCCAGTCTGGAGCAAAAAGTGTAGTAAGCATGCAGACCTTTTTACTGTGCTTCCTAGTAAAGTGAACAAAAAGCCTATTTCTGAAATGATGTTTATTACCATATCGTGTAGTCTCTTAAGAGCTTTAGCAGCTGCCGTCTAACCACTGTCTTAATGGAAAGCAAATTTAGGACTTTGGAAGCTGGTGAGGGGGGCTTGGGGGATTGGCAGAGAGAAAGGATTTCCTTTCTTCTTTCTTTCCTTCTTTAAAATTTCACAATAATTTCAATACTGGATTCACTGGGTTATTTAACTGAATCAACATGTAAACATCAGGCACAGCAAGTGTCAAAAAGACTGGAGTTTATGTGTGTGTGAGGGATTTTGCTTTTCCAGATAACTAAGGTATTAATTGCCCCAGTGCATTTCCTCAAGAGTAATATTTTCCCCATCTTCCTGGAAAAGAAGAGGAATTCAATTTATTCTTCCCAAACCTCCTAGCATTCAAGAAATACTTAGTTTGCAAAACACACCCTTCCAAGTTGCTGATGCTTATGTTTAAGTATATAACCTTTACAGGCTATATTTTAGTCCATCCAGCATATCTCTGTGCATGGTTAGTCAGAGCACTGTTTAAAACCTCCTGCAAGGGGTATGCACAAAGGGTTTGGTAGCCCAGTCATAAGACAGATGCACCCACAAAGGCGGGTGACGTCATACATACAGCAAGAGTGGCCAGGTGAAAAGTGTCGAAGGCCACTGAAGCTGAAGCTCAGCTGCCACTTAGAAACAGCTCCAGCTCGCTGAGCAGACAGGTGATTGACATGTACAGAAAGAGTTCAGACAAATCAGTTGGCCAGGAAATCCCTACCCGGCCATAAGTCCCCACACACAGTCCCCATAGGGAGAAGCGGCAGCTAAAAGTCCCCCAAATGTTACTTACACCCCAGAATTTCAGTCTTGATGCCTAGAATTCAAGGTGAAGTTTTTAAGCACTGATTTCATAATCCTGTGAAGTTAGAAAGAAAACTTAAGGAGACAGAGCAAGAAAATTACCAAAAGAAGGCTCTCGAGGGAAACCAACACTTTAACCTGGAATAATCCCTGATATGACTGCAGATGACAATAGTGTCTACCTCCCAAGGGAGGGCGTATTTGGAAATGTCTGGGTATTAGAACTACCTCTGGGAAACTTGACTGGGTCTCCCCACACTGTGGAACTGCTAGTCACCCCACTTCCTGACTCCTTGGGTTTGGCTCTCACTGTCTGACCCGAAAGCTTCGGATCTTCCCGACTTGGTTAACTCGTCGTGCACATCTGCAGCACAGCAGTGAGCCCTGCAGACCTCAAAGGGAAGGCATCCACACGAACCCCTTGCTGTGATTTCCAGCATCGAGTGCAATTAAGTTTTAGGTGGATACTTGAGTTCTAAGGGGATTCCCACAAGGCTTGCTCTGGCGATGGCCTGAGTGATGATTCCAGGCCTGCTCATCAAGCATAGCTGTCTCTTCCATCCACCTCACTCCTGGCATAAGCTGACACCCGTCACAATCTGCTCAGTCCATATGGACCAGGGTAGCAAGTCTGCGTGGCCTCACGACCAAGTCCCCAAACTGGAGGCCACTGGACAAGAGAGAAGATGTTTGTGAGAAATAATGCCCTTATTTTCTTAGCTGTTCTTTGAAATAAACAGAAATAAATGGGGCCGGGGAGATAGCTCAGTAGAATAAGCACTTGCCTGGCAAGCACAGGGTCCTGAGTTCAATCCTCAGTACAACAACAACAACAACAACAACAACAACAACAACAACAAAAAGAAATATACATCAGAGGAAAAGATTTAAGCTTCTCTATTTCCTATAAAATCTTCAACTACAGTAACAATACATGGTGCTTCTCTGATGTTGTCTCTGAGCAGAAGTAGCGCCTGTCCTAAATGCAGGAGCATCGGTTTTCTAGTATCATTACTTCAGCATCCTGAATTTTAGAATTATTTTCACTCCTTTCATTTCTTTGCCCTATAATGGCATCATTTCATTCACCTGTAAAGGATGTTAGATCACTGTTACTACAACTAAGTGTTTGTCCCCAAGTTGAAACTTTACCCTAACAGACACAGGAAATGTCTAGGATTTAGAAATTACTTACCAAAGAAAAGAAAAACTAATTCCAATTAAGTGCTTTCTCAAATATTTTCTGTAAATGATAATTTTATGAGAAAAGATCTGCTAATAACGAAGTCTACTAATTTTATACTGTGAAACACTTAATCCAGTTTTATATTATTACACATTAGAGACCAGACCTGCGATAGCCAGTGGCTGAGCCGACGTTAGATACCTGTGCTGTATAAACACAATTTATATGCACAGATGATATCTGACAGTGAAAGCAACTATAAATGAAGTGGCTGTGGAGTAAATTTTGATATTCCAAAGAAGAAATCTATGTAGAAATAAGAAAATTTCTTATATCATCTCTCACCTAATATGTTTCCTGTTTACTTATAAATGGTGTTTTAATGCTTAGACTTCTCTGGATAGGTTATAATTAGAGTCATGTAAGACTTCTGGCTTGCACAATATATATGATGTTCCAAAAACCATCTATTCTTTTGCCAAAGAAAGAAAGCAGACTCTAGAATCAAGGAACACGCTTGCTATGAGCAGTAATAGGACCAGCTCTAGTCTTGGCAGCCTAGGCACTAATTAGTGTCCTGACTCGGTCACTTACAAGCCAGGTGACGTAGGCACCTTATGTAACTCTCTGAGTCTCACTGCATGCATGTGCAAACCATGACACTATTCTGAAGCTCAATTAGCTTGTAGAATGAAGTCTTCCAGCACTTAGATTCAAGCCTGGTACATAATATGTGCTTAATAAATATTCAGTATTGAACAAATTATTCCATTAATTCAATTAAGAGACATATAACTGATTTATGAAGATGCATGTGCATAATACTAGCACACCAGTGGAAGCTGACACAAACCCAACCTCCTGGATCTACCGTGTTTCTGTGAAGACTCCATTTTTCTCAAGGATCTTATAAGAATTTTTAGTGAGGAAGCTTCACACCGTAGGCATAACCATCATTATTCTAGCTATTCTTGTCTTAGGTAGCATTTGTGGATACTCCTGTCTGCCAGGAATCTGTACTGGTTGCCTCTCCATAGCTCATATAAAACCCTCACAACCTCACTAGGTGGGAACAAGAATGATTTCCCTTTTAAAGATGGGGGCGCCGAAGCCAAAAGAGACGAAGCAAGGTCGCACTTTTCCAGTGAGTTAGGGCCGGAGCTCAGAACACAGACGTTGGAAACCAGAGCCCATGTTCAGTGAAAGCGAGAAAGGCCTGTGTTTGAGGGACATTTCTGCCCTTTAAAACATGTTGATGCCAACATAACTGCTTACACCTAAGAAATCAGAGGGGAGATGCTGGAAATTACGGCCATCATAGAAAGTAATTGTTACTTCATTTACTCCCTATGATTTCAATAAAAATAGAGCTATAACCTCATAAGGTTTAAATCCTGAATACCTAGTACATAAAGAGGACCCCTAGGAAATTCCATTTGATAAATTACCAATATCTACAAGTTGCTTTTTATACCTACATCACTTTACAAATTTCAGTTGTCACCGTGAAATCAACAACCTTAAAATACACTGACCGAGAAGTTCCAGATCATAAGCTGTCTGTGTCCAGAACATGATTGGGACCCCACTGCCAGTTAAGTCCTGATCTAGGCTCTATAATAGAAGACAAGTAACTGTGCACCCTAATCACCAACAGATGATTTCAGAAATAAACTTTTTTTTCCAGGGAAGTAGTTGAAAAATCATTAGGAGAACAGTCAAAATGTCCACAGCAGGCATGCAGCAGGAGATTTAGAGGAAACAGTACAGCCTATTTCATGTTCCCAAGCTCAGGGAAACAAAGAGAACGCGTGCTGAAGTAGTGCGCCACAAGCAGCCCACCTGCTTTCCTGGGCTTGGCAGGAAAAAAACGATCACTATAACAAATGAAGAAAGTGATGGTGGCCGTAATAAAAACATGACAATCAATGTCAGATACGGCACCCAACTCTTCTTCATAGCCCATTTGCAAAACGCAATTTCTCAGAAGGTCTCTATCCTGAGAGAAGGTATCCTGAGTCTGGCTGCAGTGTTCCCAAAACTACGAGTCACCCCCTGACACTACAGTATGTACCTCACCGAGTGAGGTGGATGGTGCAAAGTCCTAGCTTGCCCTGTTTATGTATTCTAGAACAGCCAAACAATAGCAAACCTGAGAAAACCTCAAAAGGAATTAAATCTTTGCCCAGGAGAGGCAATTTGGCAGATGGTTTCATCTTTAAAATCATCAGTATCAGTCAACTCTTTCACTTAAAAATGTCTTCCTGCTGAGACACTAAACACAAAATAGGGTGGACGAAGGAGGGTGAAGGTTTTATCAGGATCCGGATTCTTTTGATTGAATCTGAAATACCACTGTTTTTGAAAAGCAGGGGCAATGCATTTACACCTAAATCTTTACATTCATAGAAGTAAGCACAGTGTATGTGGGCGACGGTGAAGTGCTGGTCCAGACTGCCAGCACCATGGTCAGGACCCTGAGTTCTGGTTCTCTGAGTCAGCCCCTTTCTGTCTCTCCACCCAAGATCACCATCAGGGCAAGCTGGAAATGGATCACACCCCATGCACCTTCAGTAGGGTATTTCCATTGGTCCTCTTGAGAGTCCCATTTTGCAGACAAGAAAATTGACCCACAAGGGGCTGATGGATGCAGAGCATGCTGGATGCACAGCAAAGAGCAGGGATGAGCAGTGAGAGCGGGAGAGGGTTCCGGGTGGGGTTGAGTCACACCCCTCCAGGTACCAACTGCATGGTGCGGAGTGCACCCCAGCACCCTCCTAAATACACACTTTACTCCACAAGGACTCCAAATCCTTCTGCGCCTACGCTCAAAGAAAAAAAAACATTAACACTTCCCTTACCTCTGCAGGGGGAGTGATGCAGGTAGCCTGAGCGAGCAGGTGTCTCTGACAGTTTACAGAAAGCAGAACAGATACACACAGGGAGGGAGCAGCCAGCACCAGTGGCATCGCTCGCTCCCGCATTCCCTGCTCCTCCCGTGACCAGACAGAGTAGCCTGGAAGATCCTGCTTCCTGGAAAGTTGCTGTCACATCTTTCTGCTGACTCTAAAAGTCAGTCTTATTGCTCAATGGGGAACTTCTGGGTTTTGTTGAGTCTTAGACTGAGATTTCTCACTCTCCCATGATACTTTGACAAATAAAAACAAAATAAAAGTAACACCTACTAATAATGAGAGTGAAGGTGGGAACCGGTATATTTCAGCAAAATGTTAACATTTTGGTACATTCACGTTGGGTGTCCTTTGATGTGCATCTTATATATTTCCAAAATGCATGTTTATGAAATTGGGACATGATTGTTTGTATTGCTCTGAATTCTGCTCTTCTAAATTAACTTAAATTATCTGTAAATGAACATTTCCAGGCTCTAATCCCCTGTTGATGGATATGTTGATTATTTCCTGTTTGTTTACCACTATAGTCAGTAACACAATAAGCATCCTTCTATTATTGAATTTTAACATTAAACAAAATGTTTTTTTTTAATTCAGGAAAATGTTCTATGTCCATTTAGGGCATGTTATAATTACTGTATGTCACACATTATGTATATTTTAGAAGAAATGTTGGTTTTATCCTTTCCAAAATCCTCTTAGGTGTCTTTGATAAATAGTGCCTCTTACTGGATAGAATGAGATCAGATAACAACCTAATTCACACAGACGTATGACAGTCAGGGGCTGGCGAGATAGCTCAGTGGACTAAGCACTTTGTTCTGAAGTTGAGACATCCATTTGGTCCTCGCATATGCAAAAAGAGGCAAACAAGGTTGAGGGAATCTCGAACAGCAGACTTTGGCATCCGCAGAGCTGAGAGCAGGCTGTGGAGAGGGAACCACCAGTGGCAGCCATGAGGGGGAGGGGCAGGAGCTTGGGACAGAGCTGGCCTGGCTGTAACGGGACACGGCTGAAGAAGGAAGAAGTGAAGATGAGTATCAGACAAGACTTCCTGGTGGAGAGAGCCACTGCATCGGGTTGGAGAGCAGTCTCCCCAGGGACAGGTGAGAAGCTCCCGTGCTCAGGACACTGGAAACCAGACAGAGCAACACAGTAGCAGCTCCACTGAAGGAAGAAATCTGGCCCTGCCAGAGGATGAACTGGATAACCTTTGCAGGTCTTTGCTATCTGCAGTTACTTTGATTACAGCAATCTAACCCTGCAGGGCTGTAGGAAAAGTTGTCAAGGGTGGTTTGCTTTAAGTTTTTCAGTGAACTGAATTCTGATGGAAGGTGCTGCACGGACATCCTAAGGGACAAAAGCTCTCTATTCATCCACACAACGGATACAACACAGACAGGGATCCGTTTCCCCCCTGAGCTTTCCCGAATGTGTGCCCGGTCCCAAGGCATCAACTTAAAAAGCAAGCTGGATCCTTCCATGCCTCGGCTTCATTTCCCTTCACAGCTTTTCCATAACAAAGGGGGGTCTTGGTTGCAGAGACTGGACCTCAGACGGATGGCCCCACAGCAACTGAAGTGCTACTTTGTAGGACTGTGCAGAACTTTCTGAATAGTCATAGAGTAGGCATGAAAATGAAGCAAACTGCTTCCAAAGGATGGTGCATGGCAGCAAGCTTTGATCTCTTATTCTCTTTTCTACATGCAAAGATGTAAAGAAGAATGTGTGGGTAGATGGGAGGGTAGATGGATGGATGGATGGGATGTGGGAGGGTGAGAGGGTGGAAGGGTAGGTGGATGGAAAGATAGATGGATAGATAGACAGACAGACAGACAGACAACGGAGAGATGCACAGATAGACTGGGATATATCTGTAATTCCTACATATACTTGCTACAGCTTCTTGCTCTGTCCTTTACCTCCCATCTCTTTTCCATCTTTTCATTCCACAGAATAATGCTTGCCCTCCCTTCAGTGTTTTCTGAACATCTGAAAATTAGAAATCAGCTACATGAGGCAGTGATGTGGATCCTCGCCCGCCGAACGCTGCGCCAAATAATCCGGATCCCTGAAGCGCACTCATGCGTTTCTGCTGAGTTGTTGGTTTACTTGAGATACTTTACTCGAATTTTTGAAAAAGAAACCTCAAGGTGCTGGCCAGGCTCCGCGTATACGCCAGGCAGCGACACCCCCGGGGACGCAGCCCCTTGCTAGCTCTGCGCAGGTGCCCTGCTCCGGACGCCTTGTCTTCGGAGCGTCCCTCTTCCCAAGCGCGACGCACTGCCGGGTCCACGGAGCCGCCCATCTCCCTACAGCAGGAGGTTTTCATCTGGTACATCCTAGCATGAACTCTTTGAATCTGTTCCTTTTTTCTGGCAGTACTTTATTTATTTTTATTTTTAAAGACAGTGTGAATTAGAATTAAAACAGAAAAAATTACCAAGTGAGAGAGAATGTTACAGTATTTATCCCCCAATTTCAGGAGCGTACGAGAGCGAGGCACACGCTCCCTCTTCCGTGCGCGCCAGGCACACAGGCCTGGGCAGAGGCTCCTCTGGGCAACCGCAGGGGGCGGCACGTCCACCCAGAAAGTGCGGGGAGGGGGCAGCCCGGCCGGCCGGGACGGAGTACTGATTTCAGGTGTGATAAGAATAAAAGTAAAAAGTCCAGTTTTGCGTGTCTCCCATTTCCTGCAGTGACAGTGAACAAAATTCCCTGCGTGTTCTGACAATGGAGAGATTACAGAAGCGTCCTTTTTCACTGCCAAAGACGTGGGTGAAATCAAGGCCACATCAGCGGGCCCCCAGGGTTCCAGCGGCGTCCTAGCTGATGCTTGCCCTCGGAGGTCAAACCTTCCTTTTGCCGCTCTGTTTTTAAGTATCAAAAGACCACCTACTCAATGGGGGGAGAACTGAATTTGCCAGGAAGTAGATGTTACCGCTGATTTCCTGCTCCTTCATGACAGACAAAAGCCTGCTATACAGTTACCTCCAACTCGCGTATGGTGTACACAAGAGGCCACAAAGCAGGTGAGTAAGGAATCCTGCAAGAGTTTGAGCAACCTGACCCAAGACCCCACTCGCTAGTGGGCAGACAACCCGGAGCCTGTAAACACGTTGTTTTCCAAGGAATTCAAATCAATTGAAAAAAATTCCAATCCCAGAAACACCTAATACAATCACTGTCCGGCCTGCGGTGATTCTTTTCACGGCTAAGAAGAAGAAGAAAGCCATTCAACCCAAGCGGCGGGTGAGGTAAGGCATGTCAGGCGTGGGAGAGGCACCTCCGTGCACAATTGCCGCCGGCTTCCCCTGACTGCCCGACCGTCCCCAGCCAGCCAGCAGGAGACTGCTGTCTCCAACAAACACTTGACGTAAACTTGTAATAGAGTCCAGTCGTGATAACCTGGCCACGGCCCCTGGATTAAACGTATCGCTCTATCTGCAGACCCGTCTGCTTCAGCTCAGCGTTTGCACATTGACTGCCTTGTGCAGCTAGCACTGAAGGCGAGTTGTTGCTCTGTTATTCCTTCAGCGCTCAGACAGGAGAGCACTTTGTGAAGAGTATCTCTCCTCAACAATAGGACCGGCGTGTAGAATGACTAGCTCAAGGAGTGCGCGTCGGTCCATGAGCACAGCATGCCAAGCAAGGCGGAGCAGGCCTGTGTGACGCAGTCTAGTGCTCTGGATAAGGCTGGCTGAGGAAGTATTCTGGGTCCTTTACAAAGGGATTGGCGTTAGGGCCAGAAAGACCTGCTGTCTTTCTTTCTATTCAGTATTTCCACATGCTTTTCATTTTCATCCTTACTTCCTTATAAGGACAACTCCCATTTGGTTAGATTGCCTGCATATGGTTGTAAAGCAACATTTATTCTGAATAAATAAAGCAGGCTTGTAAAGAGTTTGTCTGCCACCCCCAAAGTGCCGTTGTGTCCTCCACTGAACTTACTTCCACGCAGTCCCATCCCACCACCACTTGCAGTGTCCAGGCCAGTGCTAGATGTGAAGGAGCCAGGGCCTTCAGGCCTTGAACTCTGACAAAAAGATCAAGGAAGCCTGCTCCTAAACTCACCAAAGCTTGCCCGTGACTTAGTCAGAAGTCTTTTTCCGCGCAGCCAAACACTAAGCATTCACGGCTGACTAGATCACTGCCGACAGCCCTCTCCCAATACCGCCAGCTTCACCTAACCCCACCCTCTCACCTATAGCGTTTTTATATCTTCTCCCAGAAACTGTTTTTGAACTCTACATTATTTTACAAAAATAGTCCTCCAACCTGATTTCTAGAACACTTGAAGGACCCACGCATGCATGGCCTCTCCTACCCTTGAAAGTCACTTAGTGACTTAAGGCAGCCCATATATTTTGTGCAGCACTCTGCCTGGAGAGAAGTTGGTTCGTGTGGTTCGTCGCCAGTCCCTGTGACTCCCCATGGGGCTGCTAGGAATTGTGATTTCCCTTCTAAGTGTTTCAGCGGGGCTGGGGAGATAGCTCAGCAGTCTACGCACCTGTCTGGCAAGCTCAAGGCCTGGGTTGGATCCCTGGTACCACATGCTGTGCCCAGATGCACCATGCCCACCTAAAAACCAGGCATGGTAGCACATGCCTTTAATCCCAGTGCTGGGGAGGCTGAGACAGGAGTGTCACTACAAGTCTGAGCTGTGCAGCAAGACCCTGAACCAAATGAATAAAATAAAAAAAAAAATTTTTTAAATAGTTCTGCAGTCAGGTGTCTGGCGCCCTGGCATTCCTCTCAGCCTCTTTCTTTTTCCATAGGATGCTTCAACCACCACGATTTCTCCAGACAGTTTGACTTTTCATGAAGGATGGCCTTAAAATAGTTGAAATTCTTACAGCATAGCCTAGAGTTACAAGAAAAATCATTTGACAAGACCCAAATAAAAGCTGCAAGTGTCCTTGTCACTGAGTCTCAGCCGTCCTGAGTATTACTTACTTCATATTCTGTTAATCAAGTCACAAATGCCAGTCCAGCCTCAAAGGAATAGGAGCAGATTCTGCCTCTTGACAGAAGAATGACATACAAGAAGAGAAGGAATTCATAGCAGCCATCTTGGATATAAATCACCACGGAGAAAGATTCTTCCCTTCCTTCATTAGTGTTATATTTTTCTTACACGTTTTCACCTAGATATACAAATGGTGCTTTTTATGATTCAGTTCCTCACAAAATTTTACTTTAAAAGGTATTTTCTATTTTTTATATCTAGCCAAACTTTTCTACAACCCTTACATATAAGGAAAGGCTTAATTCATGAAAGTTATAAGCCAAAATCATTTTGCTTTACTCAGAAACACCTTCCTGCTTACAAGTGGATTGTGGAACCGAGCTTACTCGTAAGGTGAACTTACTCTTCCTTTACGACAGTTTCTCTCCAGCCCAGCTCCCCAGATTCCTCATGTTCTAGAAGCCTCATCTTGCCTGGTCACAAGACAGGCCTCCGCACTCCAGAATCCAAATGCCGGGGCTCAGGCGAGCACCCCGAGTACAGTCAGCCCACATGGAGCCAACCAGCGTTCCCCTTTCTTCCCTTCTCTGCCTACAAAGGGACACCCGTGTCAAGTGCCAGACGATGATTTCCATTTACAGATGATAAAACTGACATGCGGAGAAGTTAGCAGTCAGCTCGGGGCCACCCAGCCCGTCTGTGATTAAATTAAAACCTGAGCCCAGGTCTTGGAAGCTGCATCCAGCTCTCTTTCTGCCCCACCAAGAGTTATCAGAGTGAATTTACTCCGGAACTGAAAGATAAAAGATAAAGGGCAGGTTCTTCAGTGAAAGAAACATAGCGTTATGCAAAGCAGGGGGGGTATCAGGACTGGGCAGAAGGTTACAGAAGAGACGCAAGTGCTGGAACATCCCACTGTATGTGCCTATTTGGCAGACGGCCAGCCTTATTAAATTTTTCAAAACTATTGCTTCACAGTATTTACTCTTCCAAACACACGGAAAACATGTTCTAGAGTTTCCAAGGCTAGCAGATAGACTTAGATTCACACAGCCCACTCCACCTCCCTAATCCCTTACATCCTGCTCCCGGATAATGGAATACAAATTCCGTCTCCCCCTGCTCTTCAGATTTCCCAGCAGGATGTCACTGCTATGTATCGGTTACTAGGTGTGGGTTTCCTTTTGCACCAGTTTGTCTGCCTTCCAGGGATGGAATGAAGCCTTCCCCAGGACAAGGCGCAACATCATCGCAGCCTCTGGTCAGCGTCCGTGGAAAGCCCGCGGCAGGCTGTGCTTCCAGCAACAACAGGCTGCGTATCCATAACAGAGGCAGCAGGAGGCTGGGATTTGGCCTGCTCGGCTCATTTAGCAGCATGGCTCCAAGCCTTGCCCCACAGGAGCAGCCTCTGATCTTCGGGTACTATACCACGCACATGCCTCCCAGTCAGCAGAAGAGATGAGCCTGCTCCCCTGGCCTTGACTCAGTAAATAAAATTCATTTACATTCTTACCTGGGGGAAGTCTACAAAGAGGCTGAATCAGCTCGGGCTACTGTCAAAATGCACAGCTCTGTGGCTCAAGATGCACAAATAACGGCCAGACATCTACACAATTCCAGGGCTGGAAGCAAAGTGCTTTAAATTCTATGGTGACTTATTTTCAATTATATCATGGGTATATCACACTCATTAAAATGTACATTTGGAAATTCTGGAGAAGATCCTGGAGTGAAAATCCCATCTTTGAACTGATTTAATAGCAAGAGATGGCACTACGAAAATTGGAGCTCCAGCTTGCCAAACAAAGGGTTTAACGTTAGGTACGTCAAAGTGAGGAGAGAGTAAAAGAAACACAAATAAACTACATGCCCTTGCACTTCTTTTAAATAATCACACTATAAAATGTCAGCTATATGTAATGCATTTTATTATCCAAACCATCTTTATTATTTATTTTTATTTAAAGCTATATACTTTATAAATTATTAATTTATACAATGAAAACCATAAATTGTAAAACAGGAAGTAAAATAATCAAATATAATAAAGAACAGGGCCATCCAAATAGCTCAGCAGATTAAAGCACCTGCAAGCAGGCCCGGGGGTCATGGATTTGATCCCTGGGCCTGCCATGCTGGCCCTGTCCCCATGGCGCACTGAGACAGCGATTGAGACTAGGTGTGGTGGTGTGCACCTGTAATCCCAGGTCTTGGGAGGCTGTAAACAGGAGGATCACTATGAGTCTGATCTAGTAGTGAGACCCTGAACACCCTGTAGACCCTTCCCTGAAATACAATAAATAAATAAATAAAAGAAAAGAACAATAAAAATCACTTATAATTGCAGTCTTAACAGAACCACTATGAATGTCTTGTTATACCTATCCTTCGAGACTTTTGTCCGTGTATATTTGTTCAGCTACTTCAGTATGTCTGAGATCCCTACAACTCTACATTAATAGGACACAAGCAGCCTTATGTGCTGATAAATTACAGCTGCAGCTCCATTAGCACCCCTTTTAATTATAAAAGGTAAAACATGCCCTTCATCTGCAGGCAGCTGTCATCCCCATAGCCCATGAGGCCGGGCTCTGGCAGCCACTCACAGCCTTGGTATCAGCGCATCCTCCTGCAGCGTAGCGAGCAGTCTCCACGGGGCCTACACAGTGCTCTCGCCTGAAATGTTTCGTGTAGATATAATTATGAAGACACCAGCTGGTCCAGGATGCAGGGCGCTCCCTAGACAGCTGCCCTGGAGTTTAGGAAGGACTTGAGGTCACCAAAGAGCAGAGGGAGCAGCATTCAAAGGTTGAAGAGAACTACAGATACATTAACTCTTAATTACCATGAGAGTTCTTTGGGATTTGGGCAAGAAAAAGGAAAGACATAAAAATTTTGGTAATTTAAGTATTATGCAAATGATATTAAAGAATTACTGATGACTCCCTAAAGTATGGCACCAGTGTTATGAAACAGAATGTCATTATTCCTTAGAGGAGAAAATTAAGAGGTGAAATGTCGTGATGCTGGTAGCCCACTTCTGGAAGATTTGAAAGAGAAGCATGAATCAGCACAGCTGTGAAGGCATGTACACACATGCACACGCATGCACACACATGCACACGCACACAGAGCGGGTCATTAGCAGATATTCACTGTGGGATTTGCTCAACTCACTGTGGGTTCTGACACTTTCAAAGCCACGTGTAACATGCATTTGCATACATGTGGCATATATATATTTCTACTCATCCTAATAATTAAATGTGACTCTATTATGTGACATTCCACAATCCATGCATTTAACAAATTCCTGCCTTTCAATGCTACATTTATCCATTCACTGAGATGAAAATACTTCTGACTCAGTCACTTTCCTTGTCCCAAAGACCCCACACTCGAGGACACCACAGTGTAAAGAGGACAAATTTATCTTGTTTCACATTTTCAGAAGGATCAGCTCCCCAGGGGCCAGCTCAATTGCCAGAACAGCGTGGCAGAGGGCGTGGCAGAGGACAAGACGGAGAGGAGATGGGCGGGGGCAAGGGAGACAAAGCCCGCGTCACACCCAGCCAGGCACACCCCACAGTCCTGCAGCCACAGGGACCACGACCTCACCACCTTTCAGAACATGCGGCCTTCAAGGGACACCCCAGGTCTCAAGTTATGGGGTTATTTTTAAGGATTTTGGCTGTGCTACCTACAACATGATTATTGGATTCAGTCTTGAATGTTTCTGTGGCCCCTAAAGCTCAAGCGCTGATAACTCCCTTTACACTAGGGATCGCAGCTATCAAACAATAAGACTCCTCCTGACGGCACTTTATTTCAACAAGATGTTGATCACAATTAGCGCTTCTTGATAACACCTAGTGAATAATGCTTTCATTCCCATGAACATTTCGAATTCTACCAAAAATTATCGTGGTTGTAGCCTCAAGTGGCCACACAGGAAGAAGTCACTCGCCCATTCTGTCCTGTGCTCTGCTAGTGACTCTCTTCACTGTGGCCATGGCTCAGAGACTCCACACAGGCAGCACTGTCTTGACACCCCTGAAGGCAGGCCCACCCCGGGTGTAGGGGTGAGCCCCGCAGGGCCGCCTGGGGCAACCAGGGCCAAAGCCTCAGATTCTGAGTTCTGCCTCAGAAATGTCACAGCTTGGCTGCTGTTGCCAGGGATTTCTCCCCAGTGGCTGCTGTAGGACACTGCCACCCCTAGAATAATCAGTAGGAATCCCCCCAGGTCAAAGCATCTCAAAGCTCTTCCTATCAAATATGGTCTAATTAACAACCTTTGCTTACAGTTATTTAACACATTCACTGCAACAAGTTTCTCTCTCTCTCCCTCTCTCTCTCCCTCCCTTCTTCCCTTCCTCCCTCTCTCTCTCTCTCTCTCTCTTCCCCTTCCTCTCCCTCCCTCCCCCTTTCCCTCTTCCTCCATGTCCCTCTCTGTCTCTGCCTCCCTCTCTCTCTATGCCCTTTTCTTTCCCTCTCTCCCCTCCATCTCCCCCCTCCCTCCTCTCCTTACTTTTCTCTCTCTTCTCCTCCTCTCCCTCCCCCCCTCTTCCCCTCTCTCCCCCTCCCCCTTCCTCACCCTCTCTCTCCCCTTCTTCTCCCTTTCTCTCCCCCTTCCTCTTCTTCTCCCTCTCCCCTCCCTCCCTCTTCCCTTCCCCCTCTCCTCTCTCTCACCCTCTCTCCTTCCTCACCCTCCTTTCCCTCTATCTCTGCCTCTCTCTCTCCCCACTTCTCCTCTTTCTCCGCCCTTTCTCACCCTCCCCTCTCTTCCTCCCTCTCCTTCTCCCTACCTCTCCCCTCTTTCTACCTCTCTCTTCTTACCCACACATACACATTTGAACATATGGAGAATATTTCCCAGCCCTTCACCCTTCACTCTGGCTGAATGACCAAAGAGGAAAAGAAATTTAAGAAAAATAGACATGGGCCTTTTATGTAGTTTTTTGTTTGTTTGTTTGTTTGTTTGTTTGTTTGTTTGTTTTACCACCAGTAGTGAAAAAGTTGACCCACAAATCCAGGCAAATTCTGTTTTCACTGGATTCACTTCAAATACTAAAACTCAAGAAAGGTTCCAAAAAGCTGAACAAAAGTTACCTGTTTTTGGAAGCACTGAGATAGACTCACACCTGTTTCGTGTTTCTCACAAGTCTCACGGTCAATATTTTCTGTTACTGGTTCTAACCCAGTACCCAGGACCAAAGCACACTGACCAATGACAGAATGCACCCAAAAAAGTAGGTAATGAGTTCTATGGAAACCCTTCATCTTGTTCTAGAGGTGATTATTTTTCTTGGGAGCACAGGAGCCAACAGAGCTTCACTCTCCCTTTGCAGTGTGTGTTAGTTGATACATTGTGTCAACTTGGCTCAATCAGCCTAGCCCTGCAGGTGGGCAGGGCCCAGGAATTGAGAAAGGCTTTCTCCAACCCTTCCCAGCTTCCTGCCTCCCTTCCCCACTTTGGTGGAGAAGTTCCAGTCTTTGGAGGAGATTGATCTTGGCAGCCGCGCCACTTTGGAGGAGCTCCGATCTTCACTGTGGAGCCCTGGTCCTCACAGTCAGCGCACAAGAGAGGCTTGATGGACACTGCAGCTGCTGCTCCTCCTCTGCTCTTCATTGTTTATGAACTGCTGTAGTTTGTCTTGGAGCCAGCAGAATATGGACTGAAACCTCCAGTAACTGTGAGCTAAATAAACCTTTCCTTCCTTCATTTTGAGTGTCCGGTATTTGTCCCAGCAATGAGTAAACAGTAACTAAGACAGAATTTGGTACCAGGAGTGGGATCGTTGCTGTGGCTACACCTGACAATGTGGATTACAAGCTTTTGGGAATGGCTTATGGGAAGAGATACGAAAAGTTCAGAGATAATGCCTACAAGCAAAGCGCTGAAACAGCTTCGGCTGTTCTGTTTCGAAGATTCTGGTCAGAGCTCAGACCAGAATGCTGATAGGAAGCCTGACTGTAAAGACCAGCCGGGGGAGGTTTCTGCTGGGAAGGACAGCATTGGTTGTTGGACTGCGGATGATTTGTGTTATGACTTGGCAGAAGGCTTGTCTGCATTCTGCTCCTGTCCAGAGACTTTGCCTGAGACTGAGATTAAGCACAGTGGACTAGTTAATCTTGAAAAAGAAATTTCAAAGCAGCTAAATATTGGGGCAGTGGGGTGGTTTTTCTTGGGGGCTTTTAGCCAGATTTATGTTAAGAAGGAAGAGCAAAGAGCCCAAAGGGATGATTTAAAATGTTGTGAGTTTGGCCAGAAAGGAAGCGCCAGGAAGGCTGTGGGCTGTGAAGACAGAGCTGAGAGGATCTCCACTGCTGAGAAGGGACAGGAACGTAGAAAAGACATCCTGAGGGCGTCACAGGAGGTGGCAGGTTCCTGCCCTTTGCAGCCTCAGAATGGCAAGGGTGAGGGACTTTGCTTTGAGGAGAAAGCTGCAGAGGCCCCATGTTCCAGGATGGAGGCAGCGGCCACACCAGGTTCCAAAATGGTGCTGGCATGGAGAAATCATTCCTCCAAATCACGGTCAGAGTGCTCAGCAATCCAGGCACTCAACCCCTATAGTCAAGAGAGAAGGAAGCCTGGCTACTGCTCCAGCTGACAGCAGACCTTGCATCATTCACGCGACACACATTTTAGGCTCATGCACGATGCAGGTGTTCTGAGGTCCAGAAGGCTTCTACTCAGATTTCAGAAGAAGGCCTGGAAGGCCAGGCAGTGTGCCCCTGAGAGGGCAGTGTGTGAAGCTGTGAATGAGAAGCCTATGCAGTGAAAACCTCAGTAGTCTGAAAAAGCCAGGAATGTGGATGGTCTAAGAAAAACTGCAAAAAGGGAACAAAGCAGGCCTGAGAGAAAAGTCATAGGCGCTACCAGCAGAAGTGCCACAGGGGTGGAGCCACATAGTGCTTTTGGAGCTCACAGCTCATTACAGGGTGCTTTGAATGGTCCACAGGGAACTACAGGACTTAACATTTACCCTTCAAGACTTTGGACTTGTTTTGGTCCCAATTGTTTGTATCCAGCTCTGTATACCTTTTGGAATGGCAATGCTTATATTGTGCCTTTGAATGTTGGAAGTGTTTAAGTTATCATTTGTAGAGGGGCTCGCAGCTAAGAGTTTGCCTCAGATCTTGGAAGTTTGGGACTTGGACTTTCCAGTGTTGCTGAAACTGGTAGGACTTTGGCAACTCTTAGAGATGGACTAAAAGGTCTTTTGCATAAATGGTTGTGCATGAGTCTTTGGAGGGCCCGGGTAACATGTCATGGTTCTAATGTTACACAATATTCAAGTTGCAAAATGTTTAGGCATGTCTGTGTACCTGGAAATTGGCTTAAAAAAGTATATGTGGAGTTGTCAGGTTGACAAGGGGTGGACTGTGTTAGTTGATACATTGTGTCAACTTGGCTGAATCAGCCCCAGCATGGGGGCCTAGCCCTGCAGATTGGCAGGGCCTAGGAATTGAGAAAGGCTTCCTGCTGCCCTGCCCAGCTTCCTGCCTCCCTTCTCCACTTTGGTGGAGAAGTTCCAGTCTTTGGAGGAGCTTGATCTCCACAGTCGCGCCACCTTGGAGGAGCTCCGGATCTTCACTGTGGAGCGCTGGTCTTTGCAGTCAGCACACAAGGAAGAGAGAGGCTTGATGGACACTGCAGCTGCTGCTCCTCCTCTGCTCTTCATTGTTTATGAACTGCTGTCATTTGTCTTGGAGCCAGTGGAATATGGACTGAAACCTCCTGTAATTGTGAGCTAAATAAACCTTTCCTTCCTTCATTTTGAATGTTGGGTATTTGTCCCAGCAATGAGTAAACAGTAACTAAGACACAGAGGCTTCAGCTACTTCACCGTGGAAACCCCATAGCTGGGCTTCGTCCCTTAATTCCTAAGGTCCAGCAGGGTCCTTCCCAGATACAGAGCCAGGGGTTTGCATTGGGCTGCGGTAGTGGAGGAAGGAAAACTCAGGAAGTGCAGATCCAGGGAAAGTTTGCAGGATGCCTGGCATCTCAGTCACCATCTCTGTGCTGGGGTGACAGCCGGGATACCCACAGCTTAAAGAAGGAGAGGTTTAATTTGGCTCTGTTCTGGGGAGGTGTGGTACATGGGCAGCTGGCTCCAGGACAGAAGCAGCACAGCGGAAGGAGGCAGCCGCTCCTGTAGTGGTGGTCAGTGGTGGTCAGCACACAGAGAGTGAAGGGAGCCGCGGAGGGGGAGGGGCTCTTCCAGGCCACACTCCCAGTGCCCCACCGTGGCCCACAGGCCCCTCCTCCTATCAACACATTTAGCTGTAGCCACACGTGGTCCAGTCACTGTCCCATAAGCCTGACCTCCGTACCAGGAGAGTCTTGGGGGACAGCCAGCTCTAAAGCACAACAAGTTTCGTCATCTGCCATAGCCACTGATCCCAATATATGCTGCGGCTACATCAACTCAAATGTACAGCGCTCCTGTGTGGAATAGGTGAAGACCTCTGCGAACTACGGGAACTATACAGTTCACATTATTTTCACATGCATTAAGTGAAGAGGGACTATTTAGTATATTGGGATGGTATTCTGGTCTATATTTAAGAAAAGACCCACTGGTACAAGTCTTACGAGGTGAAGCTGGTAACTGAGATAGACTCACGCCCATTCCCTGAATCTCACAGATGGTAGGGTCAGCATTGTCTATTACTGGCCCTAACGCGGTGCCCAAGTCCCGAAGCCCCCACACCTCCCAGTATGCCGGCCATCCATGTCATAGGACCTCGGCAGGCCTTCACCCTCAAGGTGGCAGCTCAGACAACACTGAGGCTAGTTTGCTTTCTTATTTAAGCTCAGTGTGCCAGGGTCAGTCCTATTCCAAAGCTGCCTCTGCCCACAATTAAAGACAGTGCAGTTACCCAACACAAAGAATGAGGCTGGAAAAAGTGTCTCAAACACTGACCACAGGTTCATCTTTCAAAAACGTGGGACTTCCCTGGCAAGTGCAAGGGTCTGAGTTCAATCCCTGGTTCCACAAAAAAAAAAAAAAAAAAACAATGTCGGAGAACTCCCAAGTGACGTCTAAACCCTCCATGTGGAAAGGGTGTCTTTCAGGCTGTGCTAAACCCAAGACACAATCTGTCCCCGCTTTAGCTTTAGCTTGGGCCTGTTACCTCTGGGATACGATCCTGTCACCTAGCAAGAAAAATGATGGTCATGCCTCAGAGGGGTGGCTCTGCTGCTGATTCTCTATGCCTAGGAGCCCGAGTGCCTCCACCAGTTCCACAAGAGAGGGCAGTGTCTGTCCAGCCCCGCTCGGCCGCAGCTGCTGGCTCTGCTGTGGCCCAACCCTGACTCTCCAGATGAAAGTGAGGACCAAACGCAAAGACACAGTAGGGCCTTCGGTCTGCTCATCGTGGTGGGAAAGGACAGCAGTTGCCACACATCCCAGGCTGAGTTCTTGAACTGCAGGTTTCAATAGTAACAGAGAGCGGAAGTACATTCCTCTTGTTTTTGGAAAGGTTCTAAACCTGTAAATGTTTAAATACACTATGGTATGATTGATCCTCATTTCTAAAGTGTTTTTGGAAGCACTGACTTATTTTTGCCTGCTGTTCTTACCACATCAGAAGAGAGTTGTCCTGCTGGCCTCACTTCTTGGTTGAGCCAGATCTACTCAGAGTATATTTTGAACAATGTAGTGATGCTTAAAGATGTCTTGCTGTATGTTTTCCTTCATTCCTTGAACAAAGAAATTCTAGTATTTCTAGCTTGATTGTGTCTAATACACCCCCCCTTTCTGACTCTTTACCCCTCATCCCCTTCTTACCATTTCTTGGAAGATCAGATTTTTAGCACTTCTATTCAATAACAAAGAAACATAATCATACCGAAGTGAATAAGGTATTAATGTTTATGCTGCACACACAATGACACTCCTTCAATGAAGGCGAGCACACTCTACCTCTTTATAAGGTTTATCATCTCAGTATTCCAGGATTATAGGATATTAAGTTATGAAAAAACACAATTTCTTAAGTGCAGTGTAGGAGTCATTCTTGCTGTGTTAAAATCACCTTATAATCAAGATAGCATTGATGAATTGAGTTGAGGATGTTCACCAAGTTGTACTTTTATCTGTGACTGATATAAACGGGAACCAGCTCTTCAACATTCAGAATTATCCTGCTATAATTGACAAATGAACATTGTTGGCAGTTTCTTATGCATCTGACTTCTAATTTGGCTAGAAATTGCATAAAATTTTTCCTTGCTTCTTCTCCAAATCTCCTCCATATAATTCATAGGGTATGTAAAATTAATTATCCTGTAGTCCTGACTCTGAAATATGTAAAATTATTGAATCTACAAGTTTACATCTTAAATTCCTGCTAAGATCTTCTAATGTTCCATCAATATTTTAAACACTGATGACTGTATGTTATAATGGCTTTGTGTCATGATTACTTTTTGATAGGTCTTAGAGGCAGCAGTGATGGCGGTAATGGGGGCAGCGCAGCAGAGAAGCAGAAATGGGGGAGGGAAAGTCTTTATTGACTCTAAACACACGGAGAGGACCGAGGGCAGGGAGATGCGCAGATCCTCTGACCTGAGACAGGGAGCCTGAGACTATGGACAGCTGCCAGGGACGGAGCTTGAGGGGCGGGTTTAGTGACGTGTAAGGAGCTGATTGGAGGCTCCCTTGTGTGGGCAGGAAAGGTCACAGGAAGTTGTACCCAGGGCTGGAGTGGGGAAGGAGGAGGAAGTGGTCATTGGGAAGATAAGCTGTTGCTTTAAGGGCCTCAGCCATATCAGAAGACCACCATAATTCAACAATTCTTACTAGGGCCATAACCCATCATTGCCATCTTTTGGTTGCTATAAAGGGGGTGATGTGTCTCTTAGACTGCTTCCTGCTGAACTGGGGCATAGTCTTGGGGGTGAGGGGAGTTGACAGGATGATGGTTCACGCCCATGTAGAAGTTAGTGCCAAGAGTCTCAGCTAGGACTAGAAGTTTATCATTAGTGATGGCTTGCAATGCAGACTGAAGAAACCTGAGCTATCCAGTGAGACTCGGGACTCGACAAAGGTGCCTCGATGTGGGCCACAGAACCAAGCTCTGTTGTTGCTCTTCAGCGGCAAGACCAAGCAGCTCAAGTGTATGGATCTGGCCATAGCGAGGCTTCCTGTGAGGGCAGGGAATTGGATGACTTACCCGCTCTCTGGTGGACAGGGCAGTCGCATTTCCAGTGACCCTGAGCTCGTAGATGTCCTAGTGATGGCTGCAGGCTGGGGCAGGCTCATGCCCAGTGTCCTTCTTCACCACACTTGGCTCAGGCGGCAGCATTGTTTAGGCGCAGCATTACCTTGTCAAGGTCCTGCTTTGATGGGAGTCCCGAGTGTCGCAGCCAAAAGTTGGCAGTATATATAGTTAACTTTGATCTCTATTATTGAAGACATGGAAAGTTAGATTAAGTACATTTCCCTGTAGGGTTTGAGGGCCGAGATTTGTCTTTTTAGTTTGGCATGAACATCAGGAACAGATAGGAACATAAAATCGGAATTAATAGTAATTGGTGCCGTAAGAGAACCTGGGTCTACACCAGTATACTTAGTTTGGAGCAATACACTCGATTATTAGAATTTATCTGAGTATCAAGTACCTTGAAATATAAAATGTAACCAGAGAACTATTATTTCTTATCAACCATGGACATCTAAGCAGTTAAATCCTGTAGGACAACAGTTATATAATTTTGTAGAGATCTTTTGGCATCAATAGTCATACATAGCACCATAGCATAACAGTCATGAAATCCCCATTTTGTTTTTGCATCTTTAAATGTACATAGAATACATATTACATAAATTTTAGTTATAAAATTATTTGACTGATGACCTCATGCTGGCTTGACAGGAACCTCTTATTATAAATACCTGGAGCATAAGAGAAAGGCATATGCTTACATCTGAAAGAAAATTTATATTGTAGCATACAGTACTTTAGAAGGCATGAATATACTTAATACATTAAGCATCTTTTTATGATAAAACCTTATTTTAATTACTGAAAAAACTTTGTCTTTTAACCAATGACCAAATTATTGGGGGCTCTCTATTGATGAACAAAGGTTGGCCACCCTCTATTCATCAATCAAGAGTTTTGTCCAAAAGTCTTTCCCATTTTAATGGTTTTTATTTAATTATAAATTAATTTTGATATCACCTAGACTAGCTGGTAACTCAAGAGAAAGCATGCTTTTAAGTTTATATTTTAGAGCTCAAATAAAAAGGAACAGCTGTTTACAGAATGGCATAAAAACAAACAAGTACATACAGGACACAGAGACATCTTTACAAAATGAGAGTGTACTCAAATATCTCTGGCCAGGTTAAACTATGATGACCTTTTAAAGTTTGTAATTATGAGAGACTAGTCAGAACTTTTGTAAGTCCATTTATAGCGATCTCTTATAAGAATTTGAAAAACACAAAACCCTCTTATTTATAGTTACTATATACCAAGGAGAGGCCGCAGGATGGGCTGGCCCATCATGGGATGAGGCACTAAAATGTGGTGCTCTGACATCACAAGAGGAGCGACTGTAACATGGTAGCAGCTAGCCACATGGCCCGGAAAATGGTGGTGACCCATCATGTAGCTGGCGCAAGGCAGTGCTCTAATGTCACAGGAGTGACCTTACAGAGAGGTGGATGGCCACACCGCATGTAAGATGGCGGTGGCTTGTCATGTGCTGGGGTGCCTTAAGCCGGCGCCCTGACATCACAGGAGGAGCGACCCTATGGTGGCTGTAGATGGCCACATGGCGCAAAAAATGGGGGTGGCTCGTCATGTGACGGAGCCCTGCGAGTTGGCGCTCTGACCTCATAGGAGGTGAGAGCACACAATGGCGGCAGGCAGCCACATGGCCCACAAGATGGTGGTGGCTGGCCACACAGGCAGGCAGCCACAGGCTTTTAGAGCACTGGGAGGAAGATGAGCCATGGGGGGTGGATGTGAACCGCGGGAGGAGAAGAGGTGGAAGGGGAAAACGCTGGCGCCTGAGGTTCTAGTATGGAGGAGGAGAGAGAGAAAGGCAGCGGGATCCACAAGGGAACCGGAGGCAGAAGCAGAGGGCAGAGATGTTGCTGCAGAGGGTGGAGTAGGTAGAGATGCAGACAGAAGAGACTGACAAGACGGCGTTTGGAGCAGAGGGGTGGAGAGGGTGGTACCGGTGGGTATGTCAGGGGGACAGCAGAGGGAAGGTGGGAGGGAGGGACGCGTTCTAGAGTCAACAAAGGCTTTTAAGGGATTGCTAGCCATCTGCCGTTGAGATAATAGAATTGAACAATTAGTCTTTTGGGTTTGAGATATCCTTTTAATCTGAGGGTGCTGAGGTTCTTTACGAGACAACCCAGCGCGTGTGCTTTGGAGGACGGGAAGAGCGTTTCCCACGGTGGCCGAATTCACAAGAGCCAAAGATTAGGGCGAAAGCCCGTGGTCACTTCCCACTAAAAAGCCGTCACTTTTTAGCCTGGAGTGAGTATGAGAGAGAGAAGGCCAACACCCACTTTATCAGTCGTCGCTAGAAAAAGTGGGGAGCCGGGGACCAGATGGCCGTGGAAGATGGGGGTCCCGACGTGGGCTCGCGATTTTCCAGACGAGAGGAGAGGAAAGACCAGCCCGACCCCCGAGTTTGGGCTCATGAGCGAGGACTGAGATTGGCGGGTGTTGGATGCGAGCGAGCAACGGCAGGCGGCGGCAGAGGCGAAGGCGGAAGCGGAAGGCGCTTCAGTGCGGGAGCTCATCCCCGGGGCAGGGGACCCCCGGGAGCCACACCACTCACGTTCCAGGTCAGGGCACCAAAAATGATAGGTCTTAGAGGCAGCAGCGATGGCGGCGTGGTGGCGGCGCAGCAGAGAAGCAGAAATGGGGGAGGGAAAGTCTTTATTGACTCTAAACACACGGAGAGGACCGAGGGCAGGGAGATGCGCAGACCCTCTGACCTGAGACAGGGAGCCTGAGAATTTATGGACATCTGCCAGGGGCGGAGCTTGAGGGGCGGGTTTAGTGACGTGTAAGGAGCTGATTGGAGGCTCCCTTGTGTGGGCAGGAAAGGTCACTGGAAGTTGTACCCAGGGCTGGAGTAGGGAAGGAGGAGGAAGTGGTCATTGGGAAGATGAGCTGTTGCTTTAAGGGCTTCAGCCATATCAGAAGACCACCATAATTCAGCAATTCTTACTAGGGCCATTACCTATCACTTTTAATTAGGAAGAAACTAAAAATTTTTTGAGATAATTTTTATCTTCCCAATTACATCTGTAATTGCATTAACAATTTTAACAAAATGTTTTATAAGTAAAGGAAAACATTCCTAAAATATAACCTAGAGGAATCTTGGGATATTCCAGAAACTCTCACAAGTTTTTAAATTGAGATAATAATTTATAGATAATGGGTGGGTGTGTGTGTGTGTGTGTGTGTGTGTGTGTGTGTGATTGAAGACTTTCTCTTGGAGGAGAGCTATAAAAAACAGATGAAGACAGTTTGAAATAACTCATGGAGGTAACTTTAAAATCTTTTTTTAAAAATGCTACCTATAGGTAGAATTCAGTCTTATTTAATTCTGCACCTAGGATATAAACTGTATGCCATGGGGTCTATCAGAAATAGCAAAGGGAGAGGGGACAAGGTCTGGGGGCTGTGAGAGGACCTTCCTGTGAACAAGTTTCGATGGCCAGCTAAGCTGTGCACCTGCCCTTTTTCCCGATTTGTAAAATTCTGTTGCAGAGACCTGCAGTTATACATTTTCAAAACCTTCCTTGGACCCTAGTGAATTCAAATTTGTCCTGAAGAGGGCCTTCCTGTTGCCCTGTGTCATGGCAGCAGTGCCAAGGACAGCAGGAGGTGCGTCCACATCACCTCACTTTCCTCACAGCTCCTTTAATCCAAGCCCAGGAAGCCTGCGTGCTCCCCACGGCATAAGCCATCCACATAACGGGATCCTGGCAATCTCCACCTCCAAGCAGGCGGCTCACCCTGCAGGCAGGCTGGCTCTATTTCCCACTCAAACTAGATCATTCTAGATAGGCGTCTTCCCCAGAGTTAGACATCCTATTTCAGCGATCCTTGCACACCCATGTTTACAGCAGTACAGTGCATGAGAACTATGTCTTGGAAGCAGCCCGTATTCAACAGGTGAATGACTAGAGAGCAGAGGATATGTATACACAACAGAGCAATGCTCTGCTACAAAGGATAAGTTTGAGTGATTTGTGGGGAAACAGATGCTCCTTGACATGATGCTGTTAAGTGAAATACATTAAGACATGCAAGCTTAAATACTGCATTGTTTCACTTATATGAGTGTAAATAAAACACAAACTAAAAGGTGGATAATAGGAAACAGACAAATCCTTTACAAAGGGGAAGGGGACTCTGAGATGGAGGAAATAGGACACGTGGTGTACATGCCCACACACCCACGGCGGTGGCAGGCGTTTGTCATGTGTTGCAAATACACACTAATAAAGATTAGATGAAGCAGGGCCAAGGTCTTGTCTTTTCTTTCATGGTGTGGGTGGGGGTGAGGCACAGTAGTTCCAGTGAAGTGCCTCAGCCAGCTCAACATAGGGAATAACAGAAATGGTTAGCTGTTCAGGCCTGCAGCACCCGTGGAGCCCATCCTCCCCGCCAGCACTCTCTCCCTGTGCAGGTGAAAGCGCCTGGCCACGTCGCCGAGCTCCTGCTTTGGTCCTGTCCTGCATCCGCGGTCCCCGGGTTCCAGGAAGCTGTTGCTGGGACTGCACAGCGCTGGAGATGGGCCTGGCACAGCCTCAGCCTTTCCTCTGGCACAGCAAGTGAGCCTGGCCGCCGGCCCACCCGCAGGGTGCACTTCCCCTGCCTGGCAGCTCCGCTCGGCCTGCAGCTGTACTGCAGCCTGGGAATGTGGTGGTGAGGGAACGTGAGGAGTTTTGAATCATGAGGGAAAGAGTAGTAAAGGCAATAGACTTCATAACTGGGTTTCAAACAAAGTTGTTTTCAGAAGGAAAAGCAAGCTTGCCTAATACTCGCTGTCTCGGGGCCACTTTGGGCTGATGCCTCTGTGTCTCGAGCACACGATGAGGTCGTGAAGACCATCGTCCCTGTGACTGTTCCCAGTTCCCAAAGTGTTGGGGAAGAGCAGTAATGAGATCAGCAAATGTCTGTGGAAGTACCAAAATATTCTGGGTACTTTTCATACCCCAACAATTACAAAAATGTCATGCTTTCTCTACAGTAAAAGATTTCACAAGAGAAAGTCTCTCTAAAATTTAAATTTAAGTTCTGACTTATCCCCCGAACTTGACTAGTCCTTTCAGCCCAGTCTGAACCACATTCTTTGTTTGCCCCTTTCTTCGACCCTGACTGGGGAAACTGATCAAACACATTCTGCACATTCCGCACAGCCCACAGATGCGGGCTCCCAGCTGCAGCGCTAACCGCGCGAATGCACGCCTGGCCCAGCTTCCAGGAGCCGAGCAGCTTCCAGGAGCTCCCTGGACCCACCCGCTTCTGCCACGCGCCTGACACTTGGAGCTCCATGCCTAAAATCACAGACCCACTTTTCTGCCTTGTGAGTTACCTGCCATCAGAGGAAAAAGCTCCTCTTTAATATTGACGGGAGGCATCTCCCCTCCATGAGCCCCTTGTTCCCCTGTACCTCCCAATTTCCTCCTCGTAGTCAATGCTGCTTTACAACAGTTACCCAAACACCCTGTGAAGATCTTTACTGTGAGGAAGGGCCAGGGCATAGTCATGTTGTTAGTTTTTAAAAAAAAACTACCTCATGCAGTCTGTGTATGAAGAGTTTGGCAGATGAAAATTCCAAAATGCTGCCACGGAGGCAAATGTTTGCGCTTGGAGAAAGCCTTTACACGAATGTAGTTGACACAGAGGAAAGGAAAGCACAAAAACAACAGGGCAGTAACAGCGAAGTCTGGATCTACGCACACTGCAAGGAAAGGAAATTCGGAGCTGACTTCTACGGCCATCTTGTAATTCGTCACAGCAGGACGAAAGCTGCGATGTAGATGTCACCTCCTTCGCTGGGCTGCGAAAGCGTACTGAGCTCCAAGGAAGAGTCACACAAAAATAAAAGGGAGGTTTTTTTCTGCACTTAAATCACTGTCTTCTATTTTAGGGTCTCAAAAATAGTCTTCCTATTGCATAGCTGGGAAAAATGAGGTTCAGGCCACCAGGCAGTGCCTGTAGGCCCGTGGCAAATGGGAGTCACGAATTGAGCAGAAGTTGCCTTGCATGATCTATAGTAAAAGACACTTTTTGGATGGCATGGCTGTCTGAGAAAGTAATTAGCTCTTATTTAAAAGTATTCCTGGGCTAGGGAGACAGCTCAGTCACCTAAGTGCCAGGTTCAATCCCTGGTACTGCATGCCGGGTGGCCATGAAAGCCCTGGTGCGCCGTTCTGCCCCCAAACCAGGCATGGTAGGGCACGCCTGTAATCCCAGTGCTGGGGAGGCTGAGACAGGAGGACCACTAGGAGTCTGAGCCACGTAGCGAGACCCTGAACCAAATACATAAAGATTTAAAAATCAAAAAAATTCCATCAGTCAAATAGATCTACTACTAGGCTGAATGTTCTAAAACTACTCTGAAAAGTGTATTTTTATTTATTTAATTTTGGACATGGTCTATAGAGTCTACAGGGTCTCACTGCGTAGATCAGACTTGTAGTGATCCTCCTGTTTACAACCTCCCAAGTGCTGGGGTTACAGGTGCATACACCATGCCCGGTCTCAATTGCCATCTCAGTGCACCCCAGGGACGGGGCCAGCATGGCAAGCCATATTTATTTATTTATTTAGTGATACCAGGGATCGAACGCAGGACCTTGCACTTGCCAGGTAGGCACTTATGCTGCTGAGCTGTATCCCTGGCCCTAAAAATGTATATTTTAAGCTCTATTTTATTTCATTTGTAATAATGTAAAAATCATTACATGGCACTTCTTTGACCAGGGACCCCATGGATTTTCAAGGTCTACTTACATCTGACTTGCTGAGAATAAATTTTTACATCTTTTTAGTGAGACTTTTAAAATCATATACCATTTAGGGCCAGCCAAATAGCTTAACAGATTAGAGCACCTGCAAGCAGGTGCAGGGCTCAGGGCCTGCTGTGCTGACCCCGCCCCCGGGGCACGCTGAGATGGCAATTGCGTGGTGTGCCTATAATCCCAGCACTTGGGAGGCTGTAAACAGGAGGATCACTAAGAGTCCTACATAGTACTGAGATCCTGAACACCCTGTAGACCCTTCCATAAAACACAGAAAAAAATAAAAAATAAAATCATATACCATTTAAATAAGCTTCCAAATACAAGGAAAATACTGAAGTAGCTCAGATAAAAATCATGTCTACATAAGTATGGTCTTATGAACATGTATTTGACATTTCTGTTTGGGTATTTTATGTTTAAATTTCTACCTTGACAAATTGCAAGGAATCTGCCCCATCATTCCCCACAGTTTTCTCTGTTCCTTTCTCTATCCAACATGGCATCACTAGAATCTGTATTTTTTGAATCCACTCACCAAAAGTTGTAACCATAGCAATTATTCTGAAGTCAGAGCTTTCTGTTTTCCAGTCACACTGGGAGAGAGGTTTACCTGGGGTGGCTGGATACAGCACAACTGGAGGACAGTGTGGGGAACAGGAAGGAGCAAGAGCCCAGCCCTGAAAACCATCCCGGCCATGATGTGCAGTGGACAGGATGGTGGCTGGAGTGAACAGGAGATGAGGTTAGATGGCACTAGAAAGAGAAGAGTAAGAAAGCCCAGAAGGCCAGCAGACTGATGTTCTGGACAGAGCTGGGCAAGCCAAGGAAGAAGGGGGACAGAGGGTAGGAAGGATGAGAGGACACTGATGATCCAGTCCAATAAAGCTACGTGGCCAAATGTGGATGAGCTGAGAGCCACAGATGAGCCACTCACGTGGGGCCACATTGGTCCAAGCAAACAACACTGAAAGTAAGTGGTATGCAGATGAATAAATGACTGCTTGACCTTCATTTAGAATAAAGATAAAGGCATTTGAAGTAAAAGGATAAACACAAAGCAGTCCACCACTATGACACACGCACCAAGGGAACTGTAAGCAGCACTCCTCAGGCAGAAGGATGATGGGCCAACGTGGGCAGATGAAGACAGATACAGGAAGAAATGAAGATCATCAAGCATGGGAAATACTTGGGCTCACTCATAGGATTAACTCCATAAAAGAATAATAATGATAGATTTAAGCCCAAACTTCACAAAACATGGATAAAGGAAAAAACAGAAGGAACTCCCAGGAAAGATAGTGAAAGGGACCCCAGGATGACAGCTATACCAAAGCCAGAAAGCAATTAGTTAAGACTGAAATAATGTGACTCAAGGGAAAACTTCACACCAAGACCTAACTACCCAGTCATGGCTGACATTGTATCTCCTTTAAATCCTGAGCTGAGAATGCCTGGGAGAGCCAAGCCGGACTTCTTCTATCTGCATTGGGCTTTCCTGGACCACCTGCTGGCTATGTTAGGGCTCTCCATTCTGTGCCCTGCCACGTAGAACAGCCGAGGACCTTCACTTCACTCCACACAAGTGCCATGCTTGACTTGTCCCTGGGAGCTCGCTATAGGCTTAGGAGAATGGCAGTGGCAAACTTTGAAGCAGAAAATAAAAGCAATGCACTCCTCTCCCATTATGCTGGTACTTGGCCTCCAACACAGTCTACCCTTCTGGCCCAATGCAGGAGTTCTCAGTGTCCTGCGGCACTTGCTCTAGATCTTTCCCAATGATTTCAAAAGAAGCACTAGGTTGACTGGACTTTCTGGTTGTCCACTCAGGTTCTTAAAATGATGGCCAGGAGTAGAACAAGGCCAGGTTAAGTGTATCACCTGGGCAAAAACTGTGAGCTCACAAAGCAAAAAAATATAAAGACACTGGTGAGCTTTGACAAGTTTAAGTCTGGATTATGCTCTATTAAGAATAAAATAGAGGGCCAGCCAGATAGCTCATCAGACTAAAGCGCCTGCTTAGGCAGAACACAGAGGTTGGGGTTCGATCCCTGGCATGGCATGCCAGCCCGCCCCCAGAGCACACTGAGACAGTGATTGAGACTGGGCATGGTAGTGCATGCCTGTAATCCCAGCTCTTGGGAAGCTGAACACAAGCAGATCACTATTAGTCCGATCTATGTAGTGAGACCTTGTAGACCCTATAGACCCTGTACTAAATACAAAAAAATGAATAAAATATAATGTGAAGGAAACATAGAAAAATTGAACCATTCATGAAGTATAGTCCTGCCCCTGTTTTAAATCTATACTTCTCATGAAAGGAGCTGTTATGGGCTGAATATTACACACATGCATGCACACCACACACACACACACACACACACACACACACGCACATTACCTCTAAGTCCCAGTGTGATGGCATTTGGAGATGGGAGATGGGTCCTTCAGGATAATTAGGTTGCAATGAAGACATGACCTCCTAATCTGTTCTATTGATCTTCAGGCCTGTTTTATTTTTGCCAGTACCATACTGATTTTATCATAGTAGTTTTGTAGTATAATTTCAAATCAGGGATTGTGATGTCTCTTGCTTTGCTTTTGATGCCTAGGATTGCTTTTGGTATTCCAGTTTTCATCTAGTTCAAAATGGATTTTAGGAATGTTTTCCCTAGCTCTGGGAGGTATGCTAATGGTATTTTGTTTGGGATGACATTAAGTCTGTGTAACAGTTTCATGAGTACGACCATTTTCACAATGTTGGTTCTTTCTATCTATGAGCAGGAGATATCTTTCTACTTCCTGAAATATTCTTTGATCTCTTTTTTCAGAGTACTGTAAATATCAATGTAGATAGAGCTTTTGGTTCCTTTGTTACACTGATTCCTAAGTATTTCTTCTTCTTCTTCTTCTTCTTCTTCTTCTTCTTCTTCTTCTTCTTCTTCTTCTTCTTCTTCTTCTTCTTCTTCTTCTTCTTCTTCTTCTTTT
>NW_004524610.1:8220597-8242526 GCF_000260255.1 Octodon degus
CTTCTTCTTCTTCTTCTTCTTCTTCTTCTTCTTCTTCTTCTTCTTCTTCTTCTTCTTCTTCTTCTTGATGTTATAATGAATGCGTGCTCTCACTCATTTCTCTTTCAGTAAGTTTGATGTTTGTGTACAGGAACACTATTGATTTTGAGTGTTGACCGTGTATCCTGCTGTGCTACTAAATCTGGTTATTAAATCTGTATGTCTCTTGGTGGAGTTTTGGGGGTCTTCTATGTAGGGGATCATGCCATCTTCAAATAATGATAATTTCACTTCTTCCTTTCCAGTCATTATTCCTTTTATTTCTTTCTCTTGTCTAATTGCTCTGTTCCAGAACTATATTGAGTAGGAGTGGTGACAGTGGGCATCCTTGTCTTGTTCCTGCTTTTAGAGTGAAAGCTTTTAGCTTTTGTCCATTTGGCATGATGTTGGCTGTTGTTTTGACATAGGTGGTTTTTATCAGATTGAGGTAAAGAGCATATGTTCTGATTTTCTATAAGGTTTTTATCATGAATTAATGTTGGACTTTATCAAAAGCTTTTTCTGCATTCATTGAGACAATCATGTGGCTTTTCTCTCTGGCTCTGTTGATATGGTGCATTATATGTATTGATTTGCACATACTGAATCATGCCTAAATTCCAGCAATAAATCCCACTTTGTCATGGTGTGTAATCTTCTTGATGATTTGCCAGATTCTGTTTGCTAGTGTTTTACTGAGGATTTTTGTATTTATGTTCATGAAGGAGATTGGCCTATCATTTTCTATTTTGATTGAGTGTTTCTCTGGTTTTTGGTATCAGGTTAACACATGCCTTCAGAAATGAGTTGGGGAAGATTGCATCCCTTCCAATTTCATTGATAAGTTTGAGGAATATTGGCATTAAATCTTCCCTAAATTTCCTGTAGAAATCAGCACCCAGGCTTTCCTTTATTGGTGAGATTTTAATTACATTTTCAATTTCCTTGACTAATATGGTTATTCATAATTTATGTATCTTCTTGATTCAGCTTTGGTGATTTATATGTATCTAAGGACTGTCAAGTAAAGATTTTCAAAGTAAGTACAGATGATCTGTATTTCTACAGGATAGTAGTTATTTCCTCCTTTCCATTCCTTATTACATGAATTTTAGTTTTTATTTCCTTTCTTTGATAAGGGTGGCCATGGGTTTATCAATTTTGGTTATTCTTTCACAGAACCAACTGTTTGATTCATTGGTTCTTTGTACTGCTTTCTTAGTCTCACATATTATTCTCTGCTCTGATCTTTCTAGTTTCCTGCCTCATTTGGGCTTGATTTGATGTTCTTTTTCTAGAATCTTGAGATACAACATTATGTTGTTTGTTTATGTACCTTCTGTTGTGAGCATTCACTGCTATATATTTCCCATGAGGACTACTTTCATTGTATCCCATAGATTCCAGTAAATTATATCTGCATTTTTGTTCCATTGAAGATATTGTTTAATTTCTTCTTTGATTTCAATCCATAGATTGTTCAGGAGAGTGTTAAATTTCCACATGTTTATGAAGTTTTTGTGGTTTCTTTTGTCAATAATTTCCAATTTCATCGCACTATAGTCAGACAAAATGAATGGGATAATTTCATTTCCTTTGCACTTACTTAAGCATGTTCTGTTGGCTAGTAGATTTCTATTCTAGAGAATGTCCTATGTGCACCTGAGAAGAATTTGTATTCTGATGTTGTATGGAACACTCTGTAAACATCTCTAAGTCTATTTGCTCACAAGTTCAGTTCAGTTCTGTTATTTCTTTGTCAAATTTTTGTCTGGTTGATCTATCTCTTTGTGACAATGGAATGTTAAGGTTCCCCCATTCCAATTGTGTCATTGCTTATTTGATTTTTTATGTCCCTTAACATTTGTCATATATAGTTGGATGCTTCCATATTTTTGCATATATATTTACGATTATTGTCTCTACTTCTTCTTAAAGATTTCCCCTAATTAGTATATAGTGACTTTTTTAATTTCTATTAGTCATTCTTGGTTTGAAGTTCACATTGTCTGCTACTCCTGATTTTTTTCTGGGTTCCTGTCACATGAAATATTGTTTTTCATCCTTTGACATTCAGTCTATGAATTTCCTTTTGAGTTAAATATGTTTCTTGTATATAGCATGTTGTTGGATTTTGTTTGTTGATCCACTCTGCCAATCTGTTTCTTTTGATTTGTTAATTGAAGCCATTTACAATATGGTTATAACTAATATGTATTGGCTTATCATTGTCATGTTATTTTCCTGCTGTTAGTTTCCTACTTTTCTCCTCTGTTTAATTGCTTGCTATACTTGGTTTCCTTCTGTTGTTGTTCTTAGAATTATGGTCATTTTTATCTCTTTCCAGTATATCTTTCTGTACCCTTTGTAGAATTGGTCTGGTGGCCATGAATTTCTTTAGTCATTCTTTGTTGCGAAAGTATCTTATTTCACCATTAATTTAGAAAGACAGTTTTGCAGGGTACCTCAATCTGGGGTGGAAGTTGTTTTCTTTCAGAACTTAAAATATTTTACTCTAAGCTCTTCTTGAATTGGTGGTTTGTGTTGATGAATCTATCATGATTCTGATGGGCTTTCCTTATAGGAGAGAGAGAGAGAGAGAGAGAGAGAGAGAGAGAGAGAGAGAGAGAGAGAGAATAGTCTGTCATTTCATAGTCTGTCCTTGTTCTTAATTTCTGGGATCTCCTTTTATGTCTGAGTATAGATTTATTTATTTTGGTTATGGCTATACTACTTAGAGTTCTATATGCCTCACTTAACTGTATGCTTTATTCTTTTCCCATGCTTGGAAAAGTTTCTATTACCTCTGCAAATAGTCTTTTTATATCATTTGTGTTGACTCCTGCTTTTACATTGACACCTATCAGTCTTCTATTTTTTTCTCTGAATCATCTTGCAACTGTTGAATTATTTCCTGATTTCCTCCTTGTTATTTTTAGAAGATCTTTCCTTTTGTGATTGCTAGGTGCAATGCTGTCTTCAAAGTTCGAAAGTCTATCTTAAGGTTTGTATAAGAAGTTTTGCTAGCTTTCAGTTGAATTTTTAATTTCATGGTTATGTCTTTGAATCTGTTTTATGCATTCTAATTAATTCCTGTATTGTTCATTCAGCGTTTCCATCATTTTCCTATTTTCTTCTTTTTTTAATCTACATGTCTTTTAGCTATCCTGAGCAATTTTTTCATTATTGCCATTTCTTTTTTACCTGAGATATTATTTCTGATCTTATTTCCTCCATAGCCTCCTAGATTAGTGTCTTTACTTCAGTTGCTATCATTTCAGAAATTTCAGGTATGTGACTTCTTATTTCTTCTATATCAATGTCTCTAGACCTGTTCTGGAAGGGCTAGAAGTCACAGAGTACATTTTTCTCCTTTTTCTTGACATTTTTCTATTTCAACAAATGTTTTAAATTTTGTTTTTTCTGTGATGATCTTCGTGAGTTCTGGTGGTAAGTAGCTATATCACTGGAGTCAAGACCTCTCTATGAAATGTCTGTTCTTTCAGAACTTGAGATACTTCCCTCCAAGCTCTTCTTGACTTAATGGTTTGCACTGAAGAATCTGCCGTGATTCTGGTGGGCTGCACTAGTTTCTGTGCCCCTGTGTGTAGAAGACTCTTCATTTGTGTCTGTACCGAGATCTGTCCTTCCCAGTTAATGCACAGTGGAATGTTGGTTTCAGTTTGGCTCTGTCCCCGCTCTGCTGCTGTATGGTATGGTAAGGTTATTATCCCAGAGCTTCTCAATATTGTTACACAAGGGAGAGAAGCTGATTACAACAGATGTGACATATGTGTTACAGTATATAAATTAGAAGTAAAGATAGCATCAAGCATAATTTAGAAACTGACACTGTAGTAGCTACTAATTTTATACTTGGGCCCATTAGAACACGTCTATAACAATGTCTATAGTTATATAACAGAACCAATCATAAATTAGGAGTTTGTACACAAAGTGTTTCCCCGTGTTAGAGTAGATGTTCCCTAGGTTCCTTTAGACAAGTTGGTTTCTGCATCCCAAGCACTTCTCATGCTGGCTGCCCATCCCTTGGTGTACGGATGTGGGCCAGGCACCTGGGGGCCTCTGACCAGAGAGACAGTGGGCAGCGTCTTTCTCCTCCCTCCACTTCTCATCTTCTTGCAATGGTAGGGAGTCAGAGGGTGGGCCAGAAGATCTGAATTTCAATGCTGTTTCTAGCAACAAATAATTGGTTAAAGGTTATGAGGTTTCATTTCCATAGGAAGATTAAATTTCAGACATCTATTTCTTAATATGGTGATCATACTCACTACTGTAGTGCATATATCAAAATTGCTAGAAGAGCAGATTTTCAACATTCTCACCATAGAAGAAAGATAAGTTGGTAAGGTGATGGGCATGTTAACTAATTTTATTTAATCTTTCTGTGAATACATATCACAAAACATTGCATTGCACTCCATAAATATTTCCAATTATTATATGTCAATTAAAAACATTTTTAAAAAGTCAACAAGCTAGAAATTGTAAGGCACTTCCTCAACCTGATAAAAGGCATCTATGAAAAACTTAGTAAATGTCATACATCATACTTAAAAATGAAATAGAACCAAAAACAGACTTATACATTAATATTTATAATAGTATTATTTATCATCCAAAAGGTAGAAACAAGTATCTATCAGATGATGAAAGGTTAAACACAGTGCGATATGTCTATCAGTGAAATATTATTCATTATGAGGAAAGGATTAATTACTCATATATGCTGAGTTAAAGAAGCCAACCACAAAAGACCACATATCCTATCACATATTACACTGCGTGGGATGCCCAGCATGAACAACATCTACAAAGTATATTAGTTGTTGTCTAGGGCTGGTGAAAACAAAATGGAAAATGACTACTAGTGGATATTGGACTTTGAGGTAAGGAAAATATTCTTGAATTAGTGATAATGATTGAAAAATCTCATGCAAAATCCAATATTCACTAAATTTCACACTTTAGAAAGATGATTTCATACTGTGTGAATTAAACCTCAAGTTTTAAAAATTGTAAGTAGCAGCAAATGGTGCAAAATGAACTGTGTATCCTGAGATGTTCTTGCGTGTGTGCTACTGCATGCCTAAAGTGATGCTGAGACAATAGGTACAAGGATGTTGTCGGTAAAATAATAAAGCCAGTACATTTTTCAACAGGTAGAAAAGTTCTTATCTACCCATGACCAGGAGGCTAGTGGCTATCTCCAGAATTAACATAGACTGTGAAAATTTTAGTGCCCAGTATTGAAACATACCACATATGATTTTCACTGAAGCAGCGCAAGGCATCCCATTTGCAGCTCACATTTTCATATTCAGCACACAATAGTCATAGGATGATTATGTTTAAAAATCAGCCCTTCTAGGTAGAAACTAGCCAGCTACAAAAGTTTCCACTGCCCTAGGGTAGTTTTCAATCATGATATGTCAACTGGAATGGAATAAAAAAAAATTCGTAAATTATTAGTGAAACAAAGTTCTCAGAATGTCTGTGAAGGTGTTGCATGCTTTGGAGGACGTACTCCCGACCTCTGCGCTCCGGACGCCAGGAGGTGAGTAGCTTTCCTTTGCCGCCCCTTCCACCATGATGGCACTGCCCTGGAGCCAGCCAGCTGCAGAGTGAGGGCCCTAAACTGTGAGCCCAGTGACACCACACCTCCACTGAATTGTGGGGACAGGGGACAGGGGACAGGGGCCCCGGGGACAGGGAAGCGACTGATACAACTCGTTAGCATCGTCTTTGGCTTAAGAGGAAAAAGCGTGCCACCAACACATCTTTATATTCTCAGTTTCTACTTTTCATAATAAAATTTCTGATAGTTTTCTACTTTTATTATAGAGACAATATACACCATTTCAGGACAATAGTAACGTCCATGAGGAAAGAGACGAAAAGGGGGTTGTACCTTTTTCTTTCACATTATATTTATATAAAGACATAATGTTAAAGCAAAGCATGTTTATGTAATTTTAGTGATTTGGGTGTCTATGATTCTATTTTCTGAGATTTTAATTGTACCTCGGTTCACAAGCTCAATTCTTTCCATGCTTTTCTGCTCATAAACTGAATTAGACAAGAACTGAATCAAGGTCAATGATTAGCTTCAATGTTGCCTTCATGGAGAAATCTGATTGGTTCTCGTCCAGCATTGATTTGTGTGGTAGCTGATTCATTGCATCAAACTGAGGAAGCTTGGGTCCAGGGCTGTGGGGCGCTGCCCCACAAGACAGGGAGGGCCGGCCCTGGGGCGCGATCGATTCCACCCTACGCCGTGACTGCACGCCCCAGAAAGACTCAGCACAAAAAGCGTGCGTGCGTAAAGGAGTTGAGGAAGGCTTCTCCACCGGCTGCATCCCCGCTGCTTCCTTGCAGAAGAGGTCTTCGTAGTCAGCGTAGAAGGAAGAGAGAGGTTTGGTGGATGCCGCAGCTGCTGCTCCTCCTCTGCTCTTCATTGTTTGTTGCCGCCATGAGCTGCTGCCCTTTTCCTTGGAGCCAGAAGAGTACAAACTGAAACCTCCACAAGCTGAGCTAAATAAACCTTTCCTTCCTTCATTATGAGTGTCGGTATTTGTCTCAGCAATGAGTAAAAAGTAACTAAGACAGTTTGCACCCAAAAGCACGGAGACAACTGAGTTTGTGAACCAAAGTATTACTGAGTACTTCAAATGTTTCCAAATTTTAAAAAGTACTTGATACTAAAAATAGATTTGTCATTTTAACTATATTTTCTTACCATGAGCATATTTTATGTTTTATTTGAAATTTTTCCAAGGTAATTAATAGCCAAGTACTGCTGTAAGCTGGTAAAATGTCCTTAAAAAATGCATTTGATCCATGATGAAATTTTTATTTGCAACCTACCAAAGCACAGTGTGCCCTGTGCGCTTGTGGCACAGAGACAAAGAAGGTGCAGAAAAAGCTTCTCCCTAGTGCATCATTCTGACAGGTAAATGGCTAATCTGGACATGACTTTAGTGACTAATGACAAAGTAGTGCGTAGGACACATAGACTCAGAGACAGGAGTGGACAAGCAAAGTCAACCTGTGGACTCCTTGAGGGATCTACTGCTGGATAGGTTTGGCAAGCCCAGGTAAGAAGGGAATGCAAAGATTTTTAAAGTGTCCACTTGATGTAGTACAATGACAAGACCTGCCAAAGGCAAGCCGTGCAATTATGTTTCCTCCTCTACAACATTTTAAAGACTAATTGTATAGAAGATTTTAGGTTGTTCACTTGGTTTCCGTTTTGATCTTTGCTTGTTTTAGCAGTCCCGGCAAGCACTCTGCCCCTGAGCTTCTCGGCTGGCTCAGACGTCCATACATGAATGGAATACATTTCTCCAACTCTGAACTTTCTGCACACTTTGTGCTAACGAAACATTCTGCTAACATTTAGTTTTTCCTGCATAGCGGTCGTTGTGTATGGACTTCATTAAACCTTCATATTGTCTCTCAGTGACAGTTGACATTAGCCCCATTTTACAGATGAGAAGACTGTATGGCTTAAAAATTATGCTCAAGCTTGCAAATTCACTTGCAAAGAGCCCTCAGCCATCTGTACATTTTGTCAGCACCAGTGGTGTAAGGGGGAAGCTAGAGATCCACAGAAGCCTCTGCTAACACACAGAAATAATTCCTTCGTGATGTTTGAACTCACATCCTGTTTGTAAGATTAAGCACACTCTTCACGCGACGTGGCTTATCCCATTTAGTAACAGAGTCTCTGTGTGCTTAGTTAACTCTGTGAAGCATGTGAAGGAAATCAAGTCTAACCGAGTTCAGTTTCCATGACCGAATGACTAGATTTGGTTCTGGTCAATTAAAATGGTCTGCCCAGGACTCTCAACAAGATGGTGATTGATGTCGAGAAAGAGTCCTAATTGGGATCTACTGGCTGCTTCAGAAAGCAAGCTCCCAAGGATCCCACTCCTCGGTTGTGCGTGGATGAGAGGGACACGGTGGCACTGGCAAGCAGAGGGTGTTGGGGGAAAGAAAAGAAATGGCATGAGTCTCCTCATGGTGATTGGCTGCGGGACAGCTATCAGGACACCTTTGTTCCCAAGGCTGGAGAATTTTCCCTCGACTCACCAGACCACAGGGACAGGAGCCGCCTCACACAGCTGAGAAACATATGAGCAACCTCCTGAGGCCAGGACAAGAGCCACCTCTGCAGGAGAATGATTGTCCCTGCTATCCTGGGACCATAGAAGTTGACACTGCCAAGAGACACAGAACTATCACCATTTAAATGAGCCTGAAAGAAGGGGCTCACTATCAGGCTTTTAGTTCAGGTCACAGTGATGTTTGGGGAACCTTCCCATCTCACCCAGTGGGAGAAGAATGAGGCTGATTCTCCCCCAGAGAGAGCATTGGTGGTCACAGCAGGTTGTGTCCCTGCCCAACTCCAAGGACCCTTGCTGGGACCCCTGGGTCCCAGGCCAGGCACCACCCTCATACCTGTATTACATATAACACTGTTCTGTGTCCACAGACACCTCTTCCATTCTTTGCTATTTGAGGAGTGTGTGGGTCATGACAGTGGCACTAAATAAAATAGCCCAGGCCAAAGCCACAGAGCCACCCAACTTCCCAGTGGTTCCCTCTCCTGGCAACACAGCAACAAGAAGGAATTCTAGCCAGGTGTCCTGTTTTGAAAATACTTAGCTTCTCTTTCTCCTTTTAATAACACAAAGTAAATAGATGACTTTGAATTTGCTAGGGTTTCAGAAAGACCCAAATGGCAGTTAACTTAACAAAGAGACTTAGTTATTTATTCATAGAGACTACTATAGCCTTCTAAAATGAACAAAAGCATTCAGCATTATGAACATCCATTATAGTACTATAGTCAAGAATTGAACATATAGGCAGCTTACATTTTCTATTTAAGATTCTAAAACCTAGCATGGATGATGATGGTCAGAATTTTCAATTTTCATTTGTGTGGCAAAGCATATTCAACAGCCGCACAGAAAATGGGGCCCCCACATTTGGGGTTGCTTATAAAAGCAACTCTTCTGTACTGACTTAGGTTTCCATGTGGTTGTGATATTTCCAGAATGGAGGACTAAGTCGATCCTGATGAAACTTTGAAAGATGCCACCAAGTCTTAAGTGTTTCAAAGCCAACACTTCAACTGCTAAATCATTCCCTCTGTTTTAAAGGAGTGATTATGTGATTGGCAATGGGGGTGGAGAGAAACCCTTCCCCAGCAATGCAGAAGGGCACTTCATCCCATGATTACATATGAAAGAGGATGGGATCTGCAGAAAGCCTCCTGATTCATTCAGACACACAAATCATCCCAAGAAGGGGGTTAACTTATTTTCTCTTGAACTCTGGTAGGAAATTTCCCATGCCATAATTGTATTTGGTATAGTGCAATGATCAAAGTCAATAAATTCCTCCATCTATCCCCATTCAGAGAAACCATATGGCATTACCAGGGGAATCACATGTAATGTCGGTTTGTCATATACATGATTAAATAGCCATGGGGGAAGGGAGCTCTAGGGAGAGCAACTGTAGCTAAAGGAAGAGAGTAAAGGCATGAATTCCAAGATGCACGTGGATACACTCTACTTCTGCGAACTGTGAAGCGGCAGAGCTACACAGAAGACATGAGGCACCATGAGTGTGAAAGGAAAAGAGAACAGATTCCTAAAAAGTAAGTGATCTCTCTCAGGAACTGTGCACAGAGAAACCATGTAGAGCTTCATCAGAAGTCAGGGATCCTAGGAGGCAGCTGCACCCAGTCTGACATCCAGGAACTCTATTTTGGTACAAGGAAAATGTCAGAATTTCATGATAAATAGGAAGTAGCCCTTTTTCCTACATTTCCTACATTCCAGACGGTAATTCCCAGAATCAGAGGTAATACAATAAAACAAGTACTGTTAAAGTGAATGAATAAATTTTTGGAAACACAGTGCGATCATATTCATCAAAATTTGTGATACGCAGGGCTGGCCAGACAGCTCAGTGGACTAAAATGCCTGCTTAGGCAGAGCGCAACAGCTGGGGTTCCAACCCGGGTGTGCCTTGCCAGTCCCGCCCCCAGTGCACACTGAGACAGCGACTGACACTGGGCTGGTGGCCGTGTCTGTAGTCCTAGCACTCGGGAGGCTGAAAACAGGAGAATCACTATGAGTCCTGTACTATATACATTAAAAAAATTGTGACGGGGCCAGGGAGATGGCTCAGTGGAATAAGTGCTTCCCTGACACGCGCAAGGGTCTGAGTTCAATCCCCGGTTCCACGAAAAAAAATTGTGATATGCGTATAGTGGTCTCATAAGTCCAACTCTAGAAATTTATCATACTTAAGAACGAGAACTAGATACAAAGATAGATGCTCATGAGAGTCTGTTACAGCATGAGTGAGTCTAGCACAACATGGGTGAAATTTGAAAGTCTAGCAGTAGAAAAAGGGGAGAGTGAATTCCAGTCAATTAGAATATGTACCAGTTACAAGAAAGAAATAAAGTGAATTTACTTATTTTGGTGTCCACTATTTCTTGGAGTATTGGCATATTTCATCAGTGTTTGCTTAAACAAAAATTTTGAAAAATTTAAATAAGTAATTTATTTCAGTGATATGCTCCTGACAAGTGACTCAAGAGGAAAGTATTTTAACAATTTAGATAATGAAAGTCTAAATTTAAGGGAATAATTCAGTGAGTTATGACAAATGCATCCAGTCATGTGGCCACCATCAGCTTCATGACATAGAAGATCCCCATCGCCCCTAAACACTGCAGTCCCAACCCTCTTTTCTGAACCCTGAGAATGCTGATGTACTCTGTTCCTAAGTTGGCTTCTCCTTGAATTGCATATAATCATAGAAATTAGAATTGCGCGTCTGAGTTTCTCACTGGGCATAGTATTTTAAAGACTCCGCTATTGTGTTGCACGTACCATTACTACCTTGCTGAGTAGTAAACAGTCTGTTGTGTGGATGCACTGACTTGTTCATCCGTTCACCAATTTACAGACATTTAGGTTGACTTCAGCTGTTGCCATTTATACAACGACATTGCTCTGCATTGCAGCACTACCCTTTCTGTGGACATGCGTGTTCATTTTTATTGGATTTATGCTGAAGAGTGGAACGATGTCAAAAATGTTGCATTGCATTGATTTTTCTGTATTTTTTTTCTTTTCTTTCTCTCTTTCTTGCTTTTTTTGTGTGTATTTTAGGACAGGGTGTACAGAGCCTCACTGCTTAGATCAGCCTCCCAAGTGCTGGGATTACAGGCACGTGCCGCCACGCCCAGTCTCAATCACCATCTCAGCACGCCCTGAGGACAGGCTGGGCACAGCAGGCCCAGGCCCTGCATCTGCCTCAGAAGGTGCTTTAATCTGCTGAACTATTTGGCTGGCCTTTTTTCTTTCATTAATTTCTGTTTTAATCTTTATTATTTCTTCCTTCTGTTTACCTTTTTAATTTTATTTATAATTTATTTATTTGGTACAGGGTCTTGCTACACAGCTTGGACTTGTACTGACCCTTCTGTCTCAGCCTCCCCAGCTCTGGGATTGCAGGCGTGCACCACCATGCCCGGTTAGGAGGTCGCATGTCACACTACAGCTTTCAGGGCTGGCTGGGCATGCCCTGGGACTTAACCTGGGTCCTCATGCTTGCCAGGCAGGTGCTTAGACCACTGAGCTATCTCCCCAGCCATCTTCTGTTTATTTTTTAATGTCCTTTTTTTCAAATTTCTTTTTTTTTTTTTTTTTTTTTTTTCCGGGGATTGAACTCAGGCCCTTGTGCTTTCCAGGCAAGAGGTTATTCTGCAGAGCCATCTCCCTGGCCCTCAAATTTCTTATGGTAGAAATTTTTAAAAATGCTTTAAATTTGTATTTAAACATAGTTTTCAATATCCTTATATTTTGATCTGCTGGGGTATTTTTAATTCAGTTCAAAATAATTTCTAACTTTCCTTTGACATATTTTTTCAGCACTTTAATTTTCAGGTATTTTAAGATTTGCCCAAATAGATATCTTCTTATTGTTGGTTTCTATTTAAAGCTTCTGAGATTAAAACTACTTTGTATTATTCCAACCTTTTAAAATGTATTTAGATTTAATTTGTGGTCTAGAATGTTATCAATCTTAGTAAATGTTTCTTGTATACATGAAAAGAATTTTTATTCCTCTGTTGTGCAATGAACTGTTTTATAGATATAAATTAGGTCTATCGAGTCTTCAGTCTTCCTTCTCTTACTGATATCTTTGTCTTCTTATTCTATCAACAAAGAGGGCTTTTGAAATCACCAACCATAATTGTTGGTTCCTCTATTTCTCCATGAAAACTTCCAACTGTAGCTGTTACTTCATCTATTTCTTTCATTTCTATTACACTGTATTTTATCTGTTTTGAAGCTCTTTGTCTTAACGTTTAGGCTCAACTCTTCATAAATTACCATTCCATCATTGTGAAATTTTTCTGATTCTTTATTCTGAAATCTACACTGATATTGCTATAGAAACTCTAATTTTCTTCTGATGAGCATTTCCATAGAATATTTTTTGCATCTTTCCATCCTGTGTTGTTACCAAGCAGGTATCTTATAGAGAGCTTATCTTACTTATGTTTAAATCCAGAGTAACAATCTTTGGCTTTTAATTGGAATATTTAAACCAGCACTGCACGATATGGCAGTTTCCAGCCTCACGTGGCTGCAGAGCACTTAAAATAGTACTGTTATAAAGTGCAATGTGCTTTAAGTATAAAATATATACAAGATTTGCAGACCTAGTGCTACATCCAGCTCAGCTCTCGAACTTCCCAGGGTGCAGACAGGAGGGTGAAGAAGTGGAGGCAAGAGCCAGGACATGGGAAACTGAGGTCAGGTGGAGCCTCCTGTCCTGCCGGGAGAGAAAGCGCCCAGACTCCACACTGGGGAGGCCCCTCCGCGCAGCGCCCAGCGACTTGATTGCTCGGCTTGCCTTGGGCACCTGAGCTCTCTGAGGCGCTCCTCGCTCCCCTCAGGGGTCCCCTCTGCTGGGCTGGTCTTGCTTTAGCCCCACACGGGTGATCCGGTGATCCATCTTTGGAAATCCCGCCTCAGCCACTCCCCGCAACTTAGTCTTAGGTAAAAAAACAAAAAATACTATGTAGTTCTGTATTGTGTACCAATATGGAACTATTTTAGTTCTTTTAAATTGATTAAAATAGATTGTTAAATTTAATTTCACTTTACACCATGTAATGACTAGAGAAAATGTATAATTGTGGTTCATACAATGTCTATTCAAAAAAGCTAGTTTACATTACTTACATTTAGTACCACTGTCAGTATACGTAGGTTTGAATCTACTACACTGATGCCCATTTTGGTTTTGTACTACCTGAAATTTTTGTCTTTCTCTCCTTTTGGACTCACTGAAAATTATTTTATCTCATTTTATCTCTAGGATTGCTTTTTAGCTACAGCTTTTTTAAGTGATTGGATTAAGATTTACAATATGAATGTTTAATTTGTGACAACTTCCAAATAACATGAAGCATTTAATGCATATCGTTAGAACCAAAGAACAATGCAACCTATTTACTCCTTGTCTTATACTTTTGTTATATCACTTAATTTACATGTTTTAAGCCCCACAATAAATTGTTAATTATTCCTGATTTAAGTATGTCATTATCTTTCTAATGTTATCTTCTCATTCAATATAATCATACCTCCAGAAATCTATCCTGAAGACTTAACCAAACCTGCCTTTAAAAGATCCTCAATGAAACGGTATTTAGTCAAGTGAAAATAAGGCAGCAACATAAAGGATATACAGTAGAGGAATTGTTTCCTGGTTGTGCCTACTTAGAACAGAACACTTGAGGCCCTTGAAGTATACATTTCAGAGACACTTAGGCTCAGAAAATGCTCATCATCTAAAGGTATGTGAAGATAAGCAAAACTGTGGCGCTTTCTTCCCGGGTGCTTGAAACTATACTTGAGGAAGGAGAGAAAAAGGGAAAGAATGATGCATACTTGGGAGCAGAGTAGTTCATTTTAAATCCTTTCTCCCAATATATGTGTTTAAATTTATTTCTAATGTGATGTGCAATACTGATTTCAGGAATTTTTTTTCATTTGAGGATGCAAATTATATGACGTCTAAAAATATTACTGAGCTTTAATTTCATTGTAACCTTTCTTTCATGTAAGATTTATTTTTACATTGTTGTATTTGTAGTTTTGGGGGGGTTCTTATGAACTCCAGGATGGTTATTTATCTACTTATCCCTCAAAAAATATGAAAGTCAATTATGCTTTTAAGAGATTTTAGTAAAATAAAGGGAGTCATTTTATCCATTAAAAACACTATTTTCCAGAGATTTTCCTTCCTTTGTGTAGGTACAGATTTCTCAGCTATCACTTCTCTTCTGCCTTAACAATTCCTGCAGTAGGGCCGGGGAGATGGCTCAGCAGAATAACCGCTTCCCTGCAAGCGCAAGGGTCTGAGTTCAATCCCTGCTTCCACGAAAAATATTAATTATAATAATAATAATTCCTGCAATATACCTCTGCTGTTAGTGAATGGTTAGTGCTTATACATCTGACTTTATTACCTTCATTTTCTAAATGATCTCCTCACTACTTCACAGTGTTTTGAACTTTGTAACTTTCTACTCTAGGAGACCCAGTTTAGTGTTTTTATATTTTCCATCTCTTCATTGTATTGATATTGTCCTTTATCTTTTTAAACAAAGAACATATTTGTAATAACTCTTTCACCATTTTTACTTGCTAAGTCTAACTAACATGTGATTTCTCTGTGCAGGGGTTGTGCTTTGTTTTGTCTCTTTTTTCAGCAACTGATATTTCTCATTTTCCTCTTCCCTTCTTCTTTAATAACCTTTTGCTTGTATAATAAGCCTAGCAAATATATTTTTGGCTGCTGAATTTTGTTATATTATTTTTAAATTATGATGCTTTTTCTGGGACAATTTCGTTATTATGAATTGATTTGATTCTGTTAGTGTTAGTTTTTATGCTTTTTATTATAGCATAAATCCAGAGCTATTTTTAGACTATAACTAATTTGCTCCTTAATAGGCCTCTGGCTCATATCTCATGGGTCAGAGGAGTCTTTCAGTCTGAATAATGGAAACATAAACTCCCACCATGTCTAAACTCAAAGGATTAATTATTGTAGCCACTCTCATGGTGGTTCTTTTCTCATCCTGAAACAGTTTTGTCGTGTTCAAGTAAGAGAAGTATTTTGGCACTTCATGGAATCCCCCACGGTAAACCTCTGAAGTCTCATGTACTCTGTATCTCCTTCCTTTCTGACGCTTTGCTCTGCAGAAGTTAGCCATGCTGATAGCATGGAACGTGTACACTGTCCTCTTAATTCAACAAATTATCTAGTCTCCGTTCAGCTTGTAGCCTGGAAAGCCCCAACCTGCCAACTAGGAACCACAGGACTACTCTTATTGTTCTGTTTCTCTCAGGAGCTCATTCTCCTGAGCTTCTTGACCACCACTGAGTAATCATTGGGATTTGAAATGTCTTCCCACAGTTCATGTGCAAAAGGCTTCGCCACCCACTGCTGGGCTTTCTGAGGAGTGACTGGCTCCTGAAGGCTCCAGCGTCATCGAGTGCATTCACCCACTGATGAGATCATAATCTGATGACATCAGTAGGAGGTGGCAGAAACAGGAGGGGCAGCCTGGATGAATGGCATGGACTGTGAAGGCGTGAGCCTGGAGACGCATCTGGTCCCCAGTCCTCTTCTTCTGGCTGTGTCACCTTCTCTCTGCTTGCTGGTTGCTGTGAGCGGAGCTGTACTCCTCCACCACACCCTTCCTCCATGATGTTTCCGACTTTACCCAGGCCTGAGAGCAATGGAGCCCCCAGCCACAAACTGAACCCTCTGAAGTCAGGAGCCAAAGTCAATCTTTCTTCCTTTAAGTCGCTCACTATAAATTACTTTGTCACAGCAAGGAAAAGCTAGCCAGCCCAGCCATGTTTTAAAACTTGCTTTGTATGCTTTATTTCGCTGGTCTTAACAGCTGTCAAAGGTAGCATGTCTATCTAGTCCTTGTTACTCTAAAATGGCCCACATAAAGATTGATAATTTATAAATGATGTACATGTAAGACACAGATCACACCCAAATTCTCTACTTCTTTCTGCCTTCCAGTAGGCTTAACCAGCAGGATGCCTTGGCAGGAAATTCCTGGGAGGAAGAGATAGAGGTCCATCCCACAGGATGTGTCACGTGTTAGCTTGTGCAGCCAACACTTCCGAGGGCACTGGGACCATCTAGTTACAGCCAGAGCCCCTACAAGCAGGGCCCATCCTGTGGCTGCCCTACCTGCCAGGTTCTCGGGACACTTCTCCCTCTCTTTTGTCCTTCAGGTCTGCGGATGAAAATGGTGGGCTTTCTGTCCCGGCTATTCCCTGGATGTGGCACAGCCTTTGCTTTTTGTTCTTATATTGTCCTACGCACACCTCTGTAAACTGGCTTCCTTAACATCTCTCTGGTTAATCCCTCAGTGAGTCATTTTCTGTAGGAACCCCCCCCCCCAAGCCACACTATTAATGCTCCCCTGTGAAGCCACAACCAGAACATGCCAGCTCTCACCTCAACTTCCTGTTCTTTCAGGTCTCTGCTTCCACAGCTCTTAGTCTCCCTGCTCTTTAGCTAATCCTCCGTCTAGTCCCTTCTTCTGGTTTTCCCAGCCTTCCTCTACTTTCCAGCTTTGTTTTTTCCTAACTCCAGCCTAGATTCCATTAGTCACCATATCACCTACTTTGATGTTAATGGGTTTTTTTTTTTTTATTTTTCATTTCTGTTTCTAACTTCTCATCTCAGTGATAGAGATTTTGAAGCAGGCTGAGCCTTTGTTTATCTTCATAATGAAGAGTTGAATGACATCATGGCCTGAGAGCCATTGTCCTACAGGAGCACTTTGAGGATAAAAAGAGGAAGCTATTAATTATTACACAAAGACAGCAGGACGAAGGAAGTGGGTATGTGGACCCCTGGCTCACGAGTGTCTTCCAGCTCTGGAAAGCTCTGATGATATTCCTGTCAGTCCAAGAGAGTAGCTTTGTTATTATCATGAGGCTTGCAATAAGCCCTTCTTAGTGATCACAACAAATATTTGGGAAAACAAAAATAAGAAATTAAATGCCATGAGTCATGAGATCTGAGGACACTGCAAACAAAGATTCACAGCTACGTGTTTCTTTCTAGGCTCACCTGACTGCTGCCTTCCGGAGGCCCTATTCCTAACACACCAAGGAATTCACAGAGCGATCTCCGACAGGTATGGGGGCGAGCCTGGCGCCCTCCTGCCTTCTTACCCCCTCACTCCCAGTCCTGGTTTTTGGTTTCAAGCCACCCAGAGGCGGATGTGCTGCCTCTGTGCCGCCTCCCATCTCACAACAAAAGCCCTCTCGGACTAAGGAAGCGCCCTCCCCTGGCAGCTGGGGGTTGTAACCCTGAGCTGCAGGTCTTGGCACAACTCCACACATGGCCTGCATTCTGGCACAAATCAGTCCCTTTATCTAATTAGCAGCCTTACAACTTGCCACCTGCCCCACCGCTTAACCACGAAAGATGCAATATGGGCTGACTAGCTCGAAGCCAGGGTGAGGACACAGAAAACGGAAAGCTGATCTTGGTGGGGCCCGTCCCTCTGGACTATAGACATCTGCAAGCCGTGGCCCACCCACAGAGCCAAAGTTCGAAGGCAGGCTGAGAACAAATCACTTTCTGTCCTCTTTTCAGGACTCACCTTGGTGTCTCCTGAGCCCCTGGCCTCCTGGAGGCTGGGCCCGCTGACCTCTGCTGGAAGGACCTTGTGGGTGTCCCCTGCCTCCCAGCTTGCTACCTGCAGGTCAGGAGGAGGGAGAACTGCACCTCACGCTTGAAACTGCCCAGCGGCCTCGGCTTGCCACAGTGTGCACCCCGACACAGATGCTTTAGCAACAGCCCCGACCGAGCGTGAGGGCCCTTTCTGACTTAAATGCAAAGCCTCGCTCTTGTTACTGGCCCCAACTCCAGATCCATATTACCCAGATGTTTCCTGATGCGCATCTCTGCCTCCAGTGCGAGTAAAGAATTCTGGAAACAAAGAAAAAAGACATTCAACCTACGCTGTGGAAAAACAAGCATCTTCATTCATTCTAGATATAATGAATCTAGGTGCTACAAAATCAAACCAGTGCATTCTGAAAATGCGGGTGGGGAAGCAAGAGAGGACTCCCATTCAGGTCACAGCTGGCACTCTGGGGTCACCCTGAAGATTTTCTTTTCCAAGAGCAGAAGTGGATCCTACGGCAGCATATTCACCAACGACTTCTGCCATTAAAATATACTGAAATTTACCACCATTATATGCTTTATACAGGGGACTTTTGTTTCATATGTGCATAATAAGTTCCTGTCTCATCATTTTATTGTCATGTAATAGTTTTAGATTTCTTGTTTTTATTGTTAGGGTTTATGAGCCTGTACCCAATATCAATGACAGAAACTAGGGTGTGATTGTGGTTACCACATTGACAACTGGTCAAGTGTGAAAACTGTAGGAAAAGAAGTCAGAGGTAGAAAGTCCTCACTCTCTCTCTATTTTTTTGGTAGCGCAAGCTGTACTACCTTAGCTTTACTATCAGATTAGACACTCCAGTTGGTGCTGGTCTTGAGCCACAGGGCTTCTCCTCGTGCCTCAGCCAACCGACTTCAGAGGCCGCAGATCTAAGTGACAGACTTCTTGATATTCAGCTCAAGACTCCTCTTGACAATCCCTCAGTTCTTATTTGTTAACTTATGTTTGTTAAATACAATACCTCTGGGGTTTCTGAAAAGAAGTCAGTGTTTTGTATCTGTTGAAGCAAAAAAAAAAAAAAAAGCCCTGCTAGCATTCTCTCCTCCTACGGGGCTCCCCAAGCCGAGCCAGGAGCAACCAGATTAAATAGTTGTGCTTGGAAGCAAATCCAAAACATCCATTGTTTAGACAAAGAAGGAAATATAAGCTCAAAAACAAGAGCATCTTTCTAAAAAGTTCTACTTTTCTTCTCCAACCTTCTTCTGTTAGGGTTGCCACCACTGTGTTCAACATAGACTGAAACATTCCTCTGGGAGTTTGTCTGATTGGCCAATTCTAATAATGCTTACCTGGCATTAAACTTAACCTTACGAAACAAAAGTCTTTAGTACTTAAGAGATGATATCTTTCTGGCAAGCAATTACCTGCTCACTTCTTCTGTTATCGGGCAGTTCCTTTAGCAATGGCTCTCCAATCAAAAGTATTCCGGGACCTTCTTGCCTCAGAGAAGTATGGGGTGTGAGTCAGTACAGGAGAAACCAGCTCTGCAGTGCAACAAGAGAAAAAGAAGATGAATGCAAAAAGAAAGGTACACACTGTGTCCGGGAAATGGCGTGGCTATGGTGGGAGTTCCCTGTGGTGAGCTTCCTGTGGCCTGTGCCTTTCTTTTATGTGGTCCGCATGCTGTGGGCACTCACAAGAAGTTCAGCACATGGGCCCTGCCCTTGCCCAGGGATCTTGTCATGGCTAGGTCCCTCCTATCTCTCCAGAGAGTTTGGTCACCCTAACTCCTCTTGTCACTTCTGTCCAGACTTCCAGGTCCCCGAGGACAGGGAGTGCTCAGACTTAGTTGCCACTCTACCCAGTGCATAGGTTCATAAAAGGCACAGAGTGTGCAGTGACCTTCTCATTGCTTAGGAACTATGAGTAATAGCTAAAATTCCATGACTTTGAGAATTAAAACTTTGCCTTTATAGTCCCAGTAATCCCTCAGTAGTCTGTAGTATGCTATGATCAGTCAGTGCATGACATCAGTGTTTGGCCATCATACAACAGTGGAAAGGACATGTTCCCTGAATCTGTGACTCTAAATATTAAAGAAAATCAAAATTTCACCAGCATCTCATTTGAAACTTGTTGAGTAACTCAGAGGAAGTTACATAAACCCAAAACACCTGACTCAGAAACACCTGAGAGAAATCTGCTTCATCACATAGCAGACTTTAGGAAGAGGCTTTAGAGTCAGTTATAGTGTTCTCAACTTGCCCAGCAGTCATGCTGATTGACAAACAGAATGTCTTTCCCTCCAGACTATCTCATCCACCTCTGCAAATTCCACACTGGATACAGCAGAGTGGGCAAGAATGCAAAAAAAAAAAAAAAAAAAAAAAAAAGGGGGGGGGCCTGTGGTTTGGAACTGGCCCAAGCTCAACTACCACGGAAGAGCAGTGTGACCCAGGGCTGGAATACTCACTGGTTGTGTGACTCCCTGGCTCGCTCTGAAGTCATCAGTTCTGTGGGATGCTTTAGAAAAAAGGTAGGCAGCCAGGGGTTAGCCCAGTGCTAAGGTGTGGCCATTCCAAGCCCACAAAACTCTGACGAACAAAAAGCTGCAGTGCTCGCCCGGTGTCCAGCCAGGGTTGTGTGTGAATTCCCCTGCGATGCATCTTTAAGAGTATTAGCCAGACCTGCAGGCCCACATCTGTGCTGAGACCTTCAAGCAGGTCTAGAAAACAGGGATCTGCGATCTGGGATGGCAGGACGGCAAGAGTCTGGGACCGAAGACCTGGCCCCGTGCCTCCCTGAAGCCTTACCTTACCGAGCTCATGGGCGGTGCTGTGCAGTCCTGGCACCGTGGGAAGAGAAGAGCAGGGCGGAGGGAAAAGAGACAGCGTTCATGTTCTGCATTCTGCACAACCAGGTGCTCAGTCTTGGTTCTTGGGAGGTCAGTGGAGGAAACAGAAAGCAGTGTTAGTTGACTGTGATTTGTTCCCAAAGGCTTTGCTTCATGCAGGAAACACTGTAGGAGGGAACCATCTACTCTAACATGTTGGTAAGCTTTAAAAACAAACTCAGGGTGATCACTGTATTAATGCTTCTGTTTGCTCTATAAGCATATGAAACTTATGAGTGACCCGTAAACTAAAGCCTGGGCAGAGAGCACACAGTTAAACACCCTTCCTTACCAGAGTTCTAGTGGCTGTTCAGCGCTGTGAACATGAACAGAATACGTTTCTCTTTTTATTTTTTTTTTATTTTTATTTTTTTTTTTTGGCAGAACTAGGGATTGAACTCAGGCCCTTGGGCTTGCCAAGGAAGCTCTCATTCTACTGAGGCATCCCCCCGGCCCCCCAGAATACATTTCTCTTGAGTCATAGTCTCCCTCTTCTGTATAAGGAAGATGAAGTCAAGTTTCTTTTCTTTTTTATTTTTAAAGAAAATAAAAATAGAAAAAAAAAACAATTTCACTACAAAAAATGATAGTAATTCAACAATCAAGTTACTAAGATCACTTCTGCCTTCAAAATTATGGTTCCCCGTGCCTAGGAATGGATTCCTACGAATGGTATATGTCAGTTAAGAAGAAAGCAGGTCATAGGAAATTCATCTGTGGCAATGGTTGTCAGTGAAAATTTGCTGCTCTTCTTTGTCATCCTGGAGGAATTTGTGAAAGAAGAGATTGTTTCAATGTGTAAGAAAGAGGGTAGGGCTGGAGGGCACAGGCTTCTAAGCCAGCAGTCTGCAGCCAAGGACATAATGTTTAAAAGCAGGGTAGAAGCTTTGGAAGTAATTGTCCCAGAAAGGACCAAACGTAGGCAGCAAGGGTGAGAGGGGCCTAAGTGAGCTCATAGGAAACACACACTGGAGGGCTCTGGAGGACAGCAGGCAGCCAGGAGAGCCTCTAACCCAGCCCAAGGGAAGCTCAGGGTTGCAGGGATGCGGGGAGAGGGGGAGCAGCAGGAGTTGCAATACCGAATGACCACTGCTCCGGGCCTCTTGCAAATGAGGGGGCTCTTGTGTCCTCTCTTCCCAAGAGCACTGTCCCCGAGGTAGCATCCTGCACCCCACACTGCATCCCCGAGGTAGCATCCTGCAC
>NW_004524610.1:8243086-8246321 GCF_000260255.1 Octodon degus
CCACACTGCATCCCCGAGGTAGCATCCTGCACCCCACACTGCATCCCGCGGCTGCTTTCAGACTGCACAGCTGTACTGCAGCCATCCCCGCTCAGTTTGCTTGACGCATCACTGTGCGCATGAGGGGGCGGGGATGAACCAAGCATTAGACCAGATTCCTTTCTTATCCCCTACAATGTGCCCACCGTGGCTGAGGACCGAAGTTCCACAATTAGAGAATTTTAGTCATTGTCTTAATGCACTCGTGCTCGTCAATTCCCCTAAAGTAAATAGAAAATTAAATTTATTGACAGTGTAAAGGAAGTACTTTCTCTGTGTCTGTTGTCATCCTCACCTTTCCTCTCTGATATCTTCATGGGGATTCCGTCTTACCCTTCCTTGTCACCCTTTCCATCCACCCACCATTCAATTTTTCTTCACTGAACAAATATTAAGTGCTTATCTTGGGCCAGATTCACTGGAATAAAACAGAAAACAAGGTTCCACCTGCAGGAGCTCCTATGCTGGCCATCTGCATGGACATAACAAGGTACATAAATATTCCCCATAGCGTGCACTGGCAGTGCTGGAGGTGAAGCTTGGGGCCACACACAAGAGGGGCACGTACCCTTCCCCTGAGCGACAACCTCACTCCAAAGGCACTATGAAGAATGATCCGGTGCTGGGTTCTGAGCAGGTATTCCACAGTATTTATTCAGTTAATGCATTTATCCAGAGGGAACAAGAAATAAGCACCACAGGATAACAAAGGGCATTTGTATTTTCTCTCCGTTCAACTCAGAACAGAAGGAGAGCTGGGTAGGACCAGGACACCAGGGCAGGGGAAGTCATCTTCCAGCACTCGTCGCTCAAAAAGCGAACATAGTGAAGCGAAGTTCACCAAATGCACAAAGGCAAAGTAATCATTGAGGTCTCCTCCAGGTAAATATTAAGCACCGTGCTGGACTTTTGCTTCAGTTTTTTCATCCATGGGGAATAGCAGTAAAGCAGTATGTCCTGCCATCAATCATGATCATTATTATCATTGCTGTTCCTGATAAACACGCCATTCCCACTTAAAGGCCATGCAGTGCCTGCTGTCCCCCCAGCTCTTCTCCTTCCAGATTGCTGTCTCCAGTTCACTTGCGAAGGCAAGGATTCACAGACTCAGCCTCTCCTTTGTCCACTGAATTGGCAAGGGAAAACATTTTCCACCGTCAAACAGCAGAAGAAGGCCAGCTTGCTTCACGGGGTTTTACATCCATGTGTACAAACATCTTGACACGGTGCAAGGCTCCTGCTTTCCCTTCAGTGTGCCTCCGAGACTGAACTTAACGTCGGAAGATCTCTTCACGTCACAGTACATTTGTTTCTATTCAGAAAACTATTCAAGTTTTACATTACGGTGTCACATCCAAGGTAGTTCTTCTTTGTGCTTGCTGATGAACTTGGAAGACAATGGCACTGTCCTTACTTTGAACACAGTGGTAGGTGAGCCTTGTTGCCAGCATCTTCACCTGCCTCATCCCTGGAATCATCCTCCACCATGACCACACCATCACTCCAGGGTCATCCTCTAGCTGGCTAGTGTTTCTTTTTACCCATGCACATCTCTGATTTGCTGTCTGATTGCCGAGTTTTGAAGGGGACAGCAACAGCACACGGAGCTGACTGTGTGCTCTGTCATTCAGAGTCTCTTCCTTCTGCATCCCTACTCTCACCTCTCACCACACCCCAGCTCACCTCTGACCCCCACAGCTTCCTGGGCCGCTTCATCACTAACTTGGCCTGAGTCTGAGGAATGATTCATGGAGCCATAAACTCAGTGGAACAGACCTTAAAGGTCAACTAATTCAACCACTTGACTAAGTGGAAAAACCAGCTTTTATTTTCATTCTTTCTTCCTGCCTTTCCCAACCCAACTACACACTTAAGAACAGTGCCTCTAGCTGGCGTGGAACTTCCTGCTCTGGACATATGCTTAACCAAAGTAGGCTTGTCTTGCTTTCTGAGATGGTTTAGACACAGTGCTTCCAGCAGTCGATGGTAGATCAAAATTAGAGCAACTTTCAGAAGAGAACTGATGATTCTGAGACCTACAAACGTCACCAGGGAGAGTTGGCCATGCCTTCAAAAGCAGTTCAAAGGCTAGTATATTCATCTTCTTTATTCCATTTATTTTATGAGCAGTGACGCAATGCTCTGTTGAAATACTATGAAATACTATGTTCAAGATGGAAATTAGAGTGATAGATTCAAAACCTAGTATATGATAAAGGTGTCTCTCACAACTCTGGGGCAAATTTTAACTTGAATAACTGGGACAACTGGCTATTAGGTAATTAAATATATACCTGAGAACATAAAAATAAATTTTAAATGAAGTAAATTATCTAAAAATAAAAATGGGGGGCTGGGGAGATAGCTCAATAGAATAAGTGCTTGCCTGGCAGGCTCAGGGTCCTGAGTTCAATCCCCGGTACTGCAAAAAATAAATAAATAATAAAAATAAAAATGAAATCCTGAAGGTACTAGAAAAAAAGTATGTATGAAGTCCTTATTAACCTGCAGGTACTCAAAGGCTTTCTATGTCTCTAAATCCAGATACAATGAAAGAAAATATTGATGAATATGATGATGTAATTTCAAAAATAAAATAGCATGGCAAGAAAATGAACAAAAACACATTTGACAAATAAGATCAAGAGACAACTGGAGGGCCGGGGAGATGGCTCAGTGAAATAAGCACTTCCCTGGCAAGCACAAGGGTCTGAGTTCAATCCCCAGTTCTGCCAAAATAGAAAAAGAGACAACTGGAGAAGTAGAAAAATATATAGGTAACACAAATTCTTTTTATATCCAGAGAGAGAGAGAGAGAGAGAGAGAGAGAGAGAGAACAAAAGATAGCCCACAACAAGAAAATGCTGCACAAATATTTCACTCAAAGTAGAAGAGGTATTATATAATTATAATGAGATATCTATCACACATCTTAAGGCAGAAAGCTAAAAGAGTTTCTCCCATAAATTCCTGGTAGGTTTCGCAAAGCTTCTATGCACTGGGATTTAGAATGTCTGACAGAACTGCAAGCGTGTTTACATGTGATCCAACTATCCCACTTCGAAGAGTTTATCAGAAAATATTCTTCCAAAAAAAAAAAACCAACCTTTCAAGGGGCTGAGGAGATGGCTCAGTGGAATAAGCACGTCCCTGGCTAGCACAAGGGCCTGGGTTAATCCCTGGTTCCACAAAAAAA
>NW_004524610.1:8247676-8249070 GCF_000260255.1 Octodon degus
GCAGGGAGCCACCAAAGGGCTGAGCCCGTGGTCCCTCCTGGCAGTTTCTTCTTGTGTTGGTCAGTTTTTCATTGCTGTCATCAATACCTGCCATAAACACCTCACAGATGAGGGAGGGCCACTCTGGTTCTTGGTTTAGGAAGCACCATGGCAGGGGGATGGTAAAGATACCCTGAGAATTTTTTAAAAGGCAGGAATTGCCGGTGCCCCAAAGTTCCCTTCAAGGGCACCTCGCGTGACATAACGGCCCCACTCCAGCCTTCGCCTCCTGGTGGTACCACTCCTCCCTCCTCTCACAGTGGACGCCACACTGTGAACCAAGCTTTGGAACATACAAACGGTTGGACTCCATCCAAAATCCAAAATGTAGCCGTTCCTAAAGGCAAGATGACTTGTGCTTAGAAGCAAAGAATATTCCTAACAATCCCATTTCCCCAGACAAATTATCCTGGATTTTTTTCTTGGACTATAATGTTTTCATTTTGAATTGGGAAGGACAGCAGGACAAAGAAGAAGTCTGACCAGCCTGCACAAGCAGCTGCCGAGGAATGGCAGCTCTAGATATGTCACTTCTCTCTGAAGCCTCCAGTGGCTCTCAAATGACTTCAGGAGATGACCAGCCCTCCCAAGATCTGCCTCCAGACCAACTTCTCCCCAAAGACAACCTCTGCCCCCCTATCTCCCGCTGCTGCCTGCATTCCACCTGAAGACCGCCCCCTCTTCCCTGAGGACTACGCATACCGTCAGCCTCTTGTGTCTCTGGGGGTGCTGCTCGCCTTCCAGAGGTCTATTTAAAATTGCAGCTGTCCTGTGCATCAAATGCCACTTTTTCCCAGACCCTTAATATACCACCAAAGGATAACTAAGGAATTAGATGAGCCTTCCCACAATTTATAAGAACCTGTGAAGATATTCCCTAAATACAATCTCCCCATTTCCATGTAAAAACAAAGCATTTCTTAAGTAAAGGAAGCCTAAATACAAAAATCCGAGGGCCACACCCACCACCTGTTCTGCAAGACTGCTGCCGGGGGAGCCACATAGAAGTGCCGGGGGCTGCCACACCCCAGCTCTCTTTTTCAAAGCAAGCGTCGTCTTTCTTTTTGCCCATAGCATGTGCTTTTCTGTTTCCTTTGGTCTCAAATTCATTCCACCCTACAAAGCGGTTGTTTGTTTAGACTCCTGTATTATTTTCCCTGCTACTTCCAAAAAGCAGGCTTTGAATCTCGTTGGCCATCTCGCCCCCGCATCGCTTAGCGGGAAACGTCGCCCAGAGTAGGTGCTCGGTATTTTAGTGGCCTCGAAGTGCAAACGAACAAATGAAGAGAAGCATAGATTGAAAACTCCACCAATGATTAATGAGCGTGCGCTGCCAGTCTGTGTGACCTCTCTCC
>NW_004524610.1:8249170-8259585 GCF_000260255.1 Octodon degus
AAGAGTTTATCAGAAAATATTCTTCCAAAAAAAAAAAACCAACCTTTCAAGGGGCTGAGGAGATGGCTCAGTGGAATAAGCACGTCCCTGGCTAGCACAAGGGCCTGGGTTAATCCCTGGTTCCACAAAAAAAAAAAAGAAAAAAAAAATCTTCCAATAGAAACTATGCCCATGTAGGATTATTAAAATAAATCACTGCAATATTGACGATCATTTTAAAATATTGGTAACAACCTAAATACCCATGAATAAGAGAGTGGTTGAATAACACATGGTAGCCACACGATGGAAGACTATTCTAACAGGAAGTACGAGTAGGTCTCTGTAAGCCAACAGGAATGATTTCCAGGATCTATTGTTAGGTGGAAAAAGCAAAGCTTGTCTATAACAAGCTATTTTTAAATAAGGTAGAAGAGGAATTTAGAAAATGTACATATATCCTTTTTTTACATATTTGGTAGAGTCTCACTGTGCAGCTCGGACTCGTAGTGATCTTGTTTTCAGCCTCCCTAGCACTGTGATGACAAGCATGCGCCACCATGCCCAGACTTGGTCACTGCCTCAGCACACCCAGGCATAGGGCCAGCGAGGCATGTGGTGCCGGGAATTGAACCTCGGTCCCTGTGCTTGCCTAAGCAGGCACTTAGTCCACTGAGCTATCTTGCCAGCCCTGTGTCACCTCTTTTTAATAACTCTGGCCTGTGGAACTCTGCTAATGTCTCCTATCTACATGCAAACATGGATGGGGACCAGGTGTGGTGTATGCCTATAATCCTTGCGCCCTCAGAGGTTGAGGCAGGATGATGTCAAGCATGAACCCATCCTGCGCAACTTACTGGAGGCCTTGCTTGAAATAAAAATCCAACATAAGGGGCTGGGAATGTAGCCCAGTATGAAGGCCCTGGGTTTAATCCCTGGTATCAAGTAGGGAATAAAAAATAAAGGCAGAACTCAACAATGGAATGCAGATAGAAGCCAAACCATGAACCACATTAGTGGGGGTGGGAGACCAAGCCACCAGACTTATTAGGGCACTATCTAGACTTGTGTGCATCCAGGTGAACACACTGTTCAGGAAAGGGCCCACCCGTCAGGCTCTGTGGCTCCATTCTACTCAGGAAGGCCACACCAAGAGAGGCCCAACGGACCGGCACTGACATAGGAGGGTCATGAGCCGGGATGGAGGGCGTGAAGCAGCTTGCCTCCCGGCTCTCCCGGGCCTGGTCCTTGGGGGACCTGCTCCTTTCTGCTGAATGTCGGCTTTTGCTCATCTGTAGAAGGCAGAAATGAATGTCCCGACTGTACAGCCCATGTGCCCCCCAGGAGCAAGCCACACTAAATCACGCAGATTGTGTGCGGTGGGGCCACTGTGGTCTGCCTGAGTTCATTCTCCTGTTTCCATGACTCACACTGATGTCATCATCTAAACAATGAGGAGGAACTTTCAAAAGACTGGAGCTCCACCTCAGAGAAACACACAGCAAAGCAGCAGAGAGAAAGGGGACCAGGCACAAGCACCGCCCCCAACCTGAAGCAAAGTCGCTGTTCAAGAGAAAATGGCATGTGGCACACAAGCTCTGTGCACATAGCAAAGAAAGGTCAGTCTCACCCTCAAGTTCCACTTCTGTGGGGAGTGACCGCCACTGCTTGGCCATGCCTGTAGCCATCCAGGGCTGGGCTGAGCTAGGCAGGGTGACATTTGGAAATATCAACTGAGGCGTTTCCTCCCCACTACACCTCCTGTGGCGCTGGCCTTTCACCCACCCCATCACCCTTCTATATCACGGCTGTGCAGAAAGGTGGCCAATGGAGCCCAGTTCAGACAGGGAGAAAACAATTTTGGGAGCATCCGATTTTTAAATATCTAGCCCTGGAGAGAACAGGAAAAAGTCATAAAAGCATAAGGGAGATTTGGAAAAATATATAAGAAGTTAGATGAAGTCTTAGAACTTCCACAATAAATAATGCAGATGTTGGGTCTTAGAGAGGAAGCAGAAGGAGGACCTGGGCCAACTTCTATTGCTGCCCTCTAAAGACCGTGGAAAACCCCGACTCTGCTGAGTGCCACCAGAGACTTGCTGAGTAGACCTTCCCACGGGCAGTGGCTTGTCCAGCTTACAACGCCCTAGTGCAGATATGTGTCCTCCTTTTCCCAGCCATCCCAGAGCCCTGCTGAGGCCATTACTGCCTAGATTTCGGCCCTACTTGTATGTGAACAAATGCCTTTGTGCTGTGTTCAAATCACACAGCTGTGCAAAGCATGTTTCCTAGTGCACTCTGAAGAGGTAAGGTCTTGTGCCACATTCACAACTTGCATGAAGTTGGTCCTGACAAACAGGATTTGGGGGGCTTAGAGGATTTAGAGGGAGAGGCTGTGCTTGCTGTGCTGTGGGAGCAGAGGACCTGTGAACAGTGGGGGTCCCATCTCACTGCACCCCTAAACAACCTGACCCTAGTGGGGTGACACAGCCAACCCTGGGAAGTAGAATACCTATGAATGCAGGAGCCTAAGGTGCTTGACCGACAGAGTGAGAACAGGCCAGGACAGCACCAGTACCCACAGAACCAAGGGGAGTGCTTCTGCCGGCTTCCTGGCCCCCCAGAAGCCTTCCTGGAACTCACATGCAATCTTCAGAATTAATCTTCTATCCCCACAGAAAAACAGAGGTTGAAATGGAAAGCAGGTGTGTCATTTCCAGAAAGTTACCCTCCTTGCACATCTGAGTCTGTAAACTGAGACTCACACAAATTACCACTGTAACACTACAAAATTGCATGTGCTGTTAACTGGCTACCTTGGAAGTCTCTGATGTTAGCACAGGTGAGTTTATTACCTTTAGAAGAGTCCTGCATCTTACCGCACAATCCAGCATTCTTCTAACCTTTCCCTTCCTGAATGCTTAAATTACATTCGCATTTCATTTTTAGGAATTCACAGCAGTAGATATCCTTTGGCTTAGCCAATTAGAGCTACCTTACCAGCTCGCATCACACACAGGCACCGCGGTCGTCGCAGGTCTGGTGCTAAATTCACACGTAATTTTCAACTTCATCGTGTGTGCTCGCCTTCTACCAGAGGAAGCATCGTGGGAGGGCGGTGGCACTTGCGGAAGGGACCCAGGCCCACCTGCGGCCATGCCCTCGGCCCTCCACTTCAGGGCTCTCCTGTCTGCAGTGGCCGCCTGGGTTGGTTCCCGGGCTCAGGCTGTGAAGGAGACGTGGGCTTAGGTATGCTTTACGGCCTTTTGGCTCCTGCCGCTGTGATTTCATGCCAGCGGCTGGCAGAATACATCGTATATAACTCAATTACAGCCTTCGCCACGCCATTGTTTCCTGAAAGTACCATTCCAGAAGAGAAACATTGCCCCTTTTTTTTTTTTTTTTTTTTGGTGGAACCAGGGATTGAACTCAGGCCCTCCAGGGAAGTGCTTACTCCACTGAGCCATCTCCCCAGCCCCGCCCTATTTAGTTTGAAGTCTACAGAACTTATCCTTAAAACTTGCCAAAGCCCAATTCCTACACAAGGATTTTTGAATGAAAGAATCACACACATAAGCACTGATAGATTTCCGATAATGTCACCATAGAGAAACAGGCAGAAGAAAAAAGGGAAAAGGGCTTTATTATATTTGGGGACTCAGAGAATCTGGGGAAGATGAGGGATTCTCTGAGCTGGAGCAAGGGAAGGCTGAGGCTTTCATGCCCTTTCGCCAGGGGTGGCGCTTGAGGAGATGTTTACTAATACCTGAGAAAGTGGCTGGGGCCTTCCCTGAGGCCGCGGGAAAGGTGAAAAGAAACTGCACCCTGGGCTGAGTTGGAGAAGAAGGGGGAGCCCGTCTCTGGGAAGATGAGCTGTTGTTTTAAGCCTTCTGCTATATTAAATGACCCCCATAGTGATTAAGCAATTTATACTAGAACCAGAACCTATCAGGCATAATTTGAACAGAGCGAACACAATCTCATCTTCAAGTTCAAAGGCCAGGTGTGCAGGCCTGGCGTGGTGGTGTGGGCCTTTAACCTCCAACATTCAGGAGCTGAGCCAGGAGGACTGCCATGAGTTCAAGGCCAGCCTGAAATACATAGCAAGACCCTGTCTCAAAAAAAAAAAAAAAAATCACAAGCGTAGTTTTGTTTTCCCTGGCCTTCTTTGGACTGGTGATACAGGTCTCTAAATGTTCCCGCTTTAAAACAGCCAGTTTGCTCCAGATTATAGGCAACCCCTGGAGTTGACTCAAATGCTCCACAGATGCCCACGTTCCTGCAGACACCCTTAGGAGGTGACACGGTGGAGGCCACCAATGTGCCTACAACAACTGCTGCTGTGTGGGAGGGTGCATGCGGTAGCCGCTGCACAGAAGTGGACGTGTGTCTGCCTTTTATATCAGAGTTAACAGACTCAAAGAAAGCCTAAATTCTCGGTTTTATGGGGGTAAGTAGGTGGAAGACCTCAGGGAACGGGACACAGAGCAGGGGAGACCATGTGGAAACTGTCCAATAAATTATGGGAGAGTCAACCGTAGGACAGTGCACTTTTCCCTCCTTGAAGTTTTTGTTTGACATAATTTCAGACTTAAAATTGTAAGAAGAATTGGGGTATTTCCTTGTACTTTTCACCCAGATTCTCAAAATAGTCAAAATTGAAAAATTCCAAACACGACGCCACTGACCACTGAGCATCTAACCACGTACCCTGAAGGCAGGGGCCTTCTTTTACAGAACCAAATGTAGCGAGCAATGCCACATTGGAACAAAGCATTTATCTAATGTGGAGATATATTTTTTAACTTTTTCCAGAAATTCACTTTATAAAGAACAATCAAACAAAAGCAAACAGCAAATCTGTTGAGCCACACTTTGCATCCAGCTTAGTGTCCTTTAACCAGGGGCAGTCCCACATGGGTCCTTCTGTATGTTCCGTGGCACTGCCCATTTGGGACCATGTGGCCAGCTGGGCTGCAGAATGTGCCTCAGCTCATGTGTGGCGGCCATCTCCTCTGCACAGGTGCAGGTGAGGCACTTTGGCAGGAATCCCACAGGAGTGCTGTGACACTGCTCAGTGCACTGTCATGAGGCACAAGGCACGTGGCAGGGTAAGCTGTTGGCCAGGTGGCTAAAGTGCTATGCGCCACGACTGTCCACCGAAAAGCTACTACTTTTTCCTCTGCCTAAGCAGGCGTTTAGTCCCCCAACCTGTACTGCCCACCCTTGAATGCAGAACTTCTTTCTCTCCTTATATGTAACTGAGAGAGAAACCTGGCTCCCATTGGCCAGAGTATATTTACTTATTTGCTTTCTATTAGGATATGCAGAATACTACTGTGTCTCTGTAAATGTATGGCACAGCTGAAACAAAAGAAGCTCCGAGGGCTGGCCAGATAGCTCGGTGAACTACAGCTCCTACTTCAGAAGAGCACAGTGGCCAGAGTTCAATTCTTGGCACGCTGTGCCAGCCCCACCCCCAGGGCAGACTGAGAATGATTGGGACTGGGTACGGTGGCACGTACCTATAATCCCAGCGCTTGGGAGGCTGAAAACAGGGGAATCACTATGAGTCTGATCTACATAGTGAGACCCTGTAGACCCTGTACCAAATACCAAAATAAATAAATAAATAAATAATAAAATAAAGATTTTCTTTTAAAAAAAAGAAGCCCCTAATTGTTCTGTTTATTGGATAATTAGGCACAAAGAACTTAATAAAAGTCAATCATATGATGTCTGAGAGACATCAGTTGATTTCTTCCAAAAATATAAGATACAGCTACTCAGAGACCTGGGGCGCTGTGATCCACAGCTTGAGGACTGTGGCCGCCTACACTAGATTGAGGGCTTCTTTGGAAAAGACAATGTGGCTCATGCATCAGGTAGTGTTGTGCTTTCCAAAGGCACCCCCATTTCCAGTGCTACCTCCTTGTCCAGTGCTACCTTCTCCCTCTCTCATAAGATATGCAGTCTCCTCCTCTCCTCCTGAATGGAGGGGCAGGGGCGCTGAGATCTCCCTTGTCATCAGGGGAGTGGACCAGCAGCAACACTACGGCAGTTCCCGTGTTCTTAACCTGATCGCTTAGTCCTTATTCCTAGCTGTCATAGCAGCCTCCATGTTCCAAGGAAGTCCAATTAGCAACTCACAGAGACCATGCATGGCTGGGGCTGCAGGAAGAGAGACAGGGCCCTTGCTGCTCACCCTTCCACCCTGAGTCACAGCCGCCCGCTGGAGCCTTCCTGCAACCCTGCCCCACAGAATCAGCAATCGTGATACAGCGACTGTTATGCTAAGCCATGAGATTTGGGGTGATTTGTGAGGGAGTAATGAAAATGGAATGACTCACTTTTTAAATTTACCTTAACAATATAGTATTTTTGAAGACTTTGGCAGACCAGCAAGTGTTGTTCATCAAATTGAATTGAAAAATGGAAGATCTCAAAGTACTAGTGATTCATCCAAACTTCAGAAAAGATTGCAGGAAGAAGACTACAGACATGTATGCTAAATATACTCTGGACCCAAGTATTAAGGTTTGAACTGTCTAAGGTTCAATGAACTCCTTAGGTAATTCTGTATTCTTGCCTTTTGCTTTGGTTGCCTCAAGGAAAAAAATCAGAAAGCTAATTTCAATCTCACTGTAACATGAAGTGACTATAGGACTGCTTTATTAAGGATTTTACTCAGCCAATTCAGATCAAGCAAACTGCTACTATAATTGGCTAACGCCAAAGGTGGCTGCCCTATCCCTGAACAGGTATTAATATTATGCCCCACAGAGAGAAGAAATTCTCATGCAGAAATCATCTTAACCTGAGCAAAAGGATAGAAATAAATGGAAGTGTTAAGGGAACAAACAAGACTAATGATTAGGAGAAAAAAAGAAAAAGCCTATGAAGGAAGGAGACCGTCAATTTATGTGCAGGGTAAAGAAAATCAAAAGAAGTTCAGTGGGCGGGAGATAGCTCAATAGAATAAGCGCTTACCTGGCAAGCGCAAGGGCCTGAGTTCAATCCCCAGTTCCACCAAAAAAAGAAAAAAGAAAAGAAAAGCCTCAACCCAGGGCTAAGCCTGGAAAGGGGCCACGTAGATGGTTCAGTAGAATAAGCACTTCCCTGGCAAGTGCAAGGGCCTGAGTTCAACCCCCAGTTCCACAAAAAAAAAAAAACAAGAAAAAAAGAACAAAATTCAGCTCTGTGAATCTGTCTGTTCCTGGTGGTGTTTTCACTGGGGTGGTGGAGGTAATCAAAATGCCATGCAGCTCCTTGCCCTGTCTGCATCTCTAATCATAATTCAAATTTATGAGTCTTCCCTCCCAAAGAAGCAGCTGATTGTGAACGTAGACCAAATCCTCTTTGCTCCTTCTTGTGTCAGGTAGAGAGCATAAGAAGTAGAGCACCTCATCTAGCCTCAGTTTGGGATGGCTTTCCCTGGAGAGCTCGCCTGGTGAGGTCTTGGAAGGAACAGGATGGACACCAAGGCAGAAGAGTTGTTGGCATGGAAAAGCATCCACTCTCCAGAAATGACTGCAATGTACTTCTGTCAAGATGATTGTTTTCCTTCTCACCTCCATTGCAAGACGCTCTTGCTCCTGATGAACAGAGCCAAAGCAACGTGACCAGGTGGGTGTGCAGAGAATGCACGGACCCTGCCACGTGGACGCCCATCCGTCACGGGCACTCTTACAAATCAAGAGCTGGGACACAGTGGTGTATGCCTGTGATCCCAGCACTCTGGGAGACTGAGACAGAAGGATCGCCGGTTCTAGCCCAGCCTGGGAAACTTAGTGAGACCCTGACTCAAAAGAACAAAAGCAGAATGGCTGGTAGTAGAGTTCGGTGTGACAGTCCTGGGTTTGATCCTCAGTATGAAAAACTAAATGTTAAAATGTGCAAAATTTACAATTGTAAACATCTAGCTCTTCTTCTGGTGGTTTTGTTATCTAAACTACATAAATAGATCTTTCTTTTTTAGTCTATGAACTTTTATGCTTTTGGAATTAGTTGTGCCTCTTTATGAAAGCAAAAGCCTAACCAAAATATTTTGTGCAGAATACAGTATTGTTTGGCATTTACATATAAAATAACAATAAAATTAAGATACGGGGGAGAGACAGACACATGTGGACACAGACAAGGAAATGGATGCAGACACACAGATACAGACACAGATCTTAACTTTTTTCCTCTGCAAACCAGCTTAAACAACAAAATGAAGTTAGTGGCTCGCGGTCAGTGCAGTCCCAGGTAGGGCTGCCTTCCTGCCAGGGCAGCTCCTCCATCCTGCTGCCTTCCTCATCCTCCCCCTCCCCTCCTGTGCCTCCAAACGCCTCCCCAGCTGGTGTCTGTCCTGGGCTCTGCTTCCTGACCCAACCTGCCCTGAGCCAATCTGCAGGCTGGAAACCCCCTACATGCACACAACTGCACCCAGGCTGTACCCAGCAGGTGGGTGTTCTGGCCAGTGGGCGTGCACATTCCACAGCTCCCCAAGATGGAATCAGTCTGACCCCAGGTGACCCCAGCACAGTACAGCCTGCCTAGCTGTACAAGGCCCTAGCTTTCCTCCCTGCCTCTCAAAACAACAACAAGGAAAAAACATTTGAGCACTACATGAAAGGAAAGTAAAGGTGTGCCAGATACTGGGAAGATAATCAGTGTCCACTGCTGGCAAATCCAGTCCACTATCCCCCGAGTTCTAGGCAAGTCCGACCAGGAAATAATGCTTTTGACAGGAAAAAAAAATGAGGAAGGGGTGGGAAGATGGCTCGGTAGAATAAGCACTTTCCTGGCAAGCACAAGGGTCTGAGTTCAATCCCCAGTTTCTAAAAAAAAAAAAAAAAAAAAATTTAATTGTAGAAATAATCCATGAGTTTATCAGAAACAAGTCAATGAGTCAAATAAGCAGAGGTGTCAGCCAAGGCAAATAGAGGCAGTGGCTCCAACTCAGCAAATACTGGTTCTGCACTTATCACGCCAAGGACAGCGCTAGGTTTCAGACATCAAAGATCTCTTGATTTTTCCTGTACACCATTCTACCTGCCTCCAAAAATGCCTACCAGGAAAACAACAAAACAGTTAACTTGTTTTCCCATTTTAAAGATTGATCAAAGGCATATAAGATGTAAGAAAGCCTAAGAGGTAAAAAAGACAGCTTCTGAAACATTGCAAACAGTTGGTATTTTTATCAGTTTATTCCGTCCCACGTCTGTGGCATGATGAATAAATACACTATAATAGTCGTCAAGGCATCAGTGAAGGTTCAAGTAAATAACATGCATATTATTTACTTTAAGCTTATAGAAGTAACAGGGTTTTTTTCCCCAAAAATAGTCATTCCTACTTTTATGAATCACTACGTATGCAAGAGACTCAGATTGGAATTATAACCAAAATAAAATGAAATAAAAATTTAGGCATACAAATGTAGTATGCATTAGCACTAACTTCATATGCGTCTTTTTTTCAGGTTTTACTTTTTATAAGTACATGTTGGCAGCACTCTATTCCTGTTTCTGTTGGGCCCAATCCCCCTAAATCACGTCTCAATGATGATAAATTCTGATGAGCAGTGCCACCCGTCCTTATTCATTTAATATAGACATCAGACTGGGGTCATCTGGGATTATTTTTCATTATATAGTGCTGAACACCCCAATCCCAGACCTCTGGGTGGTGCTGACTACACAGCATGTAGAGTTAATTATCAAAACAAACAAGAATTGAGAGAGCTCCTATCACCAACAGCTGTTTAACGTAGCGTGTCTTATTCCCTAGGAGCAGAGCCAGCAGCAGCGTCCACAGGGCCGGCCAGCCCGCAGCTGACGCTGCAGCAGCAAGTCCAGCCCCACTTTCTCTATTCCCTCACTTCCCTCCACCACCTAACGGATGTGCAGGTGACACCTCTAGCTAAAGGCTTCACCTCCCACAAAGCAGGGTTCACATAATTAATGTTTGCAAAGGCCTATTAGAGCCGCATCTGAAAGACGCCTTTGAAGAAGAAAAGATTGTTGACGCTAAGGTGTCCCAGACATCTTAGGCACACCAAGAGTGTTTCCAAGAGAGAAAGCTCCAGAAAGGCTAGATGGGCCCACTTCTATTCAGCCCAGTTACAGGCAGTGAAATACCGCTTTGGGACTCCGCCGAGCGCTAGCAGTGACTCCGTAGACCCCGTCGATTGCTGAGAATGTAGCAGCAGAACATGCTCCATGGACCACAGGAAATGTCCGCTCCCCCCTGCTTCCAGTGTTCCGTGTGCTGGAAAAGCCTGAGGAGCTTGGCATGCGCAGGATTCAGGGGCTCATGAAAGGACAGCCACATACTGGAAGGCTGAGATGTGAGAACCGAGAAGTGGTTAGCTGTGATTGTCAGGTCTAAATAGAGATGTCAATGTTCTTATTATTGCTATCAAAATTTACTAGTTTTTCTCCAAAGAA
>NW_004524610.1:8259935-8260440 GCF_000260255.1 Octodon degus
GCAAAAAAATAAAAAATAAATAAATAAATAAATAAAAAGCAGGCAACTTGGTCCCTTATTTTCAGGATCCAGGAGTCGTGGGCTGGCTGTGTCTGATGTTTTGCATGTGCCAAGCATGCTCTGCACGTGTGCTGTGCATCTGCTCTTTGCCTTGGTGTCAGACCTCACTAAGTCCATTGGGTTGTGTCGCCCTGCGTCTGTCACACACAGCTAGTGACTGAGCCAGGTCTGACTGATCTTCCTGCTGTCTGACTCCAAACCCTAGTCTTAATCACAAGCTTTTCTGGGCCCTGCCGTGGAGAAGTTGGGGTTCATTAGAAAACATTGCCCGATGTCACCTATAGAGTTGCCCTCCAGGCTGGGGAGACAGCTCGGCGGCATAAGCACCTCCCTGACAAGCCCAGCCTCCTGAGTTGGATCCCCAGCACCAAAAAGAAAGAGTTGCTACCAGAAAATCCTTCGGCACTCCAGACACCACACGAGTCGGTGCAAAGCAAAGTCCTGC
>NW_004524610.1:8260540-8275928 GCF_000260255.1 Octodon degus
CATAAACATCCCCAAAATGTATAGATACCACCGTGAAAATAGTATTTAACTATAAAGTGCACCATTTTCTTTTCTGATTTGAGCTACCAGCCCGTATCAGATGTTACCACAGCCTTTTCTGTATTAATCACGGAGTCACGTCAGTTAGACAGTCCTTACCCATTTTGGGCTTCTTACATCTCTCTATATGTAGACCCTCCTCTGTGCAGAAGAGATGGCTGTGCACATGTGTGGTTGTGTGCATCATTTAGATTTGCTTGCTATTTTCTAGTCTTAATTTGTCTTCTATTTTTAGACTGTTTTGATGGTCCTGTTAAAGCTGTAACTCTGGTAAATTCCCAACTAGCAGCCTGGACAATGCTGTGAGTTTTGAGTCATAAGTCAGTGGCAGCCTAGGTCCCAAGTGTGGCGGAAGCCCACAGCGCTGCTTACGGAGACGGCGTCCTGCTCCACGCCCCAGCCAGCTTGCTGAGCTCACATGAGCAGCATCCCGCGCTGCTTCCGAAGAGCACATTGCTTTGCCGATGTTCCAATCTTCCAACAAAACTTTACCTTCATTAAGGCATTCATTCACCAGCGATGCAGTGAATGTAAGAGCAAAATCTATCTCTAAAAGTGTGCAGTCCAATATTCCCAGTATGTTATTATGCTATAAATTGTTTTGAAGCTAACATAGAAAAGAAACTTTTGTGCTTTGCCTTTCACCAACAAATCCTAAGAACTAGTCAAATTCTTATCTGCTAGAAAAAATTGAGTTCAGTCAGGGAAAAAAAACCCACAAAATTTGCTACTTTTCTATACTTTTGTACAGTATATATTTTTTGAGGGAAAAATGTTTATTGGGCAGCTAACTACATTATATCTATTTATATGTTCTATCCTCAGGTTTCTCTTTTTTTCCATAATTTTACTGAGAAATAAATAGCAATGAGACAGTTTCAAATCAAATTGGTAGGACAGTTCCAATAATTAACACATTGCATACTAGCTTCTTAGTGGTTATTTGTTGTATAAGATGCAGACATGATATCCTATTTACAAACACTATCAGACCAAATGCCTCTATTCCTTGAATTAAGAGAATGTAGCTATATATCTATCCTAACCATTTTGAATACACAGATACAAAATGGTCATTCATCTGTATCCCCTTTTTTTGTTTAGTTCCATCATTTAAATATTATAGGTGTTTAAACTCAGCAAAATATTCCAGAATAGTCCAGTAGTCCATAATACTATTGGGTCTTCCACCTGACTGGCAATGCCAGAAGTTGTTGACCTGAGTCTCCTACAGCTCAACATAACAGCAAGGCTTTATTTCTTATACTTCGTTTTTATACTTTTCTGCTAGATGGTTAAGACCAAGGTAAAAAGCAGGACCTATGCAACAAGAGTTGTAGCTTTTGGGTCAGTCAGTCAAATCCCCTCAGGATTTATCCTGAGACCTTGTACCTCAGATTGTACATCCTTTGTCAGTGTCAACCATGTGGATGAGTCACGGCCATTGCTTGGCCAATATGCTCTCTGTGAAGGCTGAAAGAATGTTTTCTCTCCATGTGACTCTCCTTAGGCACACTCTACATCATCAATCACTTTCCTCTTTGGCCCCATTAATCTCTTTGATCAGAAAATTTGGGACACTACTGAGTTACATGATGCTACAGTACAAGTTCTCATATGTCCTGAGTCTTAATTGACCTTGAAAGGCTAGGGCCAAAATGTTGGCTTTCCTTGCAGCCCTCTTCTTCCTCTAATTTTTGGTCTGCAAACTTAGGTTGTTAACCCTCCAGAAGAGAAGCTTATTGTTATTACCATACAACCGAGGCCGTTAAGCTTAACCTCACTATCTATCTGAATATCGAACATCTTAGGCCTAACATGGAACAGGTATTTTTCATCAAGTATTGATATGTTAAACTTTAAGTCCCTACAGAATACAGTATATATTTTGATTAGTTTATAAAAACATGAAGATTTAAAATAGCCCTTTTTTCCATCGTAACTGTAAAATCAGCAATTTCTTATTTCTAATCTAGGAGGCTTTATGGGTTTTTTTTCATTTAAGAAATTACCCACCAGTTTAAAATTTAAGATGAGGACACAAAGGCATATTTAGTAAAAACATTCTAATAAAAATGCCCAGCAAATATGGATGTTCATTTGCATCCTGCAGGTAAATACTCTCAGTCTTAAATTTTCCCATTGCCACTTGCAAGTATCAAGTACCTGGTCTTTTATTTTCATCAAGTAATATCAACCAAGCACATTTAGGAATCTTTTAATTTTTTTTCCTCAAACTGAAACTTTCCTGTACAGAATTCATAGCTTTTGCAACAATATAGACCCTGGACCTATTAAAGTCAGCTAATTAATCTTCACAGCTTAGTACCTGGCTTATTCAACTAATAGGAGATAAACTATTGTCCCCATTTATAAATCAATGTTATGTGTCAATGTTATTTTTCATGTTATAATTAGTAGAGTGGGGAGAATTTTTTGACAAAAAAAATAATTTTAAATAGATATGTTTTAAATAATCAAAGTAAAGTCAAAGTCTGCAATCAAGGCAAAGGCACAGTCCTTTTAGAAGCTGGTGACAGGGTGAAGTTTTCCTTTTTCTGAAAAGCTATATGCTTCCATGTTTCTGACTATAAAAATTTAAAAATTTCTTCCAGAAAGCTGAGGGCCAAACCATGGGCCCTTAGTAACTGCTGCCCTGCTCATATCTAACGAGACTGTTCACCTTGTTTCCACAGCTCATAATTAATGTTTGTTGATTTCTATTTTATTATTCCAATATATTTAAACTCTAAATACTTCCAGAAAAAAGCAAAGGCACCATTCATGAATTTGAACAAGACCTTCATGCCAAGCCATTTCTTGGGCCCCCACCACAGTGTCATCACAGAGAGGGTTTCCCTTTGGCCCCTTAAGAGAAGGGTGAAACACCTGCCAATAAAGCCGATTTCAAGAACACAGGCAGCTAAAGCCTTTCCTAGAAAGAAAAGCTGCCAATCCCAATTTAACCCTGCGCAGAGAGCATGTAGTGAGTACTGACATATTTGGACTGCTGGCTTCCTGGGACACAGGGGAGCTGGCGACTTGCTGCGCACCCTTCTTCTCAAGGGTCCTTAGCTTGGGGGTGTCCCAAACACTAAAAGCACCATGAAATAAAAGCTTTTAAGTAAGTGTCCCCTAACAATAGAGATCAACTTAAATCCCTGCGACTCTTAGGTTTCCTCCCTTGCAGCCTCTGATGTGAGGGCGAGCAGGACACACTAGAGCAGGCCAAGAAATTCGATGCAGGCTGAGTGGCTGGGCTGGCAGAAAGCCCTGAAAAGGGAGAGCAGCGCCCTCTCTGAATGAGCGGCCTCAATTTTGGGCCTAAATTTACTCTGCCTTCAGCTCTGGTTTGCATCCTGGCTTGCAAACATGTGTCACACCATGACCCTAGAGTGGCCACCCGCTGCAGGCTGAGGGTGGGAGAGGTATTGAGATGGGTGAGGCTGGCCTCACCCCTGGCCCAGTGTGGCCACAGCTCTGAGGCAAGGCCGGGGCGCAGAAGTCCACAGAGACAGCCTGCCTGGGCTGCATGACCCCTGCCCCAGAGAAACCAGCACTCCACCAGGCAACCTGCTGGGCACTGCTTTGCGAGCCAAAGCCATGTAAACAATGACAACCTTTAAGAGGGGGCAAAATAATGCACTTCTCAACTTGAATTATGAGTATCACAGGTTACTGTGAAAGTGACTAAATAAGAAAATTGCCCTTCTTTCACCAAGAAACTAGGTCTAAAGGTTTTGTTAAAGTGATCACAAGTCTTAATGACCTCAGCCCACAGAACTACCAACCAGTGGCTGACTGATTTTTGATTAATTGTAAGCAGCATCAGGATGGATTCAGAGAAGCAATAAATAGCATGGCGACTGATCTTTGAAAAATTAGAGGGTTCTAACGAAGAAAGAAGTAGACCAATAAGAGTTTGAAAAGATCCCGGATTCGTTCCCAAAATTCCACAAGGGAAATTTTAGAATGGCAGCAGATGTCTCATTAGCACAAAATTTGTGAGACGAGATGTGACCAAGATCACCCAACTTGCTCACACTTGTGTGAAACTAACTTTGTAATAAACAGGTAGGGATGGAGACCTATGGCGGGACTAGCAAGAGCGCCCTGAATCTGGTTTCCAGATCTCTGCACGCGCCCCTCATTTTCACACTGTGGGTTAAAAATCAAACTCAGGCAAGAGGATCTGTCTCAGGATGGCGACTGGGGTCTCCCCTCCTCCATTCCCATTAGATCTGCACTTTGGTAAAGAATCTTAAGACACCCAACCCTCATCATTAAGCTCTTTGTTCAAATCTTTCAAAAGAAACAATTGCAGTTTGCTCTGTGAGGACCTCTTTTCTTCTTTCCCGGTTGTCAGTAAAACTTCAACCAACTTTTCCTGAAAAGAATGTCGCAGGGGAGCTGTGAGGCTTAAACTAACTCTCTCTCTTTCTCTCTCTCTTTCTCTCTCTCTCTCTCCGTCTGCCACTTCTTCAACCCCCAACTCCACACCCCCACCGTGCCTTGACCGTTTTAAACAGACCTGGTGCTTGAAAACCCTTTCCGCCCTCCGTTTCTTCCTCTGACCCAAGTCAAAAGGACGCGAGACAGACTAGACGCCCAGCCAGTGAGCGGGAGCACACGATCTTGAAAGGAATATAAGACCTAATGAGGAAAAACTCAGCGAGTTGGAGCTGTCTTAAAGATAAATTAGCATATTGCATGCTAATGTTCAAAATGCTGTCTTTTGGCCCTTATTCCTTCTTTATGAGACATGAAACGCTTACTATGCGCCAGACATTGTTCTGAATGCTGGGAAAACATGGCCCTCTTTATTTAAAAAAACTTAAGCGGCATCAAATCCGTGTGTGCTTTCAATCGCCGCTGCTGTATCTTTCTTTATGCTCGGGACCGCGGTTAAGTCTTCAAAGACAAATATGGGAAAACTTTAACCAGTTGCTACTTTATTGCAAGCTAACCATTTCCCTCTGCAATTTTTCGCAATCATTATAATTAAATACACTAGTAGAGTGAGAACGAGGATTTCAGGTTTTGCCTCCGGCATTTGGAAGCGCCCCGCTAATTTGCTCGCGTGGCAAATGTTAATTGCACATGCAGGCTTTGGCTTTCAGAGAAACGTGCAGCCCCCTGCAGGAGGGGCCGAAGCGATCTCACGCCTGCTTCGCCGCGCGTGCCCCAAGGCCGGGCGCACCGGTACCTACGCCCCCGCTGCACGGCCCTGGGGCACGCAGGAAGCCTGGATATACCCCCCTCCCACACACACACCGCCTTGCCAGGCAGCACCCAGAGCTACAGCGGAGCTGGGGGTGCCTGCAGCCTGTGGCCTAGACCCCCTCTGGCCCCGGGCGCCCGGCCCCGGCAGCATTCAGAAGTCGGATTGGAGCATTTCGGGTTTCTGTCCTCAGGGTCACCGAAGGCACCAAAGTAACCTATGGCTGGTGGGGACCCGGCCTTGGGCTTTCTTTCGTGAGGGTCTAACACACCGGCTGCAGGTCCTTGGCTCTGGCCCGAACCCACGCCCGGGTCTAATCTTCTCCCGTCTCTTTACCGCCCCACCGGTTCCGCGAGAGGAAAGAATGGAGTGATCCGAGGATACTCGCGGCAGGTCCCTGGGATGACCCGGTGCTTGCACGGTGGGAGAACGTGAGGAGAAGAGGTTTATACCCACAGCCCGAAGCTGCCCGGGCGCCACAAGTGGGTCTCCAGATGGACCCCAACCAGTCTGGCCCGCGGTCCCCGCTTCTCCCTCAGTCTCTCTCGCTGCTACTCTCTGAAAAGCCAAATTGGTGGAGTGGGCTGGAAAATCCCCAGGACGAAGACAGAGCAGCTCGGAAACGCGGTCGAGGACTGAGCGCACGGGGAGTCTACACAACTCCCGTCCACGGCACTAAGGGTGACTGGACACGAGTGGTGCTTCAGAAAACACTCTCGTGGTCCAAGCGCGCATCTTCTCGCCCTGTATCCTAAAAACTGTGCCGCCGCGATTGCCCACTCAGGGACGGAGCGGGGCAGGAGGAGAACTGAGGTACTCGTTTTGATGCGCCAAGACCAAGCGTCACTGTGTCCTGGCTCCTGCTCTTGCCTGCTCTAGTCCTGCCCACCACCGGCGAGGACAACGTCAGTCGTGGGGCGTCCCAGTTCGCAGCACCGCGGCACAGGGCCGAAGGGACGGAAGTGGCGGCTCCGCCTGTGGTCGGGACCGGCCCTGTGGCTCCCGGGAGAGCCAGCGGGGAGCGGCGGACGGCCGCGGACGGAGATCCGGAGCCCGCACCGGGCTCTCCACCCCGCCAGCCCCAGATCCTCCGCTGCAGCTGGAATCCCGGCGCCCGCTCGCCGCCTCCTAGCCCAACCCGCACCGCCGCTGCGGCCCAGGTGCGCAGACGTGTTCCCACGCCTCGGGCCGAGCAGGGCGGTGGGGATTGGCCAGAGCGGTCCCGCCCCTTCGTCTCAGCCAATAATGATCCACGCCGGCACCCGAGGAGGCGGGGCCCTGAGCGGCGGGGGCGTGGCCGGCGCCGGCTCTGGCTGCCCAGCGAGGCTGCGGCGTGGGAAAGAGCGGCGAGAGGGCGACTGCGCCGCGCTGCCCCGCGCGGATCCGGGCGGAGGAGGAGGCGAGGGGCGGCGCGATGAAGCGCCCGTGCGAGGAGACGACCTCCGAAAGCGACATGGATGAGACGATCGACGTGGGAAGCGAGAACAACTACTCGGGGTGAGCGATGGGCTCCTTTCGTGGGACCCAGCGGCCGCCGACCTGCGGCGATCCGTCTGCGGGAGGAAGGCTTTAGGGAAGCGTGGGGCCGTGGGAGCTCGGGACCTGGGCAGGGTGGAGCGGGCGGCATGGTGTTCACCGGGCTGATGCGTGGAGCACGGGAAGGCGACAGGAAGAGGCAGTGCACGAGTTCCCGCAGTCACGCGTGACGCCCCGCCGCCGGATCTGTGATTTATGGGACGCTTCCAAAATAGGGGAACTAGGAAGAAAAGAAATTTGGTTTTGTATTTTTAGGGAAGCTAAAGCGGGACGTGTGTTTGGGAGAAAAGCAAGCAGCCTGGGGGTTTGGGGCCTAGAGGCTGAGCTGGGGCAGGCTGCCCCGCGAGTTCATGGCAGATGTAGGATCCGATCGCGCGCCCTTTCTTTGACCGCTTGGTTGCCAGCCTCAAAAAGGATCATTGGCCTGGGACCACAGACGCGAAGCCTCCGCTGTCCCGCGACAGAGGCCTCTGCTGTCCCGTGACAGAGGGAGGTGACCGAGGCCTTTTGGAGCCCAGGCGGGTCGTACAATAATTGCTTCTAATTGGCATCCCCAGAAGCACCTTAATTATTTATCTACAGCTGTAACTCAAAGAGTGAAATGCACTCTGTTTTTGAAAAACTGTTTTTCTTTCCTATCCTTATCCTGATACGTGCAAACCCAAGCCTGAAAACAGCAAGAGCAAAGATATGCGAAAGATTGTTTATGAACTATTTGTTAAAATGTGTCATCTTTGAGAAAGGGAAGATGTCTGGTGTCCGGTGAAAGTTGAAACCAGAAGAGGGGTGAGGGTGAAGTGGGTAGATAATTCGGAAATAAGATCCAGAAGTGAGAATGTGAGGTAATAGAAACCTGGCGTCTGCAGCATTTCTAACATGAAAGAGGCCAAATAGTCGGACCCGGAATGTATGAGCCCATCCAGAGGCTCGTATCCTAAACTATGAAGAGGAAAAAGTCCCAAACCAGAAAAAGTGTACCAGGTATGTGATCCAATAAATCTTATGGGGCCTTCAATATAAAAAGTTGTCAAAGGTGAATTACAGCTCCTAGAAATTTAAGCTTAGTTTGAAAGTGAAGGGTTTCATTTTCAAAGTAAAGCATTTACCTAACCCTAAACATGATTTTAATTCCGCTGTCTACGGCCTATATCATTCAGGGTGTTCTTTTAAAGCGTTACTATCCAACACATCGTATTTGTCGGATTTGCCTGTTGTAAAACATGACTGATTGAAGTTCTGAAACAGGAGGATGACTGATTTTGCAGGTTGCTTCTGGGGATAACACTGACATATGGTGACAGATTGATAGTGATGCTTCCCAGGACGCTTATTTTGAAAAATATTACTCTATTCTGTGTGTAATGGGAGGAGGAGGATGCTCTGAAAAAGATATTAGTTGACTCTTAGGAAATATATGTGAGCAGAACCAGGAAAGCTAAGTATGTGTCTGACTTCGCTCTGGAGCAGTCCCCAATTATTTTATTGAGAGACTCAAAAACGTTTAAGGACACTTTTGCCAATACATTTTGCATCCGAATTACCTATTTAAAAAAAATTAAAGGCATAATTCCTGAGAAAAAGCAGAAAGACTGAGGACAAAGTGCTGAGATTGAAGAACTACTGAAGAATGAAATAGTACAGACGTGAACCCTGAGATCCCCCAATGCCTGAGCACCCCGAAGGAAGAAGCAACTGCTGTGTTGATGGAACACCTGACACACTCTGCTTCTTTCACAGGCAAAGTGCTAGCTCTGTGACAAGACCGAATTCTCCAACAACAACATCTCAAATTATGGCAAGAAAAAAAAGAAGAGGGGTATGTGATTTTTTTTTTCTATTTCGTGTAAGCCAGCCTAATGTGGAACAGTTGTGGTTTTCCATTGTGTGTAATTTTATTATCATCTCTGTATTCATAAACTTTTCTTGTTTTGCTTTCCTTGGGATAGATTATAGAGAAAAGGCGTCGGGATCGGATAAATAACAGTTTATCTGAGTTGAGACGGCTGGTGCCGACGGCTTTTGAAAAGCAAGTAAGCTGCCCCCACCATCTCCCCAGAAAGCCCCAAGAAGCTGATTCTCTCCCCTGGGAATGCGGGCTCTTGTTAAAGCTCATTAAAATAATGGTGTGTGTGCCCTGATCGGGCGCAGAACAGCTATTTCAATAAAATGCTTTGTTGTGGCAAAACTATTAAAAACATAATCCATCATGAAGTTGAAAAACATTTCCATTCTTTAACTTATTTTCCCCTGAAGGGTAACAATGTTCATGCTTTCTCTGTTCTCTCTATGAATACCAGTAGTGGTTTTCTTTAAAACCATTCTGTATGTGATTGATATTCTTCAAACCATATACGTATATATCATTTGTGAAATAACATTTTCCCTCAATCGGTAAAAAAAAAAAAATCTTTTAGTTTAAAAAAAAAAAACCAGGAAATAATATCTCTGGTTCTATTACCTAAATAACAATAGTAATAAAATTTATTTGCTATGATGTTTGCTTTCATTTTTAATCCCTTGGCAAATACAACGAGGTATGATTTAGAGTCTATTTTGGAATTGTTGTAAAAAAAAAAAAAATCAAATTAGCCATAAATGCCCCTTTTCAGAGTTCAAGAATTCCTTTACAAGAAAAGATTTTGCACCCTTAGAAAAGTAGAAAACCAAACATTTAAATCTTCCTTTGTGGTTTTAGAAAAGTCTTGTTTCTCCAGTTGCCACAGCGGCTAAAAGGCACAGATTTCCAAGTGTGTTTCTCCAGAGCTGTGGCAGCTTGTCCTCGCTGGAAGTATTTGCAGCTCAGTTCCAAATAGGGCACAAGACAGCAGTTGTTTGTTTATTCCTTTTTGTTGTTGTTCTTTACTGCATGAATCTGCAAACATAAAACAAGCCCTAAGCCCTTGGAGGTTGTGCAGAAACTCCTGTCTTAGTTATTAGTCATTTTTATGTGAAACGACTTGTACATCGTCACAGAAAAGCTGACTGGGGATGCGGTAAGCCACGGACTGTCCGTATCCTAAGACAAAGTGACCAAGTGGATATGCTGCAGAGACTGTTTTGATAAGCTAAATATAATGGGAACTATACTTTTGAGTAGGAGCACTTTCTGGTACAATAAGCTTTAAATGGAAGTAATGATAATCATGTTTTTAAATTTTAAGTACCGAAATGTCTACCAATTACCAACAAGCAGTCTGTTTAGTGTTTTTATTGTTGGTGGTGGTGGTTTGTTAGATTTTTTTCAATGTTGACTTAAATCGAGCCTTCAGCGCAAACCATCCGTTGTCTGGCAGTGAGCTGCCGTCAACACAAGCTGTCCCTCCACAGCATTTGGCTGCCAACCCTAGCGAGCTGGCCCTGCCGCCCTGTGATTAGGAAACGGTTCTTCACAGCCACTGAATAACCCTGGCAGTCTCGCCATGAAAGGGCGCTGATAATTTTCACAAAAGAAGTAAAGAGGCTGAAATACACTTTAGAATTAAAAACCAACATATTGGTTTAATTATTTAGGGCTTCCAGGAAATTAGAAGCCACCCACAGGCCCCTGAGAAAATTTGAGGTGGCATGTTTGTATTTCAATTGGTTTCAGAAGCTAAAGGGGGCAGTCCAATAATTTGCAAGATGATTCTTATTAACAAGTTTTTAAAGATTCAAAAATTCTTAAATACTTGTAATGCGTCTTAAAATTCATTTTTGTTTAGATCCTGGAATTCACAGTGACACCTGCTGGTAACTGTTAGGAGCAAAAAATAAGAAACTAAACTAAAATACAAAAAAACCTTGTTTTGATTTCTGCCCACTTATCGTCTTTTATAGATTACTTTAAGGTCTTAGAAGAATATATTAGTTTTGTATAGTCTATTTTAGCAATAATTTTCTAAAATTTATAGCGTCTTTTCTTTATAGAGTTGGTATTCAACTATTCAACTGAACTTGACTTCAGGATTACTGCATATGACCTATTGAACATCTCCTGGAAAATATGTATTGAAAGGCCCACAAGATAGCTCAGCACACTAAGCGCCTACTTAGGCAAGCACAGGGACCCAGGTTCAATCCCCAGCACCACATGCCACGCAGGCCCCACCCCCAGGCACACTGAGCAGCAACCAAGTCCAGGTGTAGTGATGCAGGCCTGTAATCCCAGCGCTGGGGAAGCTGAAAACAGGAGGATCACTACAAGTCCAAGCTGCGAAGTGAGACCCTGTACCAAATACATAAAAAGAAAAAAGAAAATGTATTATTGAAAAAAATAGTAATTGAACAAGTTTGAGATTTTTGCAATTGCAGTTTTCTTGGAGTGATTTTAGAAATATAATTCTTCTTACAATTTTTTATTATTTTATTTATTTCTTATTTTATTATTTTTTTTTCCAGAACCGGGGATTGAACTCAGGCCCTTGCGCTTGCCAGGGAAGTGCTTATTCCACTGAGCCATCTCTCCAGCCCCTTTGCAATTTTTTAAAAAATAATTTCTTTCCTGTCTTCTTTGCGTCTTTAAAAGTTAAAATGACAAATACTTGTCACATAGATTAGAAATGGTAATGGGTGCTTTCATGCAAAATTTGTAAAGAACTAAGTTTTTTTAAAAAAATAAATTAAAACTTTTTAGAGAAGAAAAGCTGAAGTCATAATACTAAATTTAGCCTTCAGTGCTCCAAGTTCATTTCTGTATGACTCATGTGACTTTATTATTTGTCTCTGAAGGGGTCTGCAAAGTTAGAAAAAGCTGAGATACTGCAAATGACAGTGGATCATTTGAAGATGCTTCAGGCAACAGGGGGGAAGGGTAAGTAGGCGGCTTCATTTCTTACCTCTTTCTACCTTTCTCTTTTCATCTTTCCCCTGTAATATTGTAAGGAAGTCATAGCTGAGCAGTTCTTTAACAAGCTAAGATATGCAGTTCCCAATTAAAGCCAGGGAATCAATGCTCGGGGCAGGATTGAACTCGTGGGAAAGAACTTCTGGACAAAAGCAGCACTTGACCCTGGGCTTGTGTTTGCTTTCATAATACTGTGGGAGGAAAGCTTCATTCATGGCAGCCTGGTCAGAGATTTGTTTGGGGTTTAAGAAGCACATGCTGGAATCTGCACATAAAGACAAAACAAACACACAAACATGCAAACATAAACAGGAGGCTAGAGGAAGAAGCCTTTAACTCTTCTTCTCCTTTTTTCCATTAAATCAAAGCTGGGAGGCAAAGTAATTTAGCTATTCCAAAGGAAGTGACTCCAAAATTATTTTTGTTGTTTCCAGGTTTTGGGTTAGTCTTGGCTTTACATCAAACAGAGCATTTGAAGTGCAAGTAGTGAAGGTCTGCCCTAGGAGCCCTTACCAGAGCAGACTCGTCCAGGGGAGGGCGGATAGGAGCAGGTACTGTAGCTCTAGCACCCTAGGGACATGGCCTGCTGGCCCATACCCGGAGGGACTGTCAGGGGATCAGAGAGGGATCCTCCACTCGTGCTAAAAATAGACCTGAGCTACTAAGTGCTATAATTTTCATTCAGATTTCCTTAACGCTTCCCACCCATCACTGAGACATGACTTTGCCCTGTTGTAGCTTTTTCACCCTTCAAGGAAGTCTTTTATCTCTGTCTAAAGTGTTGTTCCATATACTTAACAATTTAATGAGGAGAAGGTGCCACAAGGACTTAAGTAATGCACCAAAATCCTGGTGGCCTCCTGGATTGAGTCAGCCTGTTTCTACACAGCCTAGAAGTGCTAGATCGGCACAGGGTTGGGCACTGGAGGGAAGTCACCCTTTACAAATCTGAATACTACAGAATGTCTGCTCTGCTCCCAACCACCTTTAACCTGTGTCAGGTAGGAGGTGATCATTGTCCACATGGTTTGACTGGCCCTAGGACATGATCTATGTGAATAAGGAATTGCACAGGATAAGCACACATTCTTATGAGAGAAGAAAATCAGATGCAATCTTAGAAGCCAGTGGTCCAACCCAGCTTGTGGCCTTTGACCCACAAAAGTTATCTGTTGCTCTTTGAGGCTTATACTAGCAGAATGCACTCCAAAGACTCCTGCGGTACCTTGACCTGGCTTTTCACCTGCCGCTGCAGGATGTTGAGAGAAAGACTGAGTTTGCAGCAGTGCAAGAAAAGCTGTGCAATGGCTGTACCTCCCCTGGCACGCTAGCCACCAGGCTAAGGATTGTTGTGGGATTTTACATATTTGGCATGTTGTTCTAACGAGTCATACTGCTCTTCAGCTTTATACTAAACCCTGAGCTCCATCTTGCTTGCAATCCTGGGTAGTGTGAACAGTCCTAAATTCATCTGAGTATAGTTTGCAAGTAGACAGCTCCAAAAAGGTGCCATTTAAATCACCTGACTAGCAGGGCACTATAGAAGTCACAGTGTAGGAGAATGTGTAGGTGTGACAAGAGGGACTGGCAGCTTGAGCTCACATGAGCAGATGCCAGCTGACTCATGGTACAGAGGAGAAGGGCATGGGCTCCGCACCAGGTTGCTTGATTCTGGCTCCAGGCTCTGCCATTTATGAGCTCTGTGACCAGGGTAAATTACTAACTTTCTCTGGACTCCAAATTCTTCATGTGTGAGATGAGGACAGTTTAGTGTCTACCTCACAAGGATGTTGTGAGTTAATTCACTCAAAGCTGGTAGAACCATGCTCGGCATACAAGAAGGTAGCGATGGACACACGTGCTGCTGCGGACCCACTATCAAGTCATGAAGCAGCTGTGAATCACTTCTCTCTGCATTCAACAATAGGGTGGGAATTACATAATTTATGTTCCTTAAGATGCAACAGAAGGCTCAGCCATATTCAGCAACATAGCTGGCAAACCACAAATGTCACTCATCTCGTGATGACGAGTGAAATTCTGTGCAAGTTCCTAAGTTCCAATTTTGTTGGTTCCTTCTTCACAGCCTATCATGGTTTTACACTCCTTTCTAGAGAGGATTTAATAGAATAGGTTTCTAAATCCCTCTGGTTTTCTGGACTTTGTCCTCTCTCATCATTGCCTATCTTCTTCCATGGAAGCCAAAAGCTTGTAAAGCCCAACACTGAACCTGAGGACTGAAATGATAGAGGCATCTTCTTTGGGGTAGCTTCTCCTTCTATGTCTAGGTGTTTTGTTTGCTAATTATGTCAAGGTCCTGGGATGATAATAAGCTTATAATACTCTTTTTTGTCAGCTTTATGTATCTTTGTTTCTGTCTTAATGGTGGAAACATTTGCCCCAAACAGCCTTTGATGACTCCCACATTTGTGTTGAAATTTCAGCTTTAGAACTTTGAATATGTGACTGTTTTCCAAAGTGCTTTGATTACAGCTTAAGATGGTTTAATTTTCAACAGAAAATAAATCTAACAAATAATGCAGATCTGAAAAAAATAATGAAAATATAATAAATTCCTTAGATAAAAATAACTTTCAATATGCTGTTTTTCATTCATATCTGAAAAATGAGCTGACTAAACTTTTAATTAAAAAATTACTTACCAAGGAGTTGCAAATTTTTTGAAAAAGAATCTGAAAAGGATACATTTATACATACTAGGTGTCCCTCATTCAAAGATGGGATAATCTCCCTCAGTAGCTATTAGTGGGCTCTGCACTGGCACTACAATAACAGACATCATTATTTTCTATTCTAATATATTATTTTGGGGCTTAAAAAAAGATTGCTAAAGATGACCCAGATGATCGCCATAGGCATGGCAGGGGGAGTCCTGTACATATAGTTAATATACTTTTTTTCTAGAGTGGATGCCAGAAAAAAAGTAAACTGACCAATGAAGGAAAAAACTGAACTTCAGGAAAACTAAGAGTTATAGAAATCTTGTGTCAGTAGAGCACTTTTATAATATCCACCAGGAAAGTAAGATCTTCCAATTAGAAATCAGATTTTCTAAAACTCATTTTCATGGAATTTCTCTCATACAGAGTACTGCCATAATGTTTTCACTTTGGTGATAGAAAGTATTGCGATCCAAGAAGCACTTGTGAATTTATTAAGAGTCTGGCATGTTTCTAAAAAGTGTTAAGGACTGGGGAGATGGCTCAGTGCATAAGCGCCTACCTGGCAAGCCACAGTCCCAAGTTCAGTCCCCCCCAAAAAAAAACCCGTAAATAAATAAACAATTGTCCTTAAGCTGGCTGCTAAATCATACTTCTTTAAGTCTCTGTTAAAATGACCAGGTGTAAGGACAGGGTCTGTTAATTCCCAACTCCAGACAGAGACAGACTTCTTCACTGTCTGCTTTCCATGCGGACGTTTCCTGGGGAAAGCCTTTACACCACAATACTGAAGGAGAGACACCTTGTTTTTCTTTTTCTGGAAGTGTTTCCAACAGGATGTTCTTAAGATTTTCTTCCGATGGTATTTTATTGCAAGCACAACTAGTACACTGTATTGCCTCCACTGCACACAGGAGGAGCGCAGGCCTCTTCTAACTTCTGCAGACATTTAACCCATGATAGATGGCAGTAACTTCAGGATTCTCGTAGTTGAATCGTCTCAAGGGCAGGATGGAACTTCATGGACTGTTATTTTTCAAAACCGCATCGTTTTTCTCGCCCCTTCTC
>NW_004524610.1:8276028-8277437 GCF_000260255.1 Octodon degus
TCCCCCCAGTCTCAATCACCTTCTCAGTGCACTCCCAGAGCAGGGCCCGTATGGCAGACCCGGGGATGGAAGCCCTGGCCCCTGCGCCTGCTTGCAGGCACTTTAATTCTCTGAGATATTTATGTTGGGCCAGCCGAGAGAGAGAGAGAGAGAGAGAGAGAGAGAGAGAGAGAGAGCTTAGATTAGATGGAGGTAGGTATAGGTATAGATATACATATACATATCGGTATAGGCATGGGCAAGGAGGCCCAAAGAAGGATAAATAAACTAATCAATACCATGCTGCTTTGAGGGTTTAACAGACACAACAAGCACTGCAGAAATGGCAGCCACAGGGCTGGGGAGATAGCTCGGGAGTCTAAGGACTTGCTTGGCAAACACAAGGACACAGGTTCAATCCCCACTACAGCATGCCATACTGGCTGATGAAACCTGGGTGTGATGGTACATGCCTGTAATCCCAGTGCTAGGGAGGCTGAGACAGGAGGATCACTAGGAGTCTGAGCCCTATAGAGAGACCCTGTACCAAATAAATAAATAAATAAGAAAAAATGGCAGCCACTGTGAGCATCAGTCTGAGTCATAAATCCCCAAGCGTGGTAATCACAGACCGCCTTGCTTTTGTATTCCCTAAAAAGAGTTCCTCCAAAGACAGATTGGTGGGTTAAAGCTGCAAATAAAGTAATTTCTCACGAAAAGTTCTCATCGCTACAGATTAGCCTCTCTGATGTGACGTGCATGCTCCCCTATTAACTTCAATCAGCTAATAGGAGCTCGGTTTGCACTTCATCTACCACGGCGTGACCCAAAGAAAGACTTCTCAGCACTTGCCTTTTTAGTAAGCATCACCGCTGCTCACTGACTGAATGTTCATTACTCAAATGCAAGAAATTTTCCCTTCCACGGGGCCTTTTGGAAGAAGGTTGTTAACACTAAGTGCCTATAAATAAAGAACCTGAGTTGTAAAATCCTTGAATGTTTATTTATGACACTCTTTAGAAAAGTAACTACTGTGCCAGGGATATAGCTCAATGGCACAGGGCCTGCCCGGCAAGTACGAGGTCCTGAGTTCAATTCCTAGTACCAAAAAAAAAAAAAAAAGGTAACTATATAACCTTTCCTCTCCTTTAGCAAGAATGTAGCAGGAAAGAATCATGACTCAGTCTTTCACTCAGATATTTAATCTGGCTAAATCCAGGGAGAGCAGGTAGTGCTCTTGTGCTATGTGTTACTTGGAAGCCAAGGAAGGTGAAAATCTCACTTCAGAAAGATCTTTTATTCATTGAGAGTATCGCCGTGTTCTGATTTTAATTCTGATAAATTAGATCTCAAAACAAATCTGGAAATATGGATGTAGGAGTCCCGGCATAATTATATAAGTACCCCACAGAGCAGTTAAGGAACCTGCT
>NW_004524610.1:8284167-8295766 GCF_000260255.1 Octodon degus
CGGGCGCGGCGCTCGGCGAGCCCTACCGGGCCTGGAGCACCGAGGTCGGCGCCTTCTGAGCGCCGCGGCCGCCCCCGCCGCAGCCGAGGCCCGCTGCCCCCTCGCGGAAACCGAATCCTCCCGGCGGCGTCGGCTGCGGCCACCGTGGGAAACGTCACGCTCTTTCCGCGGACAGTTAGCCGGGAGCCCCGCGGACTGCGCCGGCCAGCTGGGCGTGAGTGCGTCGGAAGTGGGGGAGGAAAACGCCGCAAATGCATTCTCCCCGGACCAACCCACGGACGGCCGAGAAAACCTGTCTCCTAAGTGCCTGAGCTGAAGGTTTCCTTCTGACCTTGTCACATGCACACAGCGAATTACAAAGGACGGGAGGAGGTCCTTGGACGCTGCAGGTCTCACTGGTCACTGCTGAAGGTGACTTCCAGGCGGGGAGCCCGGCTTTCATCCTGTTTGCTTTCTTTGTACAGACTTGCCGAGTGGTGACACTCAGCAACGCATGGTCATAAGCAATTACTCCATCAGTGCCTGGATTAACGAGCATTTCTGCTCTGTCCCAGCCTCAGGTGCTGGGGTTGCGGTCAGAGCCTGGTGCTCCTTTACCTAAACCTTCCATTTCTGCAGTGCCTGCTCCATACCCACCACCGCCTGGTGCATGCCAACATGAACACTTCAGTTTGCGAGAGCTTGCATTAATTTATTCAGTTTCATTCAGACTACTTTTATCTATTTATCCTCTTCGTTTCCCCCGAAAACATGTGACATCCGTTCTTGTCACGTTTGGGGACAGACGATGTTACATTTCTGGGGGTGAAAAGATGGGGCGAGCTTGCGGGAGGAGGAAAGTCACCACGTTGAACTGTCCTTGGTCAGGTTACCGGTTGCAGTGGATCGCAAACCAACATGAATGTATGCAAAGGGCTGTACATAAATTATTTCTGTCGCCTGCCTAGACTAGTGCTACATAATGATGTTTTGGGTTTGGTTTTGGATTTTTAATGACAAAATAATCTCTTAATACTTTGAAATTGAGCACATGAGATTTTATATTTGAAAGAAAGACACAGCACGTATTCTTATGCACTTCGTTTCTCTGCTGTGTGGGGAAAGCAATAAATATGAGAATGTTAAACGTTATGCAAAATTATACTTTTAAATGTTTGCCTGAAAGTAACTGTACCTAGTCTTTTGCAGTACTTTGTAACCTTTTTCTATGCAAACAATTCTACATATGACTAATTAAATGAAGTCCTTTTTGACTATTTTTATATGGGTGAAGTTGCTTTTCACAATGGAAAGTTAACATAGATTTCAAGTGTAGCTTTCCTTGCTAATAGTGTGAGGCAGGACTCTTCCTCTTGAACCTCATCTGAGTCATGTAATTCACAGCTTATTTGATAAAAGCATTTACCCAAGCTCAGAAACCAGTTAAGCATAAGCAGGTGAGACACTGGAAGCCAAGGAGTGAGCAGTTTCCTTGGCCTTTATTGTTAACTGTCGCGGCTAGGAAGGTGCAGGTAGGAGCTGCTCCCAAAGGACACCAGCAACAGTAGGCAGTTAACGATGTGTCATCTGTTCTGTAACTCAAAACCATATAAAACGCTCGTGCTTATGCTGCAGCGTATACACAGAGTCCTAACGGTATCAGCGAAACTCCTTTTTGTTGCTCTGGATATTTTTTGGGCACCCCCACCCTTCTTCTAGGAATCATGGAATAAGATGGTGTTCCTCACGCCAAGGGACCAAGCCTCATGGGAAGATGGAAAACTTTTTATGTTGCATATTGATGCAGAGGAGAAAGCAAGACAGCATTTGCATTATTTCAGTTTGGAAATATTATTTTTCTCTGAAAGTGAAAAAGGAGAGGCCATAATTTTTTCCTCCTGTATAAGTACTGTGGATCTTAAACCTTCAGAGAAAATCACATGGACTTAGTAGTATTTGCAGTTCATTTTTTAATAAGATTTGTGAACAACAGATGCATACATAATTTCTGTTTTAAGTTCTAGAAGTTGATTCTGTACCTACTGTAATGTCAGCATTGACAGGATATTTTTTCTTTCTTCCGCACTTGCAATTGAACTTAGGTTCTTCACAATGAGCTATATTCTCAAAATTTTTTAGAATATATTATTTTGAAGGACTGGCAAGATAGCTCAGTGGACTAAGCACCTGCTTAGGCAAACACAGGGACTGGTGTTCTATCCCCAGCATCCTATGCCTGACTGGCCATGAGACCTGGTGTCGGGGTGCATGTCCGTGATCCCAGCGCTGAGGAGGCGGAAAACTACAAGTGTGAGTTGCATAGTGAGACCCTGTAACAAATACATTTTTTAAAAAAAAAAATTATTCTTTTGAGACAGAGTCTCACTAAACTGCCCAGGCAGGCTGAACTCAAACTTGGACTCCTCCTGCCTCAGTCTCCCAGTGTACCAGGATTAGAAAAGGGTGCCACCATACCCAGTTGTTTCCTTTTTTCTTATGTAAACTTTTAGATAGCAAGAGCTTTTAAAAGTTTTGAATTATTTTTATATAAATCCTCTTCCCTCTTCTTTCCCCCTTCTTTCCTTTTATTTTTTCCTTATATTTTCTTCCCAGTTGTATAAGGGTTGTTTTTCAGTTTAATGGATTAAGATATTTGCAAGCCAGCATGACACACAGTTGTTAAGTCAAGGTCTAGACATGATCGTTGTCAATATTTTCAGTAGTTTCCAAATTAACTTGTCCATGGTCTGTGTTTCATGTCATCAGCTTTGAACCCCACCCCAGTAGTACATGAACTTGACCATTGAGAGTCCTTACTCTGACCCAAGTGTTTTGTGAAGTGGCTCACCACGTGCAAGTATGCAAATGGTCATGTTTGGTACAAAAATAAGAATAAGTTATACCCTCTAAAATTGTTTCAGGGAAAAAATAATTTTTAAGGTTTAATTTGTTAGAGACTTTTTATTTGTATAGAAGCCTCAAAATGAACTGAAGAAGTTCTCATTCATTTAAAAAGGAACAAGATTAGAAATTTGAGTACTGTTACCCATTAAGAGTGAGGCAGAGCCCACTGGTACCGCATTTCCATGGGAAGGGTGGAAGGTGCTCACCGGGTAGCTGCTGTGGGTCCAGCCCTGTGCCAAGTGGTCTTGGGTTTTGTGGCCTGTAGGAGCCGTGAACTTCAGCCCAAAGCCTGGGAGTGGCAGGTACAGCTGCCTTCCAAGCTCTTCACAGGGACCCCCATCGCCAACAAGGAGGCTAGTCCAGAGCAGAGGAGGGGCTTTCTGGGGACTTCTACAGGAGGCTTCATTCTCTTTGGGGGATTATTTGCTATTACAAATGTATTTTCTATCACATTTCAAGAAATCTGAAGGATTTTTTTTTTTTTTGAAGGATTTTTAAAATAATGTTTCCACAAGGGCCGGTCTGATAGCTCAGTGGATGAAAGTGCCTGAAGTTGATTCTGTGCCTCTTGTAATGTCAACACAGATGGGATATTTTCTCTTTTTTCCGTACTTGCAGTTGAGCCCAGGTTCTTCACAAGGAGCTACATTCTCAAAATTCTTTAGAATTTTTTATTTTGAAGGGCTGGCAAGATAGCTCAGTGGACTAAGCACCTGCTTAGGCAGAGTGCAGTGGCCGGGGTTCTGTCCCCAGCATGCTGTGCCGGCCCTGCCCACAGGGTATGCTGAGATGGCAAATGAGACTGGGCGTGGTGGTGCACACCTGTAATCCCAGCACTTGGGAGGCTGAAAACAGGAGAATCACAAAGAGTCCGAGCTACATAGTTAGACCCTGTAGACCCTGTCTTAAATACAGAAGAGAAAAAAATGCTTACGCAAAAAAGTCCAGATGCTGGTTAGCTTGTGGGCCGTTTCTATGTGTGTGTAGCTATTCCCAATGTTGATGAAGCTTTTTGAACTTTCTTGTATTCATTGTGTTCGTTTTTGCCCATCCGTAAGTGAAAGGGATCATCTTAGGTGATACCACACAGTATGATTCTAGAATTTCATATTCACATAAGTCAGACTCATCAGTCATAGACTGTTGGTTTAGAATCAATTTGAAGGGAAAAATCTATAATTTTACAGACTAATCAAAAAGCCTAATTATCAGAGTATAAAAATGAAAAAAACCACATGAATTTGAGTACAATATTATATCGTGATGAATATAATTTTAGAAATCCATGGTGAGAGGTGTACATAAGTTAAAATATGACTACTTCACCTTACCTTTAGAGTATCTCCTTAGGGTTGGTGTCCTAGTCAAATTACAGAATCCAGACTGTGTGAGTTACTCATCTAAAGGTAGATTGTTTTGTTTTGCTTCGCTTTGCTTTCGTGCTTTCCTTGCCCAGTGGAACTACGTTGAGTTGATCGGCTGCGTTTCACTGCAGAACAGAGGTTGACATCATCTTAAAATTTTTTTGAGATCTGAGCAACGACAGGTCATGCATATTTCAGTGACTACAACAAAGCCTGACAGCCAGCGTGGCACCTGAACGGGGCCATCACTCAGGTTCTAGGAGGGAGAAGTCTTTGAACTGCAGGAGACACTAAGAGAAAAAAAAAAAGCCCCTGAACCTCAGAACGACCAGGGAGAGAAAGGAAAGTGGCTCCCTAAGGACCAGCAGTGCTTTCCCCAGAGGGCAGGAGCCCAGTCAGATCACTGGGGGACGCCGTCCTCCGCTACAACTTGAAACTGGCTCGCACGTTTAGACACACCTGCAAAGGAGAGCCAGACGCGGTGCTAACTGCCAGGACTGCTGCTGCCTTCTTTGCCAAGCGTCTGGATTCTGCTCGTGTCCCTCACGACTGCCCTTGGGTTACAGTAATATCATTATAGTCACGTATGGGGAAGCGGACAGTAAAGGTGGTCGTCCCTCGCCACGCCCACGGGTTGCGCCTTAGGCGGCTGGGCTGTTCGCTCCTTCGGCCCATGCTTTGGTCTTCTGGGCATCAGCTTTTGCTGCTGCTCTCTGTTGGTGTCGGACTCGTTCAGCCTCCCTGCCTGAGGTCTCTCGGGGCGAACAGGGACATCTGCCTCTCCTGTCACAGAGAGAGGATACTCCGGGCTAGGAGAGGCTGGAAAGCTGACCCGCTGCCCGCGTCCGCCACACAACCTAAGGGCGAGGTTCTGCCGGTGGACCTGTACTTTGCAGCTTTCCAGCAGCTGGGTGTGAACCCCTCTTGTCGCCCGGGTCATTCTACAGAGTCACTCAAGGGAAGATGTGAGGAATTAGGGTACTGAGTGAATTCAGTTTGAAAAGAACTGATATCCTCCCAGTGAATACAAGATGGGATTTTGTTGTTCTTGTTCTGCTGCTTGGGGAAAACACTAGGTTATCCTGAGTGTTTCCACAATCTCGTGATAAAACATCTCTCATCACTTGGCCTGTCATACCGGCTCAGCCCTCCTGATCAAGAAAGGCTTTGCCTTTTGGAAGGGTTTACAAGGTGTTCAGGGTCTCACTACTAGATCAGACTCAGTGATTCGTCTGTTTATAGCCTCCCAAGAGCTGGGATTACAGGTGTGCACCACCACGCCCAGTCTCATTTGCCATCTCAGTGTGCCTTGGGGGCAGGGCCGGCACTGCAAGCCCGGGGATCGAACCCTGGCCCCTGTACCTGCTTGCAGGTGCTTTAATCCACTGAACTATTTGGCTGGCCCTAGGAAAGGCTTTAACCTGAAGTCATTACCTCCAGTTCAAAATTTTCCTTAAAGCAGATCAAAGTTTTCACGTCTTGGGCCTAGAGTCATTTTTTATTGCTTCTAAGTTCTCAGCCTCTCTACAAACTAAACATTTGGTTTCTCTAACCGCTGTTGCCTCTGTCAGTCTGTGGGGTGAAGGGGCCGTTCCACGTGAAGCTGAACACACAAGAAGCGGAAGCGTCCCAAGTCTGTCCGAGGCACAGAATGAGGTTGAGTAACTTCGCCAGCTGACTCTGAAGTTTCTTGTATCAGATTTGCCCTGTAACAGTTTCGCATCCTTATTTCAGTGAACACAAAGTCCTATTTCCTCACGTGGAAGAAAGCATTCCTAAGGACTTCCAGTATTGCGCTTGTGGAAGTGTTGGGGCCATTTGAAGTCACCTTCCTGAAGTGACGAATGCCTCAAAGGACTTGCGCTCCCCTCAGCATCTGTGAGACTAGGCTGAGTGCTCCTCACCGTGCCGTGACATTCTGCCCCCTAAATCTCTGCACTTCTTTCTTAACCTTTTTCTCTAATTACAAAGAAGCTTAAGACTTTGTTGATTTTTAGGGGGCGTCAGTTTTTGGTACCAGGGATTGAACCCAGGACCTTGCACTTGCCAGGCAGGCGAATCAATAGGACTCAGGAAAATTTGTACAGCAGACGTGTGTAGACTACGCCTGTACCAGGAAGTCAGTCTCTGCCCCAGCTCGGGCTACCCTGTCCCAGCCAGGTGCACGGGGACCTGGCACCGCACGGAGATGGTGTGCCTACCAGAGGCCAAACAGACACACAGCTGCCTGGTGTCCTCACACCACAGCTGTCTGACACCGCCCCAGCTAACCCTACGTGGGACCCACCACTTTCTTCCCTGCCCCACAAGCAGCACTGTTAGGCTTCTTTCATTATTTTGCGATCTTTCTGCAGCATGGTAGAAGAGTACAGATGTTCAGCTGAGGGATGGCACCAGAATGCAGGTGCAGCCTGGTGACTTCAGCGGCAGCTAGGACCTCGCTTTAGGGCAAGCACTGTCTGTGATGACACACGTCTTCTCTGCTCCGACAAGGGGATGGATGGGCTGAGATGCCCCTCCAAAGGTGTCCAGGAGCAGAACATGATGCGTGAGGTCCTGGATTCAATCCCTAGGGTTATGAAACAAAGGTATCCTGGGTCCATGTTGCTCAGTTGTTGAACAGACAGGGCATGTGTGCTGAGCAGACAGAGAACTTGGACGACCGAGTACCTCCCGGGTGTGTCTGTCAGGTTCCAGATCTTAGCTCTGCAACGGTGAATTCTCCAGGCCACACTGACCAGCCCTCCCCCAGGACCATTCCTTTCATGTGATTCTCAGACCCCCAGGATTCCCAAGAGGGGAGCCACAGACAGACAGCAGCAGAGTAGGAACTCCACACGGAGGCGGCAGCCCCTTACCCAAGCGCCCCAGTGCAGCGGTAGCCTCTTGGCTCTGGTGTTGGGCTCTCAGACAAAAAGAGATACAGTGTCCGGATTGTCTGTAGAATGTGTCACAGTGACCTGCTTGGAGAAAGGCATTCCTCTAATTGTTCTCTCTGAATGTGTCGCTTTGCAGTTCCAGTGCTAAAGTGTGCCCTTTGCGGTTACAGCAGAGATGCGCTAAGAAGGAAGCTACGATGGGCAGCTTTTCAGCCAGAGCCAGGATCATGTGCATTTCATTACTTAAAACACTGAGGTAGAGTCTGAGTTGCCCAAGCAGGACTTGAATTGAGCGCCTCCTGCCTCAACCTCCCAGAGTGCTAGAATCGAGTGCCCCTGTGCTTGGCATGTTTAACACATCCATGATGGGGCCGTAGTTCATGTCTTGCCACCAGGTTTCTCTGAAGCATTCGTGATATGTGCATAACTGTCCCTCTGAGCAGCATGGGACAGACCCATCGAATGGTACAAGCTGCCCAGCGGGACAGTCATGCACAACCTAGCAGTGGCTCAAAATGGCAAGAACATGTGAATTATTTGAATAAAGTCTATTAACCCATTTTATTCTATAAAAGCATATTAAAACTCTTGGTATTTATTCCACAGACCACTGGGAAAAACTGGAAATCCATACTTACAATGCCAGTGACTTCATCTCTGTTCAATATTTGTCATATTTTAAAATCTTAAAAAGTATAATAAATGGCATGAAAAACTAAAAAGGAAAAATCGTGTCATCCGAGGGATTTGGGCACCTCTGAGACTCGTTGGTGTGTCACTTTGGATGCAGTACTTAGTGGAGAGGCTTCGTTTGTCTTTCTAGTAACAGAATTTTTAACATCTATCTTACAAGGATTTTCCGAGGATTAAATGAGATGATGTTGCGAGGACCAGGCAGACAGCAGATGATGGCACCTCGTGCTCAACGTGCGTGCCTGGAAAGTGTCTGAAAGCTCCAAAGTAAATCCCACATGGTCTTGCATACCCAACTTCCACTAAGAGGCCATTATGTAGGGACAGGCCAAGATAGTCCCCGAATATCTGCTGTTTTCGCCTTCGCTAGTGACATATGTGGAACAGAACATCTTAGAAGAGCATGCACCAGGCCAGTGCTTCATTTTGCAGATGAGAAAAACTGAGGCCCCGAGTTAGATCGTCCTCCCCCGTTAGATCACCTTCCTCACAGTCCTGTGACCAAGGTTCCCTCATTTCCAAGACACGTTCTTTCTGGCAAGTAAACTCTTCAGTGGCTTTTACGTTTTAGATGTCAGTGGGTTTTGCTTCGCTGTGGGTTTCTGTCAGAATAGCACAGTCTACGTTTCCTGTCTCCAAAAGCTGGTCGTGGTGGCGCACACCTGGAATCCCAGCGCTGTGGGGGCTGAGGCAGCTGAGAGAGTTCAAGGCCAGCCTGGACTACTAGTGAGACTCTGTCTCAAAAACTAAACAACAAAACCCACACCTTTAACCGCTGTTTTCAAAGCTGTTCCCAATGCGCCCGACCCCCTCCAGGAGGCCTCTCTCCAGCTGGCAGGGCCACGCCAGGCCTCTTTGCTTTCCTAGAGCCCCTACCTCTGGGTTTGCTCCTGGTGACAAGGCCCCACGCCTGTTCCTTTGGCCACACTGCTCCTTTCTCTCCTGTAGCCTCACTTGCCCATCTTCATTCTTCAGATCAAATGAATTATGCCTCGCCCACGACCAGCTGGCTCAAGGCCTCACGGTGGCATTGCATGAACCCACATTTCTCTTTCAGAGAACTTGCCAGTCGCAATTGCAGTCTGGGACCCCGTGATTGCTGTCTGTCTCCACCTCACCACTGAAAGCAAATTATAGTGGCTGTGTTTTTGTTCACCACTGACTCTCCAGGGCCTCCTTGCTCTTTGTACGGAGAGAGGCTCAGCAAATACTTGCAGGCTTTGGCTAAATGCGTGAATCCCTGACCACAGAGCTGGCTGAACAGGGCCAAGTGAACAACCCCACATTGGGACCAACTCACTTGTTGCCCTGAATTTGGCTTCCTCCAAACTTGAATCAGCATGGAAGGAGTGGAGATAAAGTAAGGCACCACTGATGAAATGAAAAATTCTAAAAAAAAAAAAATCATCTGCTCTTCCCTATGAAGACTGTTAATCCCTAAGAAGACTATCTGCTGTGGTTTTCATTGTAACCTGTATGTCCAAGGTGAATACTCAAACTTGGATCAGAGAATGAGACTGAGACACATGGGACCGCAGCGCCACCTTGTGGCTAGTTTTATCATTTACCCTTTTCAACCTGTCCAAATTTCCTTCAAAAAATCATAACAAACCATGAGGACAGAGGGAAGTGGAATTTTCCTCAACTAAATATACCTGATGCCTCTACAGACAAATGCCCAACGCCTGTAAAGTTTGTAGATGTTTTATTCTATAGTAAGCTGGCTCTAAGACAGTGCTGTAGCAGAGAGGCAGCCATTCATGGTGGTGGAAGACACCAAGAACAAGAGAGAGGGAAAAGGAGAGATAACTGGAGAGGGGGAGAGAAAGAGAGAGACTCTGTCCCTTATATCTTATTATACGAAGGCCACCCACCCTAGGGTGGGTGTGACACATCCATAATCCCAGCATTGGACCATGAATCAATCACAAACTAGATTCGGCCGCCCATGAAAAGCCTGCCCCCCTCCTCCCACCAGTGAGTATATGAGGCTTTGAGGCAACATCTAGGCAGAAACCGTAACATTTCATCTGTGGCTCCCCAAAAGACTCACATACCTTCCTTTATGCAAAAGGTATTTAGTTCGTCTCCAAGAACTGCCAAACTCCTAACAGTTTCAACATTGCTGAAAAGTCCAAGTCCCAAGTTTCCTCTGAGATATGAGGCAGACTCTTAGCTATGGGCCCCTGAACAAATGGAAAAAGAGTTAAACACTTCCAGCATTCAATGGCACAAAACAGACATTTCTATTCCAAAAGTTACAACAGAGGGATGCAGAAAAAAAGAGACCAAAACAAGGCCAAACTCCAGAAAGGCAGATATTAAGTCCTGCAGTTCCATGTGCAGCAGCTAAGGCAATACGTCAACTTCCAAGGCTTGGGTGGCCCTGCCTCTGTGGCAGTGCCTACGGCCACAGCTCCTGTGGCTTCGCTCTTAGGCTTGCTCTGCTCCCTCTTTGCAGCTTTCCTCAGACAAGCCACATTCCTGGCTCCTCCTAACTTCTGAGGTCTCCATGGCACCTTGGGCTTCACAGACTCACAGCTTTACACACTGCCCACTCAGGCACACACAGCCTGGCCTCCCAGGCCATCTTCTAAAATCTGAGTGGAAACTTTCCTAATCCTACAACTTTTACATTCTGCATGCCTAAAACCAGCAGCACATGGATGATGCCAAGGTCCGCTGCCAGCTGCACAGTAGCCAGTCTTCCTTCTCTCTTGACTGGGGGAATCAAGCACCTGAATCTCTGAGCACTCGGAATCCGTTGTAAGGAGCCCATTTTTATGCTGCCACCATTCTGGAACATGGTGCTCTGCAGCTTTCTTCTCAAAGCAAACGAAGTCTTTCATATTTACAATTTTGCGGCTACAAAGGGTGGAGCCCTAGTGATTCTTGTGATGCCTTCAAGCCATCTTTTTACTTCCCCTGTTCCTTCACAACAGTCAAAATCTCTATCTTTGCAGCCCACAGCTTTACTGGAGCTTCCTTTCTGGTCAAACTCTCAACATTTTAAGTCATTCTTCTTGACTCTTTGTTCTTGATTTTCAACATCAATCTGGCTAAAACCCCCAACAGTAGTTATACAACTGCTTCAACATTCAACTGCCTTGAAATTTCTTTTGCCAGATTAATTAATCCACTGCCCTTAATCTCAGTCTCAAGGAAAGTCTACGGACATTAGCAAAATGCAGACAAACTTTCTGCCAAGCCATAACACATGTTATCTCATTTCCAACAACCTCTTCCCAGCGGAAACTGCCCAAGCCTGGTCTTTACTGTCAGGATTACTTACTGTCAGCCTTCTGGTCTTCTAAGCTCAGAATCCCCCCCACAGAGCAGCCGAAGGCATTCCAGCTCTACTGTTCCAGTTGGCCTCTCTGATCCTTTCTAATCTCTCTCACAAGTCAGTCCCAAAGGCTCTTTTTTTTTTTTTTTTTTAAGGCTCTTGAATCATGTGATCAAGTACAGTCACAGCGATGCGCCCACTTCTGGCACCAAATTCTTCATACCAGAATTTGCTGAGACAATACCAGACACCCAAAATTAAAGAAGAAAACATTTACTTAGCTCAGTTTGTAGAGATTTCAATCTATACTTGGCTGGCTCAGAGAAATAACTTTCATTATCGACTGCTATCTGCTAAGTACACACCTATAGTAATCCAAGATATATGATGTATGATTATGTGATTAGAGATAGAGATAGTGATAGTTATAACTATAGATACAGATATAGATATATAGATATCATAGGGCCAGGGAGATGGCTCAGTAGAATAAG
>NW_004524610.1:8295944-8305031 GCF_000260255.1 Octodon degus
CAGATATCATAGGCCTAACCTCTGCTGAAGAACTCTGGAGTTATCCAATAGTTTTGTTGCCTTCAGAAATCATTCTATTTATGGAAACTAAAAAACAAAAAAAAATATTGTTCACCAATTATATATTCATCACTTACCAAAACTGAAGTGGAAAGTTATGAACTCTAGCTTGAAGGGATGCACAAAAGTATAACTTACACCAAACAACAGCAAATGATATAAAGAACAATTATCTACCATAAAAATTCAGAGGATACAATAAGCAGGAAAGTGTTGATCATGTCTATAGTTTAAATTTAAATTTTTCTTATGTAACTAGTACACAAATTGTTTTCCTGTAGCCAAGTCACTAAGGTAGAGAGATGAAAAAAAAAATTAAATCAATGAAAGGATCAACAGAGCTAGGAAAACAATATTTTAAAATGAATTAGGTTATGCTAAAGAAATGAAAACAATTTTGTCAACATGTCTATCCAAAAATACGTGTACTCTTGTATTTGTTATTTATTAAGCTTTTTTAAATTAAGTTTTCCACATCTTTTAGAAGAATCTGATAACTCCAACAGTGTTGATGAGCAAAGTATTTATTTTTGTTTTTGTGGAGAGCAGGTATTGAGGAATAACCCAGGGCCTTCATACTGAGCTACAGTCCCAGCCCTTTTAAAATTGTTTTTATTTTATTTTCCAATAGGTATTCATTAGATTGCTAAATTTACCAGGCTGGGCTTGAACTTGGGACCCTGCTGCCAAAGTCTCCTGGAGTGCTGGGATTATAGGCGTGTGCCATCACACCCAGATAAGCTATTTTATCCACAATGACTGCTCTAATGAGGACTCTGTGTGTCACCAGACAACCTGTCATACAAGGAATGGTAAAAGTACAAAATTTGAGTTGGGCAAACCCAGGTTGGTATCCTGATTCCCACCTATATATTTGTACAACTTTACATAAGTGACATAAACTTTCTGTTTCCTAAACCACAAAATTAGGATAATTGTCATAAAGACTGATTTGATTATTATGGATGAAGCACTTAGGTCAGTGTTCAGCATTTAGTAGAGCTCTATCATGCTCAGCATTACTCAGAATGGCTCAGCTCAACACCATCTCCACTTGCTCTTCTCTCAGCAGAAATACAGAGCTGTCGTTCACATAAAAATAGCAGTAACTTGCAGTCTACACATGACTGTTTTCAAGGAAGTTCCCAGCAGCCTACTTCTTTGTATAATCATTGATCCTTTGCTTTATTCACTCAACACCAACCATGTGTCAAACACTGACCTGATGCCCCGAGAGGCCTGCCCTCCCCACCCTTCCCCAGGTACTCGCAGGCAGCCCTAAAACGCCCCACCAGCCCTTGGCGCAGGTCGCACTCAGGGTCAGGGGTCAGCACCAGTGAGTGACAGTTTCTGCACTGAAAATGCAATGGTTGGACAAGTCCAGAAAAATTTTATTTATATACTGTAGATTCTTTGTGTGCAGGTTAAGTAATCCCAATTTCTTTACCTTTAAGGGATCTCTCCATTTCTGGAATATTCCTGAAAACAGCTCTTCAGCATTTCTTTATTCTTCATGAGCACAATGTTCCAGCTCTGTGCAGCAGCAGCTCTGAGCCTGTGTATATGATACGGTCCATCGCTGTGTCGGAATGGCATCCTCACTCAGGAAAAGTATAAATCTTTGGTTAAAAATAGAATAATAAAACACAATAAAAATCTAGCAAGAAACTCTCAAGGGAAGAACAGAGAAGGGAAGGGGAACGGAGGGGAGGAGAGGGGAGGGAAAGGAAGGGAATTAGAAATTAGCCCAAGAGACACCTGCCGTGCACGGTAAGTACTACGCAGCCATCTCCCTTGGCGTCTCCCTGACACTCTCCTTCTGGTCTCTCCTTTGGCCTCTTCCAGCCAAAGTCCAGCCTGAAAACCCTGGCTCTTCTTCCTGCTGCACTCAATCTCTTGGTAACATTCCTACTCCCTAGACTTAAGTCCTTGGGCCAAGATTATAGCTCAGGGTCATAAGTACCTGCCTGGAAAGTGCAAGGTGCTGCGTTCGCCCCCTGGTACCAGAAAAGTAGACTTAAGTTCTCACCTCAGAGCTAAATCACCCCAAGCCTAGCATCATTAGTCGTAAAGGCCAAGCTGTGTGCAGCACAAATCCCCATGGATGACCGCTCTCATCCAGATCCGAATGCCCCATGGCTTCCTCTCTGCCTCCCTCTCAAACACTAGTGCTGTGGTTTACATCTAGATGACCCCTTAAAGCTTCAAGGGCCCGTAGGTGGGGCTGTCGGGGGTGCCTGGGCCGTGGGGGGCACACTCACTGCTCAGTCCAGAGCTGTGCCATCTTCCGAGGCCAGCCTGGTCAGAAGAGCTGCTCCCTGGAGCTGTAGCCTGGAAGCATCTATCCTCCTCAGCTCCTCCCTTCACTCTCTCCACATCTTGGTCACCACGACATCTTTCTGCTGTGCCCCTCCACCATGCCATCCTGCCTTGGAGCCAGGGGGCTATGGGCAGAAAGCTCTACAGCCAAGGTCTCTCCTCCAGAGTGCAAAAGGCATCATACCACAGTGGAACACACACAGCCATACCATATTTTAGCAGTATGATTCCTAATAGTTAAATCTCAGAAGCAGCCTATATGCCCATCAAAGATAAGTGGAGAAACAAACTGTGGCCTTTACAAATAATGGTATACACTCTACCATAAAAAAATAATAAGTCTGTTGTAGGAAAATGACTGCACTTTGAGACCATCATGTTAAGTGAAATAAATCAGACCTACAAGCTTGGCTGAGCTATCTCATGTTTCTCTTAGATGCAGAACCCAATAAAGAGCAAGACTAAAGAGAAATAATAGCAAGTAGGGAGCTGAATCTTTCTGTAATGGAAGAGGGATCAAGAGATGGAGGGGAGAAGAGGGAGAGGAGGGAAGGGGCGGAAAAGTGGAATTGAGAAGGGCTCTGTACATCTTATGTGCACACAGGAGGAATGCAAACGTTATATACTGTGAGCTGTACCAATAAAACTTTTTTAAAATGTAAGATAAATGGGCCAGGCATGTAGCTCAGTGGCACAGTGCCTGCCTGGCAAGTGTGAGGCCCTGAGTTCAATTCCTGGTACCAAAAAAAAAAAAAAAATCTGTGAGCCAAAATAAACCTTTCTTTCTTAAAGCTGTGGATGTGAGGTATTGTATCTAATCAATGAGATAGGAACTAAAACAAATACTTTTTCCAAAATAATAGGACATGATCAAAATTTTAATCACTTTTGCATGTTTAACTATAATAGAGTCTTGTTTATTTTCATATACCTGTATCCTCAATGGTGACTGGAATGGTTAGGGGTTCCTCAAGCATCTGCTAAACTGGTGGGTGGGTGGGTGGATGGATGGATGGATGGATGGATGGATGGATGGATGGACTCATGGATGGACGGATGAATGGGTGGATGGTGGATGGGTGGATGGATGGATGGATGAATGCATGGATGACAGATGGATGGGTGGATGCATGGATGCACGGAAGGTGAATGGATGGATGGTTGGATGGATGATGGATGATGAATGGATGGATGATGGATGGGTGGGTGGATCGATGATGAATGGGTGGGTGGGTGGGTGGGTGGATGGATGGATGGATGGGTGGGTGGATGCATGGATGCATGGAAGGTGGGTGGATGGATGGATCGATGGATCGATGGATGATGGATGGGTGGGTGGATGGATGGATGGATGGATGGATGAATGGGTGAATGGCTGGATGATGGATGAGTGGGTAGATGGATGGATGCATGCATGCATGGATGCATGGAAGGTGGGTGGATGGATGGATCGATGGATGATGGATGGGTGGATGGATCGATGGATGATGGATGGGTGGGTGGATGGATGGATGCATGGATGGATGCATGGATGGATGCATGGATGCATGGAAGGCGGATGCATGGAAGGTGGATGGATGGATCAATGATGGATGGGTGGGTGGATGAATGGATGAGTGGATGAGTAGGTGGATGGGAGAACACAATTCCTGTGAAGTGTGGATGGTAACTATGAGCATCCCATTGTGCAGAGAAAGACCTAGTGGCTCAAAAAGTTGGGTCACTAACTACAGGTAACCCAGTTACTACTAGTCATACAGTTAGAGTTAAATCAGTGCACTGCCTCTCAGCAACAGTGTGTTCTTCCTATTTGTTCTTCCTCTACACCTATTTCATGGTGAGTTCACTCTCTCTTTTCCCCACTACTCCAGTCCATTAGCTCTGACTCTTGTGCATGGCCTGGCCTTGTCACGGACGTCCCTCCCTGCACCTGGTGCCCCGCATCTGTTCGGTGCACATAGCCATACATAGCCACTGTCTCCCACCGGCCATGCTGTGTCCATCTTCTCCTCGGCTTTCTCTTTTTACAAGCTTTTTTTTTTTTTCCATTTTGTGTATTTGATACAGGGTCTCACTATGCAGATCAGCCTTGTGGTGACCCTCCTGTTTTCAGCCTCCCCAGCACTGAAATTGCAGGCGTGCGCCACCATGCCTGCACTTGCTCACCGGTTCAGAGCGCCCACGGCTGGGGCTGGGGCAGCATGTGGGACGGGGATCACCCCCTGGTCCCTGCGCTTGCCAAAGCAGATGCTCAGTTTGCTGAGCTACCTCGCTGGCCCCTCTCCTTGGCTTTCTTATAACAGTCTCCTCTTTGCTGCTGCCTCCTTCCTACAGGTCTCTTCCCGTTTATCATCTCTGCACTTTAGCTACATCCTTGGCTACTTATTGTCTCTCCTGATTTTTTTTTTAATTTTTTTTATTTATTTGAGAGAGAGAGAGAGAGAGAGAGAGAGAGAGAGAGAGAGAGTGTGTGTGGCCAGCTCAGCCCACCAGGGGGCGGGGCTGGCTGGCATGTGGTGCTGGGGGATTGAACCGCGGTCCCTGATGCTTTGCTAAGCTTGTTCTAAGTAGGTGCTTTAGACCACTGAGCCATCTCTCCAGCCCCATCTCTCCTGATTTTGATCCTTGATTTTCTGTTCTTTTTGTGAATTCTCCTTTTGAGTGAGCCCCAATATTCCCCAACCTTTTAAGCTAATGGCTCCATAATCTTTTTTTCCAGCCCTGGTTTATCAGCAAAGTTGAGTGTTATATTTCTAACCATCATTTGGCTATGCACAGGCTCACTGAATGTACCTTCTCTCCCTACTCTGTCTTGCTACCTCCTCCTTCCTATTACTTTAACGCCACCTTAATTTTACTAACCAGAGAGAGTGCAAATCATGGCGTCATTAGTGATTCTTCGCAGTTCTTAATCCTTTAGTTCCTAGCAGACAACGCTTCCTCTTGAATTTCCCCATAACTCCACAGTGTCTTAAAACCTTCCATAACATGGCTATGTCTAAGTAATGTCACGCAGCTCTGTTAGCCCAGCACAGGTCCCCTGCTAGAGCCCCCCAGCTGCCTTTATTGCAGGTGCTAGGCCTTGCTCATTGCAATGATTAATTTTAGGTGTCAATTTGACTGGATTAAAGATTACTTAGAGAATTTGTGAAAAGGTTATCTCAGAGTGTGACTATAGGGCTGTTTCCGGAGGAGACAGCTCAGTGCAGCGATTGCAAACCTATGGCACGTGTGCCACAGCAGGTGATTTTATCATTGAAAGCTCTAAAAGGTTCACCATCACTGGTTTAGTGAGTCTGTGGACAGAATGCAGAAGAGCCACCCTCAGGGTGGGCAGGCACCATCCAGTCACGGGAACTTCCTCTGCCACTGTCCTGGAGCTGGGACACTCTCCTCCTGCCCTAGACCCCAGAGTTCTGGATCCATGGCTATGGGGTGCCAGGACTTCCATCAGTGGCCCCTGGGTTCTGAGCCCTCAGCCTCAGGTGGACAGTAACTCTGTTGGCCTCCTTGGTACTGAGGCTTTAGACTTCAACTCAGCTGCACTCCAGGGGTACAGCATCTCCACCTTTTCAATGGCCTGTTGCCGAATTTTTACAGCTTCCTTAATCACAAGAGCCAATTCACACAATAAAGTCCCTCTCATTTTTTAATCAATCTACTCATCTACCTATCATCTGTCATTTATCTACCCATCCATCCACCTCCTGTTGGTTCTCTCTGTGTCTCTGGAGAACCCAACTACTATCATCATCCTAAACCCCCTTACATGAGATGCCTGGCTCCTGTTCTGGCACAGTGGATACTATCAGCCTTTATGTTCAGCTTGGAGATTAGTGTTCCAGTACTATTTTTGTCTAATTCCCACCACCTTCACACTTCTTTACCACCTTTCGTGGTCATTTAAAGTACCTGGCAGGCCAGCCAAATAGCTCAGCTCATTAAAGTGCCTACTTAGGCAGGGAGTTCAATCCCTGGTGTGCTGTGCCAGCCCCGTTCCCGGGACGCACTGAGACAGTGACTGAGACTGGGCGTGGTGGTGCACACCTGTAATCCCAGCTCTTGGGGGGCTGTAAACAGGAGAATCACTATGAGTCCGATCTATGCAGTGAAACCCTGTAGACCCTATCTTAAAATACAAAAGAAATAAAAATAAAGTACCTGGCACACAACAAATACTCAGTGGACGGCGCCTATTCTTTTTGTCAATAGACAACAAATGTGTTCTGGCCGTACTCCCCAGGCGCAGGGAAGTTCCTGAAGAGCCAAGACCACACCTCTTCTGAATCCCAGGGACCCTTGACAATGGGCTTCCTGCGCTGCCTGAACCTACTCCACATTCTCCTTCAGCCTCAACACAGCCAAGAGGAAACCAAAGCAAAAGCATTTTGATTGAAATGAAGCATCCAGTCACTTCCATGTTATTTTGAAATTTCAGATTTAAAAAGGAAAAGAAAACTGAATGAATCCTCAAAACCTCAAAGGACAGTATGGCTTTGAAATTGTAGGATTAAAATAAACAGTTAATGTCAATATAGCACCATTTTTCTTCTCTCAGATTCCAAGATTTCTGTCTTTACCACCTTTCGTGGTCATTTAAAGCACCTAGTGGGCGGGCCAAGTAGCTCAGCTGATTAAAGTTTTTGGAGAACTTCCAGAGTTCTACTTTGTCCTGAAGGTAAGAATTTAAAAGCATACTAGGTGCATGGGGATGAGGGATGATACAGTTTATGTTGTAGGAATTGACACTCTATATATGAATTTCTTAGAGAAAAACTGAAGGGGCCGGGGAGATGGTTCAGCAGAATAAGCGCTTGCCTGGCAAGCAGAAGGGCCTGAGTTCAACCCCCGATTCCGCAAAAAAAAAAAAAAAAAAGTTACTGTAGTAAAAAGACACATTGGCATTAAACTATCAAAATTTTCCCTCCCGTCAGATGTCCTCATGCTGCCCATTGCTCTGGCCACGTCAGAAGCAGCCTAGAAGACCTGCTGAGGGTCCCTGCTGCGCTCTTCGGGCTGCCTCAGCGCAGTAAGTCAATCACAAAAACACTGATGGCTTGTGGTGATTTGCCTTTGGGGAGGAGCCGGAGTCCCGCGGCGCCAGGCTGGGGGCGCGGTGGGCCAGCACACAGCGCCGTGTTTTCAGGAGCCCGCCTTTCCGAGGGAGGGCACTCGGCAGCAGCCTTCGCTGAATCGCCTGTCACATCGCGTAAAGACATGAAAGAGGCCTGCAGAACTGCTTCAGAAAGCAGCGAGAACAATGGGATTAGTGCGCGTAAGGCAAAGGGACGTTCCACCCGGGGAGGGGGCTCAACAGAACAAGCGCTTGCCCGACAAGCACAGGCTCCTGCGTTCAATCCTCGGTACCGCAAGAAAAAAAGGCAAAAGGGTGTAATTTGAAGATCAAAGGCAATGTGTATTTACGCTCCTTGCGCTTGCCAGGCAGGAGCTCAGACCGCGGAGCTATCTCCCCAGCCCCTCTACACTAGTAATACATAACCTAAATATATATAGCACACACACACAGATTCTGTATAGGTACTTGCAAAATAGGTATAACACTTTTTATTTCCCAAATACACTCCAATATTAAATAAAGGGTTTTTTTTTTAACAAGCCTTCCTGCTCATATGCACATCAAAATTATATTTGAAAGCTGCAAGTTGCAATTTTAGAGGAGGTTGATCAGATTCATGGACAAATAACACCGAAGGTATTTTAGAATCAGGGGCCTCTACATTGTTTAATTACTTGTAATTACTGTCTGTAAATAGATTTTAAATTTTAATTTACATGTAAACATGAATGGAGATTTTATTATGGAAGAAAGCCAGAAAACTATCAAATAAAATGTACGAATGACTACAATTTTCTAAATTAGGAAAACAGTCCTTCCCTGGCCCAGAATCGGACTCAGGAATTGAGCCCTCCCTGGGAGCTTGACTCTTCCTTACCTGTATTTGTTGCTTAAACACAAAAACACGACCAAAGAGCCTGCAGACGCTCCGACCAGTAGGGGGCGTGTCGCGGTTCCCTGATCCCCGCTCCTTTCACTCGCCGGGTCCCGGCTCCGGAGACAAACTTTCAGCGCTCGGAGAAGGCCCCACTATTACCTTAGAAAACCCTTGTGGCTCTCTAAATTTGGGGGCTGGAAGCATACAAAGGTTAAGATGTGTGGTACACAGGTACTGACTCCCCACTATGCATGTGATCATTATGGATTGCAAACGTGTACTAATAAAAATAACAATTCAAAAAAAAAATGCTCCCCAAATAATTTAATATGGTGGGGGGAGCAAACTTAGTCCTCTTTAATTGCTGTCCTGGAAAAATCATCCTTAAGTTTTCATTCTGACTTACATCATTTGTCAATCTCTACGCCCAGATAACTACTGAATTGTGTCCCACTAATAATTTGCTTCGTTCTCTCAACCATCTTAGCCACTTTCTCCAAACCTAACCTCTGACTTTCACTGTATCTCTTTCCTGTCATGCACATGAGTGCTGCTAAACATTTGGCTAGCTCTCACCATAGATGGCCATCGAGTTCACCGTGGGGGGCTGGGGGGGGACACAGTACTCACAGAGCACAAGCTCTACAGCTGGAGCTGGTAAAGATTGCGTGTTTATATATTGCATGCCGGCCATGTCCCCGGGGCGCGCTGAGATAGCAATTGAGACTGGGCATGGTGGCGCACGCCTGTAATC
>NW_004524610.1:8305131-8310280 GCF_000260255.1 Octodon degus
TAGTGAGATCCTGAACATCTTGTAGACCCTTCCCTAAAATACAAAAAAAAAAAAAAAAAAAAAAAAGATATTGCATGATTCTTACCATGTATGTTCTGCTGTTCAGGCTAAGGAGCTGAGGAGGACATGTCTAGGGTAAGGCCAGCGCTTCTGCATGGGAATTCAAGTAAACTCTTCAAGCCCAGTTTCTCACCTTCTCAATTTTCAAAAAAGTATTATTCAGACAGTTGATTCGCCCCTTTGCATTATTTGCCGGACGCAGCCAGGAAATGATGTCATCACCCACAGGGTTCAAAAGCCCTTACTGCGCAGCCTCAACTCCGAACCCTTCGTGAAACAGAAGCAGAAGATATAACTCAGCTCTGAAAATGCCAGCAGCTACAATTGAAGAAATGGAACCCAAGAGACCCCTCTGTGCTGCAAGATGCAAGCAAGCTTACGTGAGATGCATCAATTCGTAATGAACGGCATCCGGCTCGGCTGTGAGTTACAGCCACCATCTGTCGCCACAGAATTAGATACTGCTGCTTGTGTCCAGAACTCAGGCTTGGAGTTTACATCACTGATCTGGTTTACCTAAGATCATTCAGTAATATGCAGCTAAGATTCAAAGCAGTTGCCACACCAATAAGATGCAAAATATTGCCAGAAAATGTTACTAAACTGTTATAGGCACAACCTATACCTCTTTTCCATACCAAGGAATTTTAGGTAAGCAGGTACAGTAGGTGGAGCTCAGTTGCAGGGTAACCAGACCTGAACATTAGAGTATTAGAATAAATGTTCTTTATTAATGTTATTAATAAATAATGCTATTTTAGTGTTTTATTTCAATAGGCTTGATCATTATGTTATACATAAGATACAAAAAGGAGTAGAGTGAAAGCCACTCTTCAGTGCTGTCCCCAACACTCACTTCTTCCAAGAGACACTAACTTGTGTTAGAAGTTTCTTTCCGTGTCTTCCCAGCAGTAATCTGCTCATTCTCATGCAAATAACTTATTTTCCCTTAAGTTTCTGTTCTGCAACACACAGAGCTTATGCAAAATGTGGAACAGGGAACAAGCGTGCCTTTTCACAGAGGCCTTTGCTATAAATTGTAGGGCCTCCAGTGACATGTAGCTATTGTTGTTCCATTGTGGATGCTAGCACTGATTTACAGGTTGTTTCACTGTTAAATATACATATTGTAAGCCTCTATGAAAAACAGGAATATAAAAAAGCACAATCTTTGTAAATGATTAAAATGGTACTAGTTGGGTTTTATAGGTTCCGTAAAATATTTAAAATTATTTAATTTTCTTTTACTTCTTTAATGTGACTATTAGAATATTTGAAATTAGGCTGGGTCTATAGCTCAGTGGCACAGCACCTGCCTGGCAAGGACAAGGTTCTGAGTTCAATTCCTGGCACACACACAAAAGAATATTTGACATTATGTATGTAGCTGGTCATGCTTTTATTTTGCATTGTTTTTATTTTACCTAGATTCCCCAATATTTCAGTGTATTTGTTTTCTCTCTCAGTCTCTCGACTTTTTCCCAAGCCATTTGAGGTTAGTTAGATGTCACCGTACTATACTCCTGAATCTTCTAAGAACCAGGAATACAATGACAATGATAGAAAATTTAAGATTGGGGCCAGGCAGATGGCTCAGTAGAATATGTGCTTGCCTGGCAAGTGCAAGGGTGTGAGTTCAATCCCTGGCTCCATCAAAAAGAAAAAAGAAAAGAAAATTTAAGATTTTCACAATATTGTTAATTATATGACCAATACTTGAATTTTCCAACTGTCTCGATCATGACTTTTACCATGTTTATCTTCTTATACAGTATCAAATTTCTTCTTATACAGTATCCAATTAGAGATCATATATTGCATTGAGTTCTTGCAGGAGTCCATAGTCTCATTTTAAAAATCAGAAACAGTTCCTTCCAGCCTTCTTTTTAATTAGCCCATGTTTACAGTCCAATGATTGTGTTCGACCTGAGGAGTCCATGCACATGTGTGCACAGCGTCATTCTCTTCACATCTGCTCCTCCTCCTCCTCACCGGCTCCATCTTTCCTTGCCCTCCTTGCCCCTCTCTCCATGTCTTTGCTCCTCTATCATCTTTCTTATTCTTTATTGATAATTTGGGTTTCCCATACAAGAGAAACCATGCGCTGTTTAGGCTTCCATGGCAGAAGTGTTCACTTAACATTAGAGCCCGAGGTGCATTTCTTTGCTTACACAGGACTCGAGTTTTTCCTTTCTGTGGAAGAGTAGAGTCCAGTGTGTGTAAGCACCACATTTTATTTATCCCTTCACCTCTTCATGGGCATATAGGCTGCTTCCAAGATTTAGCTATTGCGAATTGGGTCGCTATAGACATGGACATGCATAGATCACTATAATGCAATGTCTTTTATCTCTTTAGGGAAGATACCTAGCAGGAGATTAGCTGGGTTGAATGGAATTTCATGTCTGTGTGCTAGTTTTTGGAATCTCCGTACATGTTTGTACTAGTTTACACTCCCATAAACAATGGATAAAGTTTCCTTTTTCTTCTGCATCCTTGCTACAATTTGTTGTTGCTGGATTTCTTGATATAGTCATTTTCTCTGGAATAAGATGGAATCTCAGTGTTGTTTTCATTTATGTGTCTCTCATGGCTAAGAATGTCAAACATTTTTCAAGTATTTATTGGCCATTTGTACTTCTTATAAGAAGTGTTGCTAAGACTGGGCCTGGTGGTGCACGCCTGCAATCCCAGCTCTTGGGAGGCTATAAACAGGCAGATCACTACAAGTCCGATCTAGTAGTGAGACCCTGAACACCCTGTAGGCCCTTCCCTAAATACAAAACAAAAAGAACACACAAAAAAAGTGTTGCTCATGGTAGTTGCTTATTTTTTTGATCATCCATTCTTTCATTGGAGGATACTTTTTGAGTGATTTATATATTGCCAATTCCAGTGCAGTTCTCCAAATTCTTGGGGTGAAGGACAGTGGAGGATGAAGAAAATTAAAAACAAGAGTCAGAAAACAGAAAGCTGAGGTCAGGTGGAACCTCTCTCCAGATGGGAAGAAAGGAACTGCTCAACCAGGGCAGTGCATTTGTTTATTCACTTGGCAGGCCAGTGTCAGGTGACACCCCTATGCCTAGCAACCTGCTTGCTCGGCTTGGCTCACGAGCCTGATGTTCTCCGCACTGCAGCAGCTTGTTCACAAGGGTCCCCTCAGGTGTTCTTTGTTCTTGGCCCAACCTTGCTCCAGCCCCACACACGAGATTGATCTCCAGCTTCCACCACTCCCCACAATGTATTCTAAATCCTGGTTCTGTCAGAGGAAAGATGGCTGGCAAAGCAACTGTGCCCATTCTATAGATTTTCTCTTTGTCCTGATGGTTGTTTTGCTTGCTGAAGAAAAGCTTTTAAGTGTCATACGATGTGACTTGTTGATTCTCGGTGTTCTCTCTTGTGAAACTGTGCTCTGCTCGTAAAGTCTTGTCTGTGCCTATGTCTTCAAGAACTTTATCTTCTATCCCATTTGCCTGTTTTAATATTTAGATCACTGATGCACTTTGCCTTAGTGTAGTGCATGGTGAGAGATACGGGGCTAGAGTCAGTCTTCTGCATGGGATCGGCCAGTCTTCCCAGTACTGTGTGCTACCTTTCCCCAACATAAGCTTTCAGCCCCTTCGATAAAGATCGGGTAACTACGTGTACGTAGAGTTGTTTCTGCATCTTCTGTTCCATTCCACTGACCCACATATTTGCTTTTGTTTCTATCTTGTGTTTTGTTTTGCCAGAACCATCCTGTACCATGCTGTTTTATCACTGTAGCTTTGTAGTACAACTTCAAGTCCAGAATTGTGACTCCTCCTGCTTTGCTCTTGTTGCCCAGGGTTGCTTTTGCTATTTTAGGTCTATTCTGCTTCCATGTAAAGTTCAGAACAGTTCTGTGAGGAATACTATTGGTATTGTTATTGGTGTGGCATTCAATCAGCACATAAATTTTGTAAGTATGGTCATTTTTTTTTTCAGAACTGGGGATTGAATTCAGGCCCTTGCACTTGCCAGGCAAGCGCTTATTCTACTGAGCCATCTCCCCAGCCCCAAGTATGGTCATTTTGTACAATACTAGTTATGCCTACCCAGGGACAGGGAATGTTTTGCTGTCTTCCGTTGTGCCCTTCGATCTCCTTTTCTGGACTGCTGCAGTTCTGTCGTAGAGGACATCCACTTCCTTGATTAGATTGATTCTTAAGAATTTAATTTTTCTTGATGCTATTGCAAACAGTAATGTTGCCCTAATTTCTTTTCCAGTGAATTTATTATTAGTGCACAGGAATGCTATTGGTTTTTGCATGTTCATTTTCTATTCTATATCACTGAATTTGCTTAATAGTTCTAGAAATCTTTTGGTGGAATTTTTGGCTCTTCTGTGTAGAGAGTCATGTCATCTGTAAATGATCATTTGACTGCTCTTCTTTTCCTATACATGGCCTTCTTACTTTTTTCTCTTTCCCAATTTGCTCCAGCTAATGTTTAGAGAACTATAGTGTACAGTAAAGGTAGCATCAGACCTTCTTTCCTTCTTCCTGAGTTTAGAGAGAAAGCTTCTAGCTTCTGAATTTTATATGATGTTGGCAGTAGATTTGTTAAAAATAGCTTTTATAGAATTGAGATACGCTCTTCCACATCTATTTTCTTTAGAGGATATGTCATGAATAGATGTTGGATTTTGTCAAAGACTTTTCCTGCATGAACTGATCAGGTGATTTTGTCCTTGCTTATGTCTGTTGCTTCTGTCTATGCTACATTGATTGATTTGTGTGTGCTGAACCAACCCTGCCTCCCTAGGTGGAACCTGCTTGCTCATGACACATGATCTTGATGATTTGTTGCATCCTGCAGCCCCACATCTTGTGGAGGATTTATGTGTCGTGAACAGGTATAGGCCTGCAGTTGCTCCTTGTGAATCAAGGTAAGGCTAGCTTTGGAAGCGACTTTGGAAATATTGCTTCTCTTTTGACTGTATTAAAGCGTTTGAGGAGCACTGAAGTTACATCTCCCCTAAAGTTCTTGTAGAACTCAGGAGTAAATTCATCAGGGCCTGGACTTTTCTAAATTGACAGTTTCTTGTTTTAATTTTTTTTTTTTTTTA
>NW_004524610.1:8311180-8312079 GCF_000260255.1 Octodon degus
ATGTCCCATGGGTTCTGGTATGTGGAACTGGCATTGTTTTACTGTGGGAACTCATTTTTTTTCCTGTGATTCATTGATTATTTAAAAGGGTATTGTTTAATTCTCAAGTGTTTGCATAATTTCTGAGATTTCTTTTGCCATTGTTTTCTAGTTTCATTGCACTACAGTCTGGTGGTAGGTATGAGATAATTTTGATTCTTTTGCATTTACTTAAACATGCCCTATGGGATCTATTTTGGAGAAAGACTCAGGTGTTGCTGAGGACGTACATCTGTACACCCTGTTGCTGTTGTGGGGACACTCTGTGTATACATCTTCCCATGGCCCTGGCATAGGACCACCAATCTTCTGCTCAGAGATATGATGACAGAGCAAAACACAGACAAAACCTATATTTTAGTTACACAGGGCACGAACATGGTCAAAGCCCAGCGATGGGTACAAGTTACAAAGTACCAGTTACTGCATGATTGGGGATGTGCTGATGGGCTGCAGGAAGGGCTGGGGGTCAACTGCTGACATGATCAAGGTTCAAGAACTGAGAAACAATCCATTTTTGGAAAAACACACAGAAACAGATCAGAGGTAACTAGTAACCTGACTGTCTGCTAGCTGCGAATACTGAACTAGCTGGAGTTCACATCAGTCCAGTCCACAGCAGCCATGTGATCTCACTTTGAGGTGTCAGAACTTCACAGATGACTTGCTGCCCTCAGCTCTATCCATTGGCTTAAAGATGAATCCATCCTTAAGCAAGCTGAGGGTCTTTCCACAGTCATGTATGTTTCTATTTTATGCTAATTTATTAATATCAATTATTGCCTGCTGTATACTGCATCAAGCTGGTCCTTAGAAATATCTATTAGGTTAATTTGTTCAAGGTTTGGTTTATCTTTGTC
>NW_004524610.1:8318731-8323958 GCF_000260255.1 Octodon degus
TTATTTATTTATTTATTTATTTGGTACAGAGTCTCACTACATATCTCAGACTCATAGTCATCTTCCTGTCTCAGCCTCCCCAGTGCTGGGATTACAGGGGTGTGCCACCAAGCCTGGTTTTGGTGGCCAGCGTAGCTTGCCTGGGGTTCTGGCATGGCATGTGATACTGGGGATCGAATGTGGGTCCTTGCACTTGCCAGGCAGGCGCTTAGACCACTGAGCTATCTCCCCAATCACCAACTGCAATATTGATACAAGAAGGTAATCCACTTATTGGATTATCTATTAAAAGCAAACCTATTAAGAGCAACAATTCTGCAACCTGGCAATATCAGGCACATCAGCAACAGTAATATTACCCAAGACAAACTGGACATTGACCTATCATAAGAATCAATAATGTACCTTCCTTAACCTCAGAAAAGTAATCTTTGGCTATAGAATAGACCATAAGACAAAATAAAATATTGATAGAAAGCAAATACCTATTAAATGCAATAACAATATCTCTAGTTATGATAGAAAAGAACTCAACAGTAGTAGCATGGAGTTAACTCTCTACAGCTATTAAGGATATAGGGAATTGGGACCAAACAATACAAAAGGAAAAATAATTTTAAATTAAACAGTGAGAGATGAGAAGGAGAGAAAAAGGAGAAAAGAAGCCTGTCATAGAGCAGGGGTATATCTGCAGAATGAGATAAAGGTAACAAAAAAAAAAAAAATCAAGATATAGAAGCTAAAAGAAAAGGAGAAAAAAGAAACAATATGGAGAAAAAAAAAACTAAAAGAAAAATAGAAAAAGGAAGGGCAAAACAAAAAAGAAAAAAGAGCAAAGATTTTTGCAAATGACTCCCAAAACAGAGGCAACATCTCTTTCTCTGTACTGCTGAATGAGCGATTTCCTCCTAGGATGCACAGTGTTGGAGTGCTGCATGGTGGGCTCTTTCTGCCCAGCCTTATGCAGTGTGAGATGCAACCCTGTCCCAGAGGCCACTCTTCACCCCAGGGTGGAAGCCTCGCTGTGGAGGGGTCCCTGCTCACTGCAGTAGCAGGGAAGGCTGTCCCACTGCAGGTCTGTGCTGAAGGTAGACAGTGGCACAAGGCCTCAAGCACGTAGTGCAGGCAGGCACTTCCAGCCCAGGGGCCTGTTCATGCCTGTCTCCTGGGCCATGTCTCACGCAGTCCTTGGGACGGCAACACTGGAAACCCTGAAGGGAAGTTGTTTTCTCAGTTCTTCTGAGACTCAGATTTAAAAATCAAACTTCTCCCAAAGGCTTCTGATTGAGCTCTGTCCCACACAGTCCTTCTCTGGCTGTCTCTTAGGTACGTGGTCATTTATAGTGAAAAGACTTAGTTACTTGGGCTGGGGAGATGGCTCAGTAGAATAAGTGCTTCCCTGGCAAGCGCAAGGGCCTGAGTTCAATCCCTGGTTCTGAAAAAAAAAAAAAAAAAAGACTTTGTTGCTAGTATGGCAAACCCTTTAGTCTACTTTGCAACAGTGGACTGAGAGTGCGACTAACTGTACTCAGAGCAAAGTCCACGCTGCTTGTTCAGCTCCAAATGCTGTGGGCTCTGCCACGCCGCTGTGGATCTCCCAGGCATGGACACTGACCCTGCTTCTGGGGAGCCCAGTTCTCTTCTCCGTGAGCTGGGAGAGCCTGGGAGAAAATCCGCACTTTTTCCTCCTTTGCTCTGCATTGTAAACCACCTCTCCGATGCCCCCGCAGCCTTACTTTTTTCCCAGTCGTTCCTTCCAGGTCCTCGCCATCTCTTTTTTTCCTTCCACACGGTGCTCTTTTGTATGTGGATGCTGGATCTCGGAGGGGCTGGACCTTGCTGCAATCACCTCCTTGCTGTTTCGTTCTCCCCCAAGATATTGTTGATGTCAAGGTTCCCCCCAGTGTTCTGCACAGCCCTCTGGAACTCCAACCTCTTTTTTACTTTTACTACACAGACTTTTTGAATAGTGGAGAGTAATTATTTCAAACTCTCTCCACTGAGTTGAATATTTCTTTGGACAAGAAAATGATGATAAATGACAAACACTTTCCAGTGTCTGATATCAGAATGTGCATAATGCCAGTGCATCTCTTTATCATGAATGGAATAAAGGCAGAATAACCACCCATAGGTGTACTGGGATGTGTCTCTTCCATGGCAGAAGGAAAGTAAGCTAAGGATCTTGAGGTAGAAGACATGCTAGATTGTCTGCTGGGCTCCAGACCTTCACCAGTGTCCCCAGAAGTTAAAGAGGAGCAGCGTGGATGTCACAGTGATGTGCTGACTCAGCTAGTCATTGCTGGCTTCGCTACTGAGGGGGGAGCGAAGCCCAGGTACTGGGAAGGGCAGGGAGGCAGATTCTGCTCTAGAGCTCCAGAAAAAACCAGCTCACAAGCATCTTGATCTTGGCCCAGGAAGACTTGTGTTTCATTCCGGAATTGTAGAACAACTGTAAGATAATGAATTTGTGTTTTAGGCTACTTTTTTTTTTTTTTGTAATTTTTAGACCAACACCGGGGAACCTGTACAGTAAGTCAAGGTATCTTCCATATGTGTGCATGGCAAAGATGCCCTTTACATTTGTACTTAGTCCTGGAAAAAGCAAAACCTCTCATGCACAGAAGTAAGGCGTTAAGATTGTGTAATGGGCCTGCTTTTGGGGAACTTTCATCACGGTTTTATTTTCCCTGACAAGCCTGGCCTGAATAATCATTACTGTTTTGTTTGCAAAATAGTAATATTTCATTATTTTTCTGTAAAGAAGAACTGTCTCTTTTTTTGGTATCACTCTGAACTGATGTTTTTGCTGTTTTATGGCTTCTTACTCAGCATATTATAATCTATTGTGATCATTATTCATTTACTACGCACATTGCCAGAACTTGGCCGGAGGCCGCTCCCGACGAGCTCCACTGTGCTGTTGGCAGGGCCTATACATTTCTGAATATTTCTTTATTTCCTGGCATATGATTCAGGTACATTCTGTACTTCATAAAACAATTTAGGGAGAATTAATGTACTCATGCATATATTTATTCTTTTCCAATTTTCTTCTTTTAAAAAGTTTTACACAAGTAGTAGTATATTGTAGGTACTGTTTCTTAAGGATTTTTTTTTAACCAGCATCTTTTTTTTAAATGCATTTGGTTGTTGCAGGGTCTCACTGTGCAACTCAGACTCATGGTGATCCTCCTGCTTCCAGCCTCCCCAGCGCTGGGATTACAGGCATGTGCCACCATGCCCAGACTCTGGCCTGCTCAGCTCTCCCTGGGGGTCGGGCTGGCAGGACATGTAGTGCCGGGGATCGAACCGAGGTCTCTGGGCTTGCTGAAGCTTGCCTAAGCAGGCGCTCTAGTCAACTGAGCTATCTTGCAGGCCCTAACTCAGCATCTTCTGAAAGATGTGTGTATTTTCATAGCATTTTCTCATTGCTTTTGATAGCTACCTGGTACTCCACTGGACAGATGTGAAAGCAATTACATATTATTGGGCACATAGATTGTTTCCAATGTTGTGCTGTTATCAAAGTATAACAACAGATTATCTTGGATCCACATATTTAAGCATTTTTTCTGTTGCTTTTCTCCTCAATGATTCATCTTATGGAAGTGCCAATTTCTGGTTTGAAAATAAACACTGGTATGTAGTAGAAGAAAAATCATGGTGTCCAATCAAATTCAGCTATAGCTAAAATCTATTAACAAGTTTCTTTTTATTTCAACATGATTCAGTTATTCTTCTTTTCATTATTGTGTTCATTTATCCAATAACTATTCAAGGAATCTAATATATGCCAGTTGTTAGGTATCAGGCAAACAAAGGTGAACAAAATAGGATCTTTGTTTTAAAACTTAATCTAGTAGGGATTAAGTGATCAAGACATTACAGTGTAGTAAAATAAATGTATTTATGTTTTAATAACCTTACGTAAGACATCAGAAATCTACACTTCATCATGTATGCATATTGGCAGTAGCATGCAATGGTATAGCCGCCCTGCAAAACAGTTTGGCAATTTCTCATACAAGTAAACAAGGAACCTACAATATGACCTAGTGAATGTACTCTTTGGAACTTGTCCTTGAAGAATGAAAACCTACAGTAACTTCATTCAAAATAGCCCCAAAATGGAAAGAATTAAAATGTCCTTCCCTGGGCTAATTCTTAAACAGTGGTGCAGCCATACTACAAAATATTTCCCAACAGAAGGAACTGTTGATACACTTCACAATTCGGATGGCTAATAAGGACATTTATTCTGAGTGGGAAAAAAATCAATCCTAACAGGGACTTTCTGTATGATTCCTTTTATGTCTAGTACTCTTGTCATCACAGGATGGAACCAAATGTAATGGTGACCAAGATTTAAGGACATGATAAAGAGTAGCCTTGGTGTGATAGAAAGGGATGAGGGGGCTTACAGTGGTACAGTCCTGTGTCTTGTTGTACCACAAGATTCAACACCTAGAATAGAACTGTATACGAAATGTACACGGACACAAGAGCATGTAAGACTAGTGATGTATCTACATTAAGCTTTCAGGATTTCACCCATGGTAGTTTACAGTTTCTATGGTGCATTGTACTTATCCAAGGTGTTTCCACTGAGGAATAACTAGAAATCTTTTCTGTGGATCCATAATTAATTATTTTTAAATCTCCCTATTTAGAAAAAGAAACATGAATGACCATTGAGCACCTACAAAAATGGTCATCATCTTGGCCACTAAAGAAGTGCAAATGAAAACAACACTGAGATTCCATTCTGCTCCAGTAAGAATAGCTATCAAAGACTCAAAATCACAAGTGCTGGCAAGGTAGTGGCAGAAAGGGAGCCCTTCTGCACTGTTGGTGGGAATGTAAACTGTACAAGCACTATGGAAATCAGTATGGAGCGTCCTCAAAAACCGGCAGTAGAAATTCTAGTTAAACAAGCTGTGCCTCTTGGTATCTTCCTAAAAGAGCCACAGTCTTCACAGAGGTCCACGCACATGCGTGCTTATAGCAGCACAGCCCATAAGAGTGATATCATGAAGAAGGAGACTGTACATTTATCAACAGCTGACTGAATTAAGAGAAATATACGTACACATTGGAACACTACTAGGCCATAAAGAACCATGTTAAGGAACAGAGAAGAAGACTGTGGAAATGGAAAGGGATATGAGGAAGGGGAGAGGGAAAGGAAGGGAGAGGGGATAGAAGTGACCAGGATGGGATATAG
>NW_004524610.1:8325735-8327973 GCF_000260255.1 Octodon degus
TTTTTTTCCTATTTGTATAGTCCTATGTAGTCCAAGCTGGCCTTGGAAGAGCCTCCTGCCTCAGCCTGTCAACTGTTGGGATTACAGACGTGCACTGTCACACCCAGCTTAGTACTGTACTTCAAACAGAAATGCTTTCTTGGCACAGAATTATCTTTAGATAGAAAGAAAAACATTGTTTGCATGGTTGTTATTGTTCCCTTTCCTCCCCCTGGCGTAGATACTACCCTGGGGTACAGTGGCAGCCGGGCAGATAAACTCAAGCTGTTCTGAGTATGTAAAACTTTTCCTTTAAGGAGCTCAAAAGATATCCGCTTCTCTGTTTCTTCCCCCAAATCTTATAGATGAGGGCTATTTGTCCTGAAAAGTTAAAATGATAGTACCATTCCACTGCCCTTCAGTGACTTCTACCTTTACTAGAAGGTCAGCTTTGGTATCTAAAGAGGTGCTCACGTCCAAGAATTTGTACAATCGTTAACTCAGCATTTACCAGGCCCTTTCTGTTAGGCAAGTACAGAAAGAGGGGCTAGGGATACAATTTTTAAAAACCTTTATTACAATGAATGTATTATCACAGTAATAGCTAACTTTATCGATGACCACGTCGCATGTATTCCTTACGTCCACCGTGTGAAGTCCACAGCTATCATCTCCCCTTGAGGGATAAGGCAGCGAAGCTCAAGCGGCCTACTTAGGGTCAGCACACCGCAGAGTGTGAATTCTTACAGATTGCCATGTTTTTAAGAAGCATGTTTTCGCATGAGGTTTGATCTTGTGTACTAAGATTTCCCAAGTTGTTCTGTAGCTTACCTACCAATTAAAATTTGACCTTCTTGTCCAAAAGGATTTCCTTTAACAATGCAAGTGCGACATTTCTTACTGTTCAGAAGGGTAGTCACATGTTTTGTGAGGCTCCACAGTGAAATATGGCCGGTGGAGCAAAGAATCACAATTTTAGTTGTATTTAATTGAAATTGCAAAGCCCACATGTGGGTACTGAGTACAGTTCTGCCCAATGGATCTTGTGGATACGGAAATGGCTACATGTCTCCAAATTTCTCGGTAAAGACAATGCTAAGGCACAGTAATAAAGGCTCAGTTGATCAAAAGGAAAGAAAATCCTTTTTAAGTCCCACCTCAAGCAGGGGAGAAGTCTTATTGTATGATGACTTTTGCTGTAATAAAATGTTCCACGGGCACGTGACACAGCACATGATCCCAGAAGAGCTCCTGAAGGACACGGCAACTGTTTGCCACCCTCCAAAAAGGCTGACAAACATTGTGTAAGTGATGTTACTTTGAAAATCCATACTGCATTCAACTTGACTAATAAAAACGATCACTACAGTCTGTCTCTAGGGACAACAAGGGGACCACCGGCAGAAACGAAAGGAGGGTGATTTGGGTGTTGAACAAGGAAGAACTGAAACTCAAGTTTCCTGCAGAAAATAACATCAAAATTTGAGAATTTTTTAAAAAAGATTAAACACCTGCCAAGAACCCAAGTCCCCTTGTGGGTTATTTATTTGTTGCTAAGTTCATCTACACCTAGAATCACAGGATTTTGGAGGGGAAAACAATTAGGAGAATGGAAAACACCACGAGGCTTCAAATCAGCCAGGTTCTTGGGGTGCAGAAGACCCAGGGCCAGTTTCCAAGCCAGCACCGTGCAGGGCCCACATCGGGGCACACCCAGCTTGAGAGCATGCACCTCGACAACCCTACTGTCACCGTTTGGACTTGACAGGAAACACGGTGGTTCTTTACCTGATTATTTAAAAATTAAATTTGGATTTCAAAATCATAAATGCCCTGAGCGAAGGACCACCAGAATGGCTCCTTGCCTCCGGACAGTGTCAGCCAACTTCTGTGATGCTGCGGCGTGTCTAGATGTCCCCCAAAGCCTCAAGCAGTCACGCGGCTTCTGGAGTTTGTGACTGATTATTGAGGGGGTGTGTGGGTGGGTAATCTACATACAAGGTAAGAAGGCGCCAGAGACAGGCAGCTGCGCTGTTTCTCACTTTTGCTCTTGCTCTTTGCTGCCACCAGGAAAGGCTGCTCTGTGCCACTCTGCCTTGGAGCCAGCTGAGTATGGCCTGAAACCTCCTCTATGAGCTAAATAAACCTTTCGTTCCTTAATTTTAGGTGTCTCTGCGCGCTCGGCTCCCGAGCTGCGCCTGCCGCTGGCGCTCCCCCGACGTCTCTCTCCTAGTGCAAGGGCGGCCCGCCCGCCCGCCC
>NW_004524610.1:8329078-8343333 GCF_000260255.1 Octodon degus
AGAAGCTGGCCAAGAATTCTTTCTTTTCTCAATGTAAAAACTTCCAATGTTAGAGCACTTTGCGAGATGATCGCTTCCCAGCCCATCATTTTTATATTAAGCCGTAAGTTTTACAGTTTTGGAAAATGGAGCACTGTAAGGTCCGATTTTCTAGTCGCACATTGAGATGTAAGGCTTTGGAGACTTGAACCGATAATAACGCCGAGGGGATACAGTCTTCTTTATTTAATTTTATTTTTTGGTCTTTTTTTCCGTCTGTAATCCTCTGTTAATAGGTGATCCGTTAGTAATTTGTTGACTAAAAGACCTATGCTTTACGCTTCGCCTGAAAACAGTTTGGAATTACAATGTATTTGCAATGTGGCCTGTGAGATTTAACTAGATTTTAAAGACTGCCTCTTTGCATAAATAGGTAAACATGGTTATTTTAGCATTTCTATTTGTATTCTGACATGTTGAGCCCTGAATGCTAGCCTTCTGTAATGTCTGTTAACTGAGGTAATTTTCCTTGACCTTGTTAAAGCTCATTTCATGTACCAGTCTCCATAATAAAACCCGTTTCAATTAAACTCTCAAGCACGATTTAAAGAAGTGGAATTCAGGGGCTGGGGATTTGGCTCAGCGGTAGAATGCTTGCCTAGCAAGCTGCGAAGCCCTGGGTTCGGTCCTTGGCACCGAAAACAAAAAATAAACCACCCTTTAAAATAAATAAATAAACCTCCCCTAAAAAGTGGAATTCATATGCTAAAGAAAATTCTAAGCTGCTCCAAAGGGAAGAGTGATTTGGTTAATAAGTGACATATTAACTTGTTTTAGACTTGTGGTTTGGTTTAACTATAATTTCACTGAAGGCAAACAGAAATCCTTTAGATATGGCGGAGTCCTAAATCAAAATATATGACATAATGCAGATCCTTTTTTTTCCTGTAGTGCCAGAAGTTGAACCCAGGGCCTCCTGTATGACATTAGCAAGTGTGTTACCACTGAGCTACATGCCAGGTCTCTGCAGATTTTTAACTTTTTTTTTGGAACTGGGGATTGAACTCAGGCCCTCACGCTTGCCAGTGAAGTGCTCATTCCACTGAGCCATCTCCCTGGTCCCTAGATTTTTAACTTTTTTATTCAGTACATAAACCCATTAGTTTCCGAGTTTGACAGCCAGGGTCATTGTGAATTAGGGATCTGAAAGATCCAGTGCTTTTCTGCCTTAAAATGTTATTTTGGAAAAAAAAAAAAAAAAAAAAGAATAATTGCTCTATTTTTGCACCCTAATGTATTTCCTGTTTTGCTTTTGTCGGTGTTGTTCTGTCACATGAGTTTCAGTGAGTCATTATTATTTTCAGACTTTGCTGAACAGAATTCTCTAAAAGTAGTCCTGTCATTTTCTTTCCTTTCTGCCATTTATTACATCCTTTTCCATCCTCACATGACCTAAAAAAAACTTATTTTGTATACGGTAGGCTAAACTATGGCTTGTTACTGGATCTTGTCTAACCTCCTTGGGGTCTTCCTAGGTGGGTGAGATGACGTTGCAGCGTAAAAAGTGGTGAGACCTAGAGAACCGGCCGTGAGAGGGCATCTAATTCCTTAGGGTTGTTACCAGAAGCTGATGGCCAGTACAGTGAGATAATGGCATTTAGCTGTCTTCCTGTGTAGTCAGGCACAGTAGTTCTTCCTTAGTGGCTTTACATTCTCCAAAGAGCCACCCCCTTTAGTTACAGTAGTTTTTATTTTGTTACTTATAGACACCTACAGATCCTTTGACAAAGAGAAGTGAGAGGCTTCAGTGTGCTGTCACTCTGGGCCTTGGAAGCCTAGTCAGATAGGAGCCCGGAGCAGCCTCCCTGCCTGTGCCCTGCAGCCAGGGCTGGGTGACTCAGCCCTGGGCCTCTGGAGCTCCCCTCGGGAATGCTTGCCTGGGCTCTTCCTGTCTCATCCTTCCAAGGAAAGCTCTCCACTTTCTTGCCAAAGCTCATTTTCTGTCCTTCTAAAATCTCAGCCCATAAATGTTTTCTTTTTGTTTAAATTAAACAGAATCCCCTCAATTCGTATGTACTAGAATGGCAGTTATTATGGTTGAGGGGGAGGGGAGCATTCAGAAGTCAATTTGTCGAACTTTGGATTTTGACTATTGGGAGTATGTGGCTGAATGATTGCCATGTGTGTCTCCCCTCAACAGGGCCCGCAATGCCTTTGTTCTGCACATGCCAGTGAATGCGAATGGTCTGAATTTGATCAGAATCATAATGGAGAAAAATGATGTTTGTGGAGGTTTGGCAGAGGGGGGCTGGTATATCAACCCCTTTCCTTGCTAGCCCAAAGACCTGGAGTTTCAGAAACCACATTCTTTGTTTACCTTCCTTTGCATCTCGCCCCCACCGCCCATTGTGCACACAACAAAGGGTGCTCTTGTAAAGAGCGGAAAGAAACCCCCTTGTGTCCCGGTCTGGATGTGGTGAAGAGCAGACTCCATGGACAAGTTGGCTTCTGTGGCTCCATGCACAAGTTGCACTCAGCTCTGGGCGCCAAGGAAAGGCTAGACCTCACTTGAATGACTAGTATTTGCCTCCTCATTTTTGCATCATGCAAAGTGACAGACAGCTACTCTAAGGTGGCAACTAGGAAGCAGAGAGCCAAGGAATGAGTCACTCATTAATTTAGTTTTATTGTCTTATTTTTTGTGGTACTGAGGATTGATCCTGGGGTCTCACGCATGTTGGGCCAGTGTTCTTCCACTGAGGTATGGTGTATCCCCAGCTCTCTTTGTTTTAAAATTTTCTCTTGGGACAAAGTCTTGCTAAGTTGCCTAGCCTGACCTTAAAAGTGTGATCTTCTTGCCTCAGCCTCCTTAGGAGCTGAGATTACAAGCATGGGCCACCACACCCTAGCTCCTTCACCTGACTTAAAAGATACAAACAGAGAAGCACGGAAAAGGTTTCCTCATTCCCTGGCCCCAGCCACAGGTGACGGGGACAGAGGCTGGGAATGTTCCAGGGGTGGGTGTGCACGTTCAGGTGCTAGGAACCCAGTGCTTGCGTACTGCTCCCTCAGCCCTGCTCCACCGCCCCGTGCCCCGGCCCTCTGCCACTTTAGATGCTAGGAATACGCTGCCGTCTGTTCTCCACATCTCTGCCGCTGTTTCCTGCAAGTGTTCTCCTCAGCCCTTGAAGGGATCCAGTCCGCACCCGTCTTAGACTTTGAAGCCCGAAGCATTGTCTTCCGCTCCCTGCTGCGCATTTGACTGCAGCCTCCATGGCATGCACCTTAGGCCGATGCAATCAGAGTTCAGGGGGTTGTCGCCCCCTGCACATGCACTTTTCTTTGTGCTGTTCCCTCAGCTTTTAGGAACACTCCGCATTCAGTTTCCATTCAGAAGTGTGTTCACATCGTCTCCAGGGTCCTTTCTTGACTGAGTCAGGGAACGCATGGAGTCTTCTATTATATGGAGTGTCCCAGGAAGGCTTCTGTACTGGGAGTGGGCATTTTTCATAAACACATTCATTGCTTTCCTAGCAGAATTAACTATGATTTTGGTTATGTATCGTGACACTTTTATTTAACTGTTAATGCCTTGTTGCTCAAAATACCACCCTCACTTCAGCCTCATAGCTGTCTGTATCATTATTAGCAGCTCTGGATTTACGACTTCTCAAGCTTTGTGTCAACACTCGTGAATAAGGGCCTTCACATTTGCTCCTTATTTGAGAGAGTCTCTGATTCTGGGTTTTCTTCTGTACTTAGAAGATAAAGGAGCTAAACCTTCCACTTACGGTGTCCCTGGAATTTAGGGATCCAATGTAATAAAAGATTATTTTTAATTGAAAATATTAAACGCTGGCCACCTGCACACAATGCCCCATTCCAAGACGTAATACTTAGTATGTTACTGAGACTTTCTAGTTCTAATCCAAATAGTCTGAGGGTACCCTGGCTGCTGGGTTTTATTGCATAATGCCCTGTAGGAGGTAATTAGCTTCTGATGACTAATTAACAGGATCTGGGGGTAAGAATTTAATAGTGTTTGTTTAGCCCTGCTCATGTGCGGTTTCTTACTTAACCATTAACCAGTTGCACCTTGCAAACAGGAATAACTCACGAGACAGTTGGGCAGGTGTGAGGCTCTCCACAGTCCTTCTTTTTCCTTCTGTAGTTCTGACCTCCCTCGCTGCACAGATATCCTATTTAGTGATTTGTCTTCCCACACACACGTTGATAGCAGGATTTGAGAGCAACGTAAGCAGCAGTGCTAATGTCCAGACCCTGGATAGAGCGTAGCCTCAGCTACTTGGTGCAAGTCTCAAGACTGTTTCTGCACATGTTGGGATGGCAAGCTCCCATCTGTGCTGCCGGGTGGTTAGCTGAGTCTCTGCCAGTCCTTGCTGGTGAGCTCTCCCAGGGAGTGTCTGCCTGTAGGGTCTGAGTGAATAAGCAATAGTCTTTGGCAATTTGAATCACAGAGCGTTCCACAGAAATTCCAATTTAACATTCAGTTTAACTTTTTAAAAAGCATAGTAGGAATTGAAAATTCACAAAACAGGAATTTAAAGAAGTGGGATTAAAAAAATAGGTTCCATCCAGGAAATGCAGGTTCTTAGGTGTAAGAAGTAACAGGCTGGTGAATGTGAGTGGTCGCTATCTCGAAGGTGGAGAGGGTAAGCTGCTGTGCTTGGCACGGAGGACGTTTAGCTCTTGGAAGCCACGGCTTTACTCTGAGCACATCCTGAGGAGAAAGGTCAGGGTGAGGCTGGGGCTGGGGCTGAGCCTCAGCCCTGCGGGGGCTGCGGAGGCTTGGCTTGGGGTGCGACACCTGTGTGAACATAGACAGGTTAATTTTTTTATGCCTTGACTTTTCTCATCTGGCAAATGAAGATAATAATAGTATCCACCTCCTACATCATACGGAGAATTAGGTAAATTGACTTATATAAAGTGCTTGGAACACTGCCTGGCGCAGAGTAAGCAGCTCTTTAAGTGTTAACTATCATCAAGAGTATTGGGAAAATTGAAGAAAATTCCAACAGTGCAGCCATTTTTATAGTGATAATGCATATGTATATATACACACGTATATCACATTTAGCCATTAAAATAATAGTTTGAAGAATACTTAGCTGCATGAGAGACCGTCATAATTGAATCAGACATCAAATTGTATCTTCACAAGACCCAAATTGAATTTAGCAGTGTTTCTTTATGGAAGACAAAGTGACAAAATATTAACGCTTTATTCTCCTGATGGGATCATGGGTTACTTACAATTTTTCACATTTTTGTTTGTTAATCAGAGTGTTACAAGGCTAATTGTTAATTGTTATAGATCTATCATATAAATTTTACATTACTGAATTTTTGTTGTCAGATGCATATGCATTTTGGTATATTTTACATTCTCCTCTTTTGAGAGCTGCTGATAGTTCACTTCCCTAGTCTCCTCACCCACACATCATCTGCTTGGTGTTTTCTTGCATTCAGCTTGCTTGCTTAGAGTATAGGTCACCCCTTTCCACTGAAGGCCCCATGAATGCTCGGCACATGCGCTGCCACTGAAGTTTATGAGCACGTCCCCAACCCCCGTTCTTGAAAAATAAGACCAACTGGAATGATCTGTGGCAGTGGCAGTGAACTTGGGGCACATGCATTCTTTTTAAGGCCAGAGATATTAATGGATGAGTTGTTTTTTTCTAAGCTGAAACCTCGGTATTCAGGTTTAATTGCAATGGCGGTGTTTTGTGATAAATAAGTGCGAGTGGGGTTGCAGTTCGGGCACTCTAAAAGGTTCGCTTTTGCTGCTGTGTGGGATGCTAGTGGTGGCGTCTCTCTGGGGAGTTTAACCCAGAGCCTGCCGCTCCCTGATGGCGGGGAGCTTATCCTCCCGTGTCTCACCCCTTCCCCACCCTCCCACCTTGTCTGAACTTGGCACTCCAGTGGGATCAGGACCCTCACCAGTCCTGCTTGCACAGGAGAGTAACTCCTGCCTCCCAGCATCCTGCTGCTCTGCCTGTCCAACTTCTCTTCCATTTCTTTCTTTAAAGTCAACCTTTCACAGCCAGGTTTTCATACTGAACTTCCTGAACAGTGTCTAAACCATCCATTCGACTCTGATTTCAGTTCTTCTGACGCCGAGATACTATTTGTACTCCAAATGTGCTGGGCATCAGCATGCCTTCTTGTTTGGTTCCCGTACAGGATTGTGTCCTCATTACTCTAACTTTCTAGAAGAGCATCACCCACACGCGTGCACACGGAAATCAGAAACCCTAGTGGTTACTGTGTCAGTGACATTCTTAGGAATGGCTGGTGGCTTTTGGTTCTCTCTTCCCCCTTGCACTTTTTTTTTCTTTTTCTTATTTTCAAGATCACAATGTCAACATCACTTGGTCCTTTTAGCCTTATAGATACTCATTTGCCTGAAAATCTGATCATGATTTTTATTCCTAAACCTGAAAGCAAAAAGGTTGATTGCAAAGAATACCAGGTATCAAGTGCATTTATAGTAGGGGCCAAGAAATCCGCAAATTAATCTTAAGTCTACCGCCAACTCTAAACTGTCACTTCTTTGGTGTAAGACAGTTTCCCAAATCTGTCATTAATGTATTTAAAGGACGTAAATGTGTTAGAACTCTTCATATATCTTCCTGGAAAGAACCAAATCCCAGGAAATGTTCCACACATCTGCACTCAGTCTAAGCCAGTGGTTTCCAAAGTGGGATTTATGCACCCCTGTAAGGGGATGGGAGAGAAATCATTAGATAGTCTTTGTCGTCTTTCATGATTTGTCTTCCAAGTATGTGGATTGCTACCAAAAAAACATGTTTTGATAAGTTTAAAAAATCAGCATTTTGTGTTCAGATAATTTTGTTGATGTAGAGTCTTTTAAAAAGTGAAGGGCTGGGGAGATGGCTCAGTGGAATAAGCGCTTCCCTGGCAAGTGCAAGGGCCTGAGTTCAATCCCCGGTTCTGAAAAAAAAAAAAGTGAAGACAACTAATCTGAAGACAGTTTCTCTAGTGAGATTATGCCAGGTTAAAAATAAATTTCATCCTAAATTCTGTGTCCCGCCTAGAGAGGGAGGTGTGCCCCTGCCTGTGCACGGACAGGGTGGCACAGTCCCTCCCGTACAGGGCTGCAGTCCGACTAGGAGGAATGCGGAGCAGTAATGTAGAGTGCATAAAGCGCCAGAGCTGCTATGGGGAGTATGATACAGGTGGCATAATTCCTGCTAAGTCTGCACAGTGGACTTTCAAAACCTCTTTTATGTTAAAACATTTCCTTAACAACCTGGGCAGTTTGTTGTCCTCCTCTGCAAATAAACTGGGCTTTGATCATCTCCTAGATACAGATGTTAGCTGATTCAGTTGTGTGCTCCAGTATTCAAAATAACATTTGCCAGTTCTTTTGATAACGTGCCTGTGTTTCCCTTAAATTACAAGGGGAAAAATGGCAGAATAGACTTGGTGGAAAAGTAACCAAGGTTTGGGTCAGTGTCCTTTGGGAGCAGTTATGGTCTCCTAATTTAAGATTGGTGTGTGAATTAACCTCCATGGACTGCCGTGACACAGTGCTTCTCTACTGCTGGCTTAAAGCAAAAGGTACTTATTTCATAACAGTGCTAGAGGCCAGGTGTCTAAAGTCAAGTTGTTACAGGGCCACTGTAGCAGAACCCCTCCTCACCCCTGCCTGATGGCTGGTGGCTTGTGGCTGTTGTGACTTGCAGCTGCAGTCCCTGAGCTGACATGGGCCTTGCAGGCTTCTCCCCGTGTGTATCTCTATGTGCATCTTACAGGTATGCAGTCATGTTGGGTTTGAGGTCCATGTTACTCCAGGATGACCTGCTCTTTACTACTCACATTTACAGTGAACCAGTTTCCAAATAAAGTCATATTCTGGGATACTGAGCATTATGACTTGATTATGATTATTTTTTGTGCAGCCAATTCAACCCGTAATAACAAGCAACACCAGAGTCAGTAGTTAAATATGCCAGACGCATATAAGGTGTCAGTGGTCTTCCCCAGCTAATGCTGTGTCGCCATGCAGATTAGATGCAATGAGAATGGCAGCCAGAAGGCAGCCCTTTGTGTCAGTTGTTGGCTGATTTGTCTCTGGGATTTGGTAGCTCAGGCCTGGATGGAAATATTCAATACATTATTATATGTCATGTGGTTTGATCTGCCTATTAAAATTCCATAAAGTGACTTGTGTATAAGGTTGTTTCTTAGGGTCTATTTTTGGGTTTTAGTTTTGATAATGCTGCATAGCAGTCTCCAAACCTCAGTGGCTTAGATCTACAGGTATTTATTCCACGTTTGCAGACCTGCAGGTTGACTGTGGTTTGGCTGCTCTTGGCTGGGTTTGGCAGTGCTGTGCTTGGCAGGGCTGAGTTGGACTTCAGAATTGGGGCTGAAGCTCAGGTCCGGTCCACGTGTTTCTGTCTGGGGAGCTTTCTTAGCGCCTCATGTCAGGCAAGCAACATTATCCATCTCCGTAGTCTATTGAGCAAATCAAGTCACAGGGCAGATTGGATTGGAGTGCACACAGTCTGCACCAGGGCAAGACGCCCCAAGTCGTAGCAAATTGTCTCAGGTATTTCACACTGAGACACAATATTGAACATAAAGGACACATTTATTTTGGCTGAGAGCTTCGGAATCTGTAGTCCATGGCTTACAGGCCCAAGGCAGAAGCCAGGGCATAGTGGCAGGCTCTGGCCCAGGAGAGCTGCTCCCATCTTGCTGGCCTGGAAGCAGAGCACCAGTGGGCAGCAGGGAGGTGCACGGACCCTTCTTCATGATCCAGTCACCTCATGCACTAACTAGATACTTGAGAAACATCCCAGACGCAAACCACCACTCAGAGGCTGGGGATGTTTAACTATGATTCTCCTGTTTGTGTGTGGGGGGATGCATAATTGAGAACAAAGCCATTTTTCTTTTGGATTTAAGAACCTCTGTTTGAAGCACCTCCCTAGAGCTTTAACATAAAATGTACTTAAAGAATAGATTTATTTCTTGGTGCCTCCTTTCTCTGATGCACATTCTACTCCTGAGTGTGTCTTATATCTGCCTTTAATCCTTCTTGTCTCATTAAAACAAACAAAAAAAAAGAACTTAATGCTTCTTTACCCAGTGTGCCGGGCAATTGTAGCTCAATATCATATGCATCATTTTTTTTCCCAAAAAGAGGTCAGAGTGTGTCACAGCACTGGTCCGCCTCACATTGCATGTTTCATGTCCCTTGAACACGTGCTGTTGTGCTTTCTTCCTTAGCCCATGTCGGTGGATTTGGCATACTATATACGTTGCTGATCAGAACACGATATCCATTGTTCCCAAGATGTGACCCAACGTGCAGCGTCTGGGAGAATCTTTGTCTCCTTTGGAGAACTTGTGCATTTGATTTATGTATCCAAAAGAGGAGAGTTTGTGGATGTAGCTGTTGACTGCATGGTGCTATTGCTGTGCAACTCTCAGTACGGATTTGGGGTGGTATTCCATTCTCCCCCCCCCCGCCCCACCCTCGCATAGCTCATGCCCACGTGACCTAGCCCTTCTTAACTTCATTTTGAGCTTCTCTGTGCATTGTGCATTTTATTGGCTGTAATTTTTATATTCCTTTTTCTTCTGGCTGTTTTATTTTATGTAGCCCTTATCTTCCTTGCCAGAAATAGAAGTTTCTTTAGAATTGTGGCATCCTTTTTGGATTTATAGGTTTTAGATAGTGCAGTACCTGTGTTTGTAGCTTTTAGATGAATAGGCATAAAATGCGTACTTCATAAGTGCTTACTGAATTGAAGAGGATGATTCATAAATCAGGGCCAAGATACTACAAGAAGTATAAATTGTTTTTTGTCACTTAAATGCTGTATATGGTTAGATGAACTGAAAGAAAGGAAGTACTTTGAAAAGAATAATTTTCAAAAAAAATTTTTTTTTACAAGTATTGAGTGTATGCCAGTTTATTTTGAAAGGTTTTTTTGACGATCTCATCCACAGACATGTAGCCCTTTTCTTAATGAATTGGCATTTTACCTGAGCTTTGTTCCTCTTACTGATAGAGTTTCAAAATGCGTTCATAATTTTGAAGACTAGTGTTTGCAGGCCATGTACTATGTGGTTTTGGGGAAAGTATTTCATTTATTTTTAAATGTATTTGGTACAGGGTCTCACTTTGCAGCTTGGACTTGTAGTGATCCTCCTGTTTTCAGCCTCCCCAGCGCTGGGATTACAGGCATGCAACACCATGCCTGCTCTCAGTGGCCAGCTCAGTGTGTCCAGGGATGGGGCCAGAGTGGCATGTGATGCCAGGAATCAAACCCTGGTCCCTGTGCTTACCTAAACAGGTGCTTAGTCTGCTGAGCTGTCTCACTGACCCTATTACATTTACTTTTAAACAGTTGATTGATTTGATTTTTATTAGGTAACTCCTAGTTCAGACCCACCCAGTGCACCCCCCACAAATAATGCTACTAATAATTAGTAATCAGAGTAGAAACTACTGCTCACACTTTTTTTCTCTGCTGGGTTAGAAGGAGTTTGGTTGGGTGTGAGACTGGCACTCGTGTAGCTGTGATGACATTTGCTGTGCGCTCAAGGTGCCAGTGTACCATGATGTACATTGACACTCACGTTTTGCAAGACTTTGGAAAATGAGGCTGAGGTTTGCACATTTGGGGACAGCATTGTAAACTGTGTAAAAGTTGAACAGGCTAGAGACCCTATGATTCTAGGGGTGGGTCTGTCTGATAGTGTTTAAATGAATTATGTAAGTATTATTCCTGTGTGACTTGCTTCCTAACTGATGATATTTTAAGCCTTTAGATTGGTCTTTAGGTCTTGTTTACTCTCAAGGTGTAATCCTGGGTCCAGAAAACTCATCCCTTACTTTTCTACTATAAACTTGTACTTTAGTATTATAGTAGTCTACTATGCCCCTCAGCACCTTTCCCTGAAAAACACAGGAAGCAGTCTATTTGTTTACCCAGTTGGTATGTTGTAGGGTAGGGAATGTGCACTAACTGGTTTTGCATACGTTGTCCCAAGCATCACAGAGGGTCCAGTAGACCCGCACTCCAGGATTTGCTTCTTAAAAAAGTTCTGATTTTTGTGGTAGAAATAGCATACAGATTAGTAGACTGGCACATGAAAAACCAGATTTGCAAGTTTTGGAGGTCAAAAGTGAATCGTTAGATTACTTATACATGGATGATGAAGATGATCTGTTATAGTGACGTACGTACTTTCATTACAGAAGAGTGGTGGCAGTGGGTGATGATGGCAGTGATGGTGACCTCAATGATGACTCTGCCATTGCCCACATGAGCCACAGTGACAGTGCAGTGGAGCAAGAATCCACTGATACAGGCACATGAAGGCAGACCTCCTTGATTCAGATCATGAAGAAAATAGCAATGGAAGCACACATTTGACTAGTCAGAATGCTGGGAAAGAGCCACACAGCCAACTCGTAAGATCCAGCCTCAGAACCAGATCCAGAAGTACGGTGAGGGACTTGGCGGAGATGCGCCGTTTTGGACAGTGTGCCAGCACTGCCAGTCCGTGTTAGAAATTGTAACAGATGAAATGCTACAAGACACAGTGAAATACCCAAAGGCTGAGATGCAAGTGAAATGCTCTGATGCACCAGTAGTCATATTACAAAATATATTTATTATGATACCTCATTGGCTGAACTGAAAGCATTCATAGGTCTGCTGTACTTAGCACAGATTTCTCATGGTGATCATGGCAATGTAAAAGATTGGAGAAGTGGGTCAAAATATGAGAAATTTGTTCCCTTGTAGATTCAAAGAATTTAAACATTTATGTTGGAACTCAGCTCTCAGGGCCTCATTCATATAGCAGTAATCTGAATGAAGTGAACAGACCTGTTGCCCTCATCTCCCAAACTAGTCAGGATACAACCTTCAGCAGCCGGCTTACCGGTTTCCAATTGATGTTGCATTTGTTCACAGAGCACGTGTGGACCAGCAGAGGAGCTGTACACAGGAATAAAGCAGAAAATAGAGATGAAATGTGGCAGTTGCAGAACAGAGAATTGCATAGTACAATCTTTGGACTTCTGAAAGATAAAACATTGGCCTATATGGCAAAGAAAAGCAAACTGGTACCACAGATGTCAGCATGTCATTGTGATAAAATGATTGGGGAAATGATTGAGCAGGGAAAATCTCAACAGAATGGAAGCCTAAGGTAGAAACTCAGCAACAGAACCAAATGTGGAATAGATATTGTTGATGAGTTATGTAGCAACTGTGATGTCACTTAAAACACAAAGCATTGGCCAATGGTTCTGTTTTACTCGATCCTAAATGTGTGGCATAATTTGATAGTTTACAAAGAAAATAACAAGCACAAAATATCACGGAGAAATTCTCTTAGAGGATTGGGACTGAAGCTCAATAGAGATCATTTTACAGCAGGGGAAAACCAAAATGTTTCTCCCCAGGGAACTATACAAAAATTGTGCAGCACATGGATGAGCTGACAAGTGAACAGGCAGGTGCAGCATCACAAAGACCTAGTACGACAGCAGGAAAACTAAAAAGATGGCAACTGTGCCCTGCAAGAAAGTACAGGAAACAAAACTTACGTGCTGTTGTGTAAGCACCACTTGTGCATAGAACATACAGTTGTGAAGACTGCCTTGGGTGGGGCAGTTGAAGCAATCATGTAGGACTTGAGTTCTTTTTTGTGCTGCCAGGGATCAAGCTCAGGACCTCGCGCCTGTCAGGCAGGTGCTTCTGCCACTGAGCTATCTCCCCAGCCCTGGAGGGGAGTTTATTTCTGATGTTCTTTTAGGCTTTGTAAGGAAATACACAGCTGATGTGAAATGTTAATGTCTATTCTAAATGCACAATATATATTAAGAATACAGTAGTCTATTTTATTGATATTTGATGTTCTTGTTGACTACACACTGTATAATACAAGAGCCTATTGACAAAACAGCAAGACCACTGAGATGCCAAGCATGTCCTACAAAGGGACCAGGATTGCAAAGCACATGTGCTGAGCACGTGAGCGATTCATGTGCAAACATTCAGTAGATACTAAAACTTCAATACTTTGTTTTTGTGATATATTTTTCCTGTTGAGTACTCACCTCTTAATGTAACTCATAAAATTATAATTAACAGTTCATCAGTGGAAACATTCTAAAGAATTAATGTGTGTCTGCTACACCTGTGCTCATGTGCCTTAATGATGAAATGAGTCTCACGCTCTGGGGGCTGCAGGGCCCTGGGCTGCAGTGGTGGCTGGGATGACTCCCGTGCCCCCAGCCCGTGTGCGCCATTGGTCCTGTGCATGCAGCAGGCACCCCACAGTAGTGGTTGATGGAGGCAAGGAGGCAGCTTTCTCCAGTGCTGGGAGATGACCCGAGCGGAGGACGCTGTCCTGCGGGACACCAGGAACCTTCGGGTGGCGCGTGATGCAGATTTCTCCCTCTGTTCTGCCTCTGGGCACACAGAACACTGCGCAGAACTGACTTCTTGTACCATAATTTTTGTCCTTACTAAAAATTGTCATTTACAATTTAAAATCAGTAAAGGAATAAATTTTTAGGAACAGATCAAAATTTGTAGTCTTTTTCTTCTTATTTGCTGATTCTGTCATGTGGGGAGGGTGAAATATAGTGGCAGGTTGCATTTTAGAAGACCAGAAGCTGGAATGTTGCCAGCTGTTACGAGAAATGTTTAGGTATATTCAGACTTTTCGTTATTTCTGTTCTTAAATCTTAAAAAGTAATTCACTTAATTTCTAGATGGCATTTTAAATATGTAATCAGAGCACTAAGTACGTGTTGAATCCACTGACAAGGTCACTGCTGTGTGTTTAGCAGTGTGTAGGGGTAGCTACCGGTATTTATAGCCTCAAGGACAACTGGCCAGAAAGATGGCGTTCAGCTGATTTCTTTACTACAGTCGAATCGAGCAAGAAGCAGGATCGGATGTGAAAATTCTGTGTAGTTACAGCCTGGCATTAGAAACCGTTGTTAGTGGCTCTTGCTTTGTGATCAGATAACTGCTGATCATTAGAACTCTTTGACCTTGAATAAATTACTTAGTCTTTCTAAACTTCAGACTCTGACTGAAAAGGATGGAGAATATTAACTGTTGTACAGTCATAATGATGAGTGAGATAGTGTGTGTTGGCATTAAATTCTAAAAGTTGGTCATATTAATGTTCAAAACTTCTATGTGTTCCTATTTGGCGCAGATTTTTTTTTTTTTTTTTTT
>NW_004524610.1:8343433-8371730 GCF_000260255.1 Octodon degus
TGGTGGCCAGCTCAGCCCACCCTGGGGGTAGGACTGGCTTGGCATGTTTTGCTGGAGAACAAACCTGGGTCCCTGTGCTTGCCTAAGCAGAAGCTTTTTTTTTTTTTGCAGAACTGGGGATTGAACCCAGGCCCTTGCGCTTGCCAGGCAAGCGCTTTATTCTACTGAGCCATCTCCCCGGCCCCTAAGCAGGCACTTTAGACTGCTGAACTATCTCACCAGCCCCTTGGAGCAGATTTGAATCTAGTTCTGCAGGTGTTATTGAAGGTAATATTCATGAGCACATGAAAGTTTGAATTCACTAAAATGAGTGAGTCAGTGGGTAGAGTTTCTGATCCCTAGAGCCTCAAATAGTATAGACACCTTCTAGGCATTTAATCTCTGTAACTCTTTAATCCACAAAGAGTTGAGAAGTTGGTCACTTACCCCAGGCTGCATGCTGTGTAGGTGGTAGAATCTGGATTCTACTTGGGCCTTTCCTGCTTTCATGTGTAGTTTGGTGGTGTTGGGAAGGAGCACAGAGCATCCTGTGACAGCTTGGGGCGAAGGGTCCTCGGTGGATGCAAGAACGTCCCTCCCTGTCGCACTTCCAGTCGGCTTGGTTCTGGAAGGCACTACTGCTGTTTAGTTGGGGAAGTCTGGTGCCAAGTGTCCTACAGTGCATGGGAAAGTCCCGGCGAATGAGGAACTGTCCTTATGCTCAAGAGTCTCGTCTCTTCTGTAAGGTCTTTATAAATATTGAGACACTCTAAAGAAAAGAAAGGTTCGTTTCAAATGACCCTGTTTGGAAATACCTGCTTGGTTCCCGTTCATGACCGTAGTTCTCACTGCCGTGTTCACTCTGTCTCCTGCACTTTGCTTGTCCCAAGACACAACATCCCACACCCACAACTTGAAAGGAGGTTTTCTTGGCTCTCAGTTTGTTGAGGTTTCAGACCGTAGTGGCTGGCAGCGTGGCAGAGGGGGCTGGGGGCGAGTAAGTTGGGGGAAAGACGTTTACAGCCTGGCATTCTGAAGCAGAGGGCCGAAGGTGGAGCCCCGGAGGGAGGCAAACCCCACCAGGTCATGCTCCCAGGGCCTGCCTCTTCCAGCCAGACCCTCCCAATGATAGGTCAGGATTCAGAGTTTCTGGGCACCCTGCCCCAAACACTCTCCCTCTTGGTTTCCCAGGCACTCTGCCCCCAAATTCTCTCCCCCTTGGCCCCACGCAGAACCAAGCCCAAAACTGCAGAACAAGTCTGCCTGACCTTGACCATACAATACCACAGAAAGTCTCCTTTGTTAACCTTGAAAATCCCCCATAGACCAGGTAGCCCTGCCAAACTTAGCTCTCCCTGGCTGTTCCAGCCCACAGCCCCCCCCAACCCCTCCCCAAAGAAACCACCTTAAAAGCCCTGTGCTTTGCCTTGTTTGTTGTTACTGTCTTGGTCCACTAGACAGCTGGCCTGCTTGCTACCCTCAATAATTTTTTTTTTTTTTTTTTTTTAGTACAGGATCTACAGGGTCTCACTAGTGGTTTGCCTGTATTCAGCCTCCTAAAAGGTGGGATTACAGGCACATGCCACCACACCCAGTCTCAGTTGCTGTCTTGGTGTACCCGGGGGATCAAACCCCAGCCTCTGCGTCTGCCTAAGCAGGCACTTTAATCTGCTGAGCTATTTGGCTGGCTCTCAGTAAATCTCATGTCAGAATGCATGGTCTGGCCGATTGTATGGGTTTGTACCTAACATTTAGTGCCAGAAACCTGGGAGGGATGCATTTGCCTGTCCCTCCGGACCTGGGCCTTGCCCATGTCCACCGCCAGCCCTTCAGAGCAGACCGCAAGCCTCGGACCCCTATTGCTGTCCTAAACACCCATGGTACCTACAACTGTGAGTATCCCTCATTAAACCTATCTTAAAATACAAACCTTTTCCATTGTCCAACTTGTCAAGCCTCAACCCTCTCCTGGATTAGGATCTTGCAGACATTGAAGAGATCCTACATAGTCTTTCCAGGCTAAACCTGGCTGTTCTGATCTGGATCTAACATGTTCCCCAAATGTCTCATGTATTTGGAACATGATTGGTTACTGGGTACACACTCATCTGTGACTCGTCCATTGATGAGTTTGGGGGCTGACTGCTGTAGGAGGCGGGTCGTGGCTATGGCCTGGAAGGTGGTACTGTTGTCCTCTTCTCCTCCTTTCCCTCTTTGTTTCTTGGCTGCCCTGGATGAGCAGCTCCCCTCCCTGCCCCTCCACCATGCCCCACCCACCTTCAGTCATGCCTTGCTGCGTAACAGTCATCCAGTGTGGGCTGAGTCCTTGGAAGGCTGAGAGCCAATGGAAAATTATCCTCTGAGTTGTGGAGGTCAGGCATTTCACCCAGCAGTAGAAAAGTGACTAATATATTTTCCAACTCCTTTGAAATTCTTATAGTTTAGTTTTTTTGTTCTTTAATCATCTGGTTACTCTTGTTAACCTACATTTTTCCCTACAGTACAAAATGATAGCTAAATGCAGTAATCTTGATATATTCCAATCCTCAAAAGGGTGAGACATAAAAATAAAATGATGCCTAGCATAGCGGCCGGGGAAATGGCTCAGTGGAATAAGCACTTTCCTGGCAAGTGCAAGGGCCTGAGTTCAATCCCCAGTTCTGCCAAAAAAAAAAAAAAAAAGTGAGACAGCCCATCATACTTTTCTTATTCTGTGTTGATTACACTAATGTTTGTTGGAGGCTTCAGTGGTGCAGCGTCAGATCACACCATTGGGTACGTGGGCCTTCCTGTCACGCAGAACCACACACCATAGTCCCTTGTGCTAGCGCTCAGTTCCACGGTGCATCGTTCAACACTTCATATGGGGTAAGTTATAAGCCGTAATAATTGACTCCGTTCTGCATACAGCGGTACTCTTGCTGAATCCTGATGCTGTTATTATCCAGGGTGCCCGTAACTCCTACCCAAGGGCCAATAATGGCTCCCTTGTATGACCATTCAGTTGAGTGATTACTCTCTTGGCCAGAGTAGAGCCTAACAAAAACCCACTGCCTTTTGCGGGTCAGCTTCAGCTCTGGGCAGAGGTTAATCAACATGTCTCTCATGGTACAGTGATTCAGTGATTTTCTTTATCCATCTAGTCCTGGTGCCGTCCACCCACAAGCCCAGCCCACAGTCTTCCATCTTGTCCCAAAACAGATAAAGGGGAACCCATCAGATGCCTTTTAAATATAGTTACGTGGTGATTGCTTCACTTCCTGATCTCCTAGAATAGTAGTTATGTCAAAGAGGGAACTTACATCAGTGGAGTTTGACTCGGCCTACACCGCTGCAGTGTTCTGTGCCGGCCCTGCACTCTGATCTCACCAGCTCCCAGGACTCCCCACTGGACCCAGCCCCTCTGTCATCGTGGTCTGGAGGCTCCTGTCCGTCTCTCCACGACAGCGTGGCCTGTGACGCGTCCCTGTCATGGCTTCCTTCTTGCAGAGCCAGTGGCTTCCCGCCGCCGTGTTTCTTGCGTCGAGCTGCCCCCCCCCCCTTACCAGATGACAGGCTGCCATTGTGGGCTCTTCCCGTGCTTTCTGGCTGGTGGACACCAAGTTCCTCTTTATGTCAGCCTCCTTGTCCCTTGGGGAAAAGAAACCTACTTTGTTCTCCTTATTGCTTGGTTTTTCTGGGAATATTCTGAGTCTCAGGTTTACAGTTTTTACTCCAGGTCTTCAACAACTTGCTTTTTTCAGTAATTTCTCAAGAGTCTCCTGGGGAAGTGTGTGGTCTCCTCCAGTACATGGTAGCTGAGAGCTTCTTATAACGTTTTTGAAAATTAAAATGCATTTGTCCATTTTCAGATTTATGCCATTCTCCACATATGTGACAATTCCTGATTCCTGATTCCCTGGTAGAAATCTTGTTTTCAGATCTGCTTCTTAGAACTTGAGAAATAATCCCCCCGGCCCAGGGCAAGGCCTTCACTTAGCCATCTTAGGCCTTTGGTGGAATTTCTTCCCTCTTCTTGGGTAAGAGCACACAGACCTTCCCATTTGCTTAATTCATTGCAGGTCAAGTAAGTTCCCCAGCAGGAAAGAGGCTAGGGGCGTTGAGGAGTCGGCTGCCTGCGTTCCGGCCACTGACTGGCCCCCTTTTGCTGAGTAGTAGATGTAGCACTTCCTTGAATGTTGTTTTACTTCAGGCAGTTTTTGTCTCTTGGTTTTCACAAAGTTTTATTTTTGCCTGTTAGCCTGTCTTGGTGACGCGCATCTGTTCAGTTGAGGTCACCGTCCCCCGTTGCACACCTTCCCGGCTTCAACGGTGCATGCGTGTATCTGGTGCCTTTCTTTTTAGGTTTCTTGTTAAAGAAGGTACGCAAATTTCTGACCTTGGTTAACACTGAAATTTGAGTATGATTCCTTTGTTCAGATGACAGTGTGACTTTGAAAGAGACTGAACACCTGCCGTGTCTTGGTATGAGCACAAATATCTTCTTGGAGGAAGTGCCTGCACAGGAAGGTCTGTTTTGGCCCGTTCCATAAGTGGTTGAACTCAATGTGACCAGCGCTCCTGACATGGGTTCCTTTGTATGTTAGGAAACATGTTGGGAAAACAGCTGGTGGGCGAGGGAGTTTTGTCCTGACAAGAAATCCCCAAATGTTCACGGAGCTCCGGCTTGTTCATGTGAATGCAGAAAGCCTCGCTGTGCCGCAGGGTCCACACTGGCTCAGTGTGGTGAGGAATCGCTGTCCACACTGGCTCGGTGTGGTAGGAATCTCTGCTGATTTTCTTCTTAAGTTCTTTTAAAATGGGAACACTTTGCTAGTAACACAGAAAATATTTGGTCTTTTTCTTTAACACAAAGTTTATGAGGTGAGGACTTTTCTCTGCCATTGTTTTGAAGAATGAAATGCATTTAGTATTTATTTGGCTATCCCAATATGGGGTTGCAAAAAGAAATATTTATATGGATAATACATCATGCGTTTCCTCATGAAATTCTGGTCTGCAGTACAGCGTGAATGCAGGAGACTCTTGGAGTCAGTTTGGAAGAATCTAACGTGTAGTGACGTGTGGAGAAGTCAGCAGTGAGTAAATGAAGGCTTCTGCGAAGAAGCCCATTGAGACGTGTAAGGCAAAACGTAGTTCCACTGGAGATTCACTTCAGGAGCTTGGGTTTTGCACTGAAACATGAGGGCTGCTGTGTGGTTGTCCAGTCACTTTTCTTTCATTGTAAGACAAGATACCTGACACCCCAAGTTCACCCCAAGTTCAAAGGAGGAAACTTTTACTTGGCCCAGTTTGTGGAGGTTTCAGTTCATAGGCAGACTGGCTCCAGGGCAGGCAGCGGACAGCGCAGAGGAGAATCAGCTCACGGCAGGCAGAAGGTAGCAACCCAAGCAAGGGACCAGGCAAGTCTCTTTCTGTCCCTTCTATTGTCTCCAGGGTACTGGGATGAGGGTGGTGCCAAACCCAACAGTGGAACTGATTTAGTAATCACCCACCCTGAATCCTAGTGCCTTAATCCTAGCATCGCACCATGAATCAGTTGCACACTCCGGCTTCAGCCGCTTCTGAAAAAGCCCCATGGCTGCGTGAGTTTTGGGCCACGTCCAGACACAGCGTGGCAGCGGTGTTCTGCACCGACGTGTGTGCAGCATGCCCTGCCTCACTCCTTCTGGATAATCTGCTGGTGTGGTTAGAGCTGAAAGGACCACATCTTTCTTGTTGATGAAATTAAAAAATTCACTGAAACTGAAGGGACACCGGAGGTTAGCATATTTTTTACTTATTTAATAGAATATTGAGAAATAATAAAGCCTCCATGGTTCTAAACAAACACAGCTGCACCACATGTCATTTCTTGGATCATTTAAGCCTTTTCTGCTTATTTCCATCAATATCTTTCTACTGGAATCAAATGTTAGCTTCTGGCTCAGCTGGCAATATAAAAAATTTGCAATTAAATTGTTATGATTTCATTTTTATTCATGAGGAGAAACTTAATAGGCAGGGACCCTTATATATCTGTGGCGTGTAGGAGAGGAACTTTACAATAAACCACCTGGCCACAGCAGAGACAGAGGCTGGAATCCAGATCTTCCCAGAGCCAGTGCCAGGCCAGTATGAGTCTCCTTCCCTTTTCTTCAAGTAGTTCTTCATTTGGGAGGAATCCTTGGATTTGTGTTGGTATGCAGTGACTTTATTCCCAATTCTGGATTAAGTTAGCTCTTGCTTAGCATTTTTATGCATTTTGTACATATTTCGGTGCCAGGTATTGAGGGCAGTATAGGGAGATGTGAATTGGGTGGTGTTTGATTGGAAGGCAACTCCATGTTGCCACACAAAGTGTCCTTGTCACCAGAGTGTGATCAGGTGCCTCCCAGCATCTGAGAGGTGACACGCATGCTAGGTTCTAGAAGGGAGGGAAAGAGGCACCCGGTGGTTGGGAAGGATGGAGAGCACAGTTGGGCCTTGCCCTGGATCTGTCAGAAGGGGCGTGAAGTGACCTCAAGCATGGGAAAAGGTGAGGATTAAGGGGCAAAGCTGAGGGGGCCCCAGCATGTTCAGCCCACACTCAGTGTAGGCGTGTCAGAGTTGGACACTCGACCGGCGTCTGTTATTTCTTCTGTCACCCAAATGCTTGAGTGAGTATGAAGTCCGTCAGCTGTCAAAGCATGACCTCTGCTCTGCCAGTGTAGTCCTACTGGACGCTGGATGTCCTCGATGACTCTTCTTGTAAAGGCCAGTATGTCTGTCTTAACCTCAGAATATACGCAAGGGGGCTGGGGAGATGGCTCAGTGGAATAAGCGCTTCCCTGGCAGGCGCAAGGGCCTGAGTTCAATTTCCGGTTCCACCAAAAAAAAAAAAAAAAACAGCAACAACAACAACAAAAAAAGAATATGTAAGGCCCTGGCTTCCATGGGGTCCGAAGTACCTCATCTCATGCCTCTCCAATTGCTTTCTGGTTCCAAAGGTCATTGAAAGTCACAGCAGCATATGCCACACTGTATTTAAGTCCCTGATCCACTACAGCTAGTGCTTACACCCTTACACTTTAGTTATGCGCCCATCGGAATCCCCACCTGGCTGGGGACACGGGGATAACCGCACTGAGTTGGAAGTGTTTTCCTCCTGTTTCCATATGAGGCTTTGTGTGTAGTTGTCAAGCTTTCAGAGTGATATCACCATTGGTTTTTTTTTTGTTTTTTTGTTTTTTTTTTTCCTTTTCTTGTAACTACAACCATATGCTGGGGATTTCAGGTTTCTTTTTGGTAGCCCTAGCTACCATGTTGTGGTGTCTCCAGCTGATTCTGCCTGGGTGCCTTGAAGGCAGATGTCCAGGAGGGCTCTCTCACATTCTCCCCTCTCCTGCGCATTCTGCTCTCTATCATGTCTTTGCTGACTTGATTCACCTAATTGCAGAAATTTAAAGGGCCTTTGTCTTTCATTCCTGTGTTGTCTGCATCGAATGGGTCGACAGACCTCATCCATGGCTTCCCAAGTAGTTCCTGCATTCGCGCCCGCTCAGTCTGTGTTGGCTGCCAGGACCTTAGTTTGCCCCTTGTCACCTCACTCATTTTGCCGCCATTTCTTTCTCTTCAGTCAGGTGCTCCTGCTTGTCTTCCCTGTCTCTCCGCTTTGGTTGTTTCTTACCCAGGTGAAATCCCTTTTGTGACCTCCTTGTATAATGGGGGTGAGAAACTTAACTTTTATCTCACAGGCCCACGGCCACTTTGATAATAGCTGCTGCAAGCCCTGGCTTTTGGGTCCAACATGGTCGCCGAGATGCAGGTAACGCGGGTGGCCCTGGGTCAAAGCCAGGCTCCATCGCCAGGGTTCGGCCCTCATGCCTCGGTTGTTCCCTCCCACAGCTTCCACCTCAGCTCCCCGGCACTGTGGTCCCCTCCCGAGCCGCTGTCTCCTGGCTCTTCCCTGGGTCCACCTGGGAGCCCAGGCTCCCAGCCTTGTGTGCCTGTGCAAGGCGTGGGGCGGGTGCTGCTGAGGGCTAAGTACTGCTTCTGGGTTTTTTAAATTCATATTTTAGAACATTGTGTGTGTTTCTCACGCACAACAGGATATTCTGAAGTACAGTCGTGCAGCGTGGCTCAGCTGCTACCTGTGCCTGTGGTAGTCGTGTGGATTTCATTGGCTTGAAATCCTTTGCTGCCCTCGGTGGGCAGCGAATTCCATTAGACCAAGTATCCTGTCTCATTTATCCTTGGACCCTGGGACTATGGAATGTGTGTTCTGGATTCAGTTGTTCATTAGGTTGAAATGAATAGTAAATAATCGTGATTGATGAGGGCACTTTGCCTGTTTTAAAATTAAATTGGGTTGGTAGACATACCTGTGCTTCAAGGTAAAAGGACAGGTAGAAGGTGTGAGAATGCTTTGCAGAAAAGGGAGATTGGCAAGGCAGGCTTTGGAGATACCGGAAATTTTCGAGCAGGGCAATGGCTCAAAGGCTCGGTGAAAGTGGCTGTTGGGGAAGATTGATCTGAAGTCAGCCTTTCATTTAGGTTTAGACAGCAGAGTGGCAAGGGCAGGTGGGGTGTGAGGCCTGGGAGAGGTGCAGGCAGTGGAGGAAGCTCTGAAGAAAGGTTTCCGAGTCTCCACACTTCGATTTCCACATCTCCTCCAGGGGCTGGGCTCACGGGCAGCTTCCAGAACATAAAATAGAACAGGGAGGTTGTTTTTATTAAGAAAAACAGTCCTCTCTAAGATACCTAGGTGAGCCATTTTACATAATTGTCTGTGAGATGTAATCATTATGAATTATGTGGAAGGAGTGATTTTTGAGTTCCAGGCGTTTTAACAAAATAATTTGCATGGGCTGGACGAGGCCGCAATCTTCCAAAGTCATCGAAAATTTTCATTTTGGCACATTTTGAAATAATTGCTAATTATGAGGCAAGCCCTCTGGTGCAGTCCTCCATCTCCTTTCAACGACCGCTCACCTATCATCTCCATTCTAATTGTAGTTGTGTGGTTGCTTCGCTCACTGTGTGCACATTTGCATTTGTGTCTGGCTCATGTGACTGTGTTTCCTGGTTAAAATTGAATCCCGCACTTGTTTGGGGCTGTGTGGTGTGGCACTGCTTTATTCTACATGCTGGTCATTGCAAGCCACTTCATTTATGGTCGCTTTGTTATTTTCTTTTCATTCCAGGGCTATGACTCATTGATTACAAAGGAATTCTCCAAGTATTTTGCACTTTTGTTTCTATATTATGGATACCAAGGAAGAGAAGAAGGAACGGAAACAAAGTTATTTTGCTCGGTAAGCATTCATTTTGCAAATTTGCTTTAAAAAAAAAAATGGAGGGGACTTTGTCCTCTAGTATTGCTTGACATTTCGTGTGTGGTGATCAGTAGATGTTAAACCAGTTTACTTTGTCCTTTTAAAAATTAATGTGGAAGGAGCAGCATTTGTTTCTTTTGCTACCTCTGACAGTTCTCACGGGTGCTTAGTGAATCTGGCCATCCTGTGCTTCCTTCCGGGCTGTGTTTAGCAGCTTACCTTGAATTTTAAATAGTGGGTACTCAGCCCCCACTATTCTGTAGCTGAACTGTTTGATAACTAAAAACGTGTGACTTATTTAAAGCCAATTGCCCCATGAGGGGTTCACTACTACAAAAGAATTTTGTAGGTAAAGAGCACGGATGAGGTGACATCATTGGAGTCAGTGTCACTTTTGAGACTTGAGTTTACCTAATGCTTACCATTTCTTGTTATCTGAACAGAAGTAACCCAGCAGCTGATTGGCGGTGATTTGCAGATGTAAACATCATAAGGCCTGGAGCAGGCGCCTGGCCTTCATAATGACAGGAATGCTATGCTAAACACTTGTAAATCATTCTGACAGCCTGAGCTCTTTCCCACTCAGAGGACACAGGCTGAAAGTGGTGGTCTCTGAAACTGAGATTCTTACGAAATGAGTTTAGTTCTAGTCTGTCCCCAGCCTGTAGTCCATACTCATTAAAGATGTACTTTCTGTTTTTTAGATATGAACCTTGGAACTAAAACCAAAGTTTCTTTTTTTCTTTTTATCAGTGTATTTATCCAGAAGTTACGTTGCATTTTAGATTGTTAATAGGAAAAAAGAAGGAAACAGCTCGAGGACTCACTATGTATAAGTACTTTGTTATTGTTTTATTTATTCTCAGAATAAATCTGTGGTACAAATTACGTTATCCTCATTTTCCTGATGGGGTAGCTAAGACTCAGAAAGGACTTTGCCCATTGTGTGGGCTGTCAGCAAAGAGCGTGGCCCAGTTAGGAACAGTGACTGTTCGTTGTCTCTGGAATACAAGACTTAAACTTTCTGTTACTTGAAGTGTTTTCCACTCGTAGGCCCATGGAGAGTAGTAAGACTGGAGAAGAAACAAATCAGGTATATGGTGGGTAGGACACTAGAAAGAAAGGGCATTTACAACAAGGAAGAGCTATTTAATTTTTCAAAATGATTATAGCTTCCTAGTTAGAAAGAATATTGCTTAACCGTGTGTCCTTCATTTACTTTCCTCTGGTGAGAGGACTGTGCTGTGCTGGAGTACAGCTGTGACGCTGATGCTGCGGCCACCAGCTCTGTGCGGATCTCCGCAGGTCACAGCGCTCGCATTGTGTGCGTCTGTGCATACTTATGTGCATTTTTATCACGTGTAGCTTCGTAGGGCTGAGGTCCCAGGTAGGACCCAGAGCAGGTCCACATCAGGACTCGGAGCTCCTTCTTCTGTAGCGGTGCTCAGCTCCACCTACCTGTCACTCCTGGCCACTGTCAGTGGCTTCTCTTCTGTGTCATTCCTCAGTTCAAGCAGTGGTAGAGTACAGAAGTTCAGTCGCTAGGTTTTCTTGCACTGATTTCCTTGGTGTCTGTCCAAGCTATGGCAGTATCAGTAGCTCATTCCTGGGTGTTGCTCAACGGGATTACGTGTATGGATCTTTTATAGCTTTAGTCTCCATCCATGGAAGAATGTTAGGATTGATTCCAGTTTGCGTTGTTAAAACAAAGCAAGCTGCTTAGGATCATCATTGTGCAAGGCTTTATGGGAACACAGATTTTCATTTCTTTGGGGTGAATGCCCAAGGGTGCAGTTGCTGGGTCCCATGGCAGGCATGTGTTTTGTTTTGTGAAGAGCTGCTGTCCTCTTTTCTGGAATGGTTGTGCCATTTGGCATCTCCGTGCTACTACTTTTGATTTTACCATTCTGATAAATGCACGGTGACACCTTAGTGTGATTCTAGCTTTAGTTTAACAGCTAGTGATATTGGACATCTTTTCATGTGTTCATTAGTGCTAACTGTGTATCTCTATCCTATATAGATATCTATAGACGTATATAGGTATCTTCCTCAGTGAAATCTCTTCATGCGTTTTGCCCGTTTTCCAATTGAATTGTTTGTTTTGTTTTATTATGGTTGAGGTTTGAGAGTTCTTTATAATTCTAGATATTAATCCTTTGTCAGATATGTGGTTTACACATATTTTCTCCCAGTTGTAGCCTGGTGTTTCATCTTCTTAACAGGGTCTTTTGCAGAACAGAAGTTGTTTTTTCTTTTTAATTTTCATGTGGTTTAATACATCAGTTCTTCCTTTTATGAATTTTGCTTTTGGTGCCAAGTATTAGCCCTAAGTTCCAAAACATCATTCCCTGAGTTGTTTGTTTGTCTTTTTGTTTGCTTGTTTATTTTCTTTTTTTTCTTTCTTTCTTTCTTTCCTTTTTTTTTTTTGTACTTTAGGGAAGAGTCTACAGGGTGTTCAGGGTCTCACTACTAGATCAGACTCATAGTGATCCACCTGTTTAGACCCTCCCAAGAGCTGGGATTACAGGCATGCGCCACCATGCCCAGTCTCAGTTGCCATCTCAGCGCACCCTGGGGGCGGGCCGGCTCTGCAGGCCGGGGGACCCTGGCTGGTATGGCCGCTTTTAATCTGCTGAGCTATTTGGTGGGCCCTCCTGAGTTGTTTTCTAAAGGCCTTATAGTACTTTGTTTATACTTAAGTCTGTGATCCATTTTGAGTTAATTTCTGTGTAAGATGAGATTTAGGTCTAAGTCAAAATTCTCTGTTTTTGTCTTTGACATACTGGAGTTTGAACCCAGGACTGAAATGCCACTAAACTCTGGTGTAGTCCCAGCTCTATATTTTACTGTGAGGCAGCGTCTTGCTAGGCTGCCCAGGCTGGATTTAAACTTGTGGTAGCTGGGGTTATAGACGTACACCACTGAACCTGGCAGGTCAAGGTCCGGGGGCTGCTCTCCCTCTTCCCCTCCCTTTCCCCTCCTTCCCTCTTCCCTCCCTTCCTCCCTCCTGCTCCTTTCCTTTTCTGCCTATAGATACCCTTCATTGGGATTTTTTTTTAACTAAGTGCCTTTCAGTCTAAATCAAAAATGATTTCAAGGCCATAGTGCTAGGGATGACTGGTGAGTCATGAACAGCTTACCCAATGTCAGAATTAACCTTTTCTTGTCCCTACAATGTAGAGTAAGGAAAGGAGTCTTTAAACTGTGAATACAAACCAAATTTCCAGGAAAAACTGCATAGCTTTTTTCTTTCAGCTCAGAAACATGTCCTCCAAAGTAGTCTAATGATGAAAAGAAAAACATCAAAAATGCTTATTTGGGACATGAGGTGTGTAAGGACAGTGGTAGAAGGACAGAAGTCAATAATGCTATTAATTGGAAGAGGTGACTTGATTTGACATTACAGAGAGGAGGGAGAGACAGACAGAAAGACTCACTGTAATTTAACTGCGCTGTGTACTGGAATCTAACAGTGGTTGAACTATTAAAAGCAAAAATTGTCTTTAAAAAAAAGCAGAAACAACTCAAAAAGTCATCATCAGAAAGTACCCAACCAAAGTTACAGATCTTTTCAGATGCCTTCTGATGAAAGTGGCCCTGTCCTGAGAAGGCTTGGCAGTGGGACTTCCCAGAGGGCCTGTTCCCGAGAAACTGAGGTAGATTTTTCTGGAGCACTGCACTTAAGGCAGCCCACGCAGGGCCTCTCCAGGGAATGTGAAGCCCCCCGAGGGCAGGGCCAGAGTGATGCAGTCAGCTTTCCCTAGACCAAATCACACAGCCTCCCACAACCCTGCCAGCATTTGGAGGAAATTGGGGACCTTACCCTGATGGGCTGCGTGCTGCCGCAGTTAGGAATTTGAAGTCACAGAATTGCTTTTAAGCTCTTTCCTTCCCTTTTTCCTTTTGAATAGTCAACATTTTCTTGGAGTGCCACTTGTCCCGTGCTTTGTATGACTGTGTTTACTAAATAATGTTTCCAAGCCTCCTTTGTTTGGGGTGAAGTTCTCATGTGCTCAAGAACTCTGCATGGATGCGCCTTTGCTCGCTCTGTCGCTTTGGCCCTCTCGCTCTCTCGTTATCTCTCTCTCTCTCTCTCTCTCTCTGTGTGTGTTTGAAAGACCCTGTATTAATGATTTTTAATTGACATTAGTGACTTGAGGGTCTCCTGACCTCAGTTTCCTGCGCGTGTCGTGGAGTGGTCCTGTTTGTCTGTGTAACTCTAAGCAGAAGCTCGAGCAGTGAGGCCGTGGGACAGATTTATTCTGCTATGTGCTGATGTGGTCTCTGCCTCTTCTCTTCCAGGCCCACTGGGCTCTTAGGAACTTTGGTATCATTTTGTAGTAGATGCTTATTCCAGATTAAATGGTTCACCTGACTTATTCCCATTCTTTTATAAGTAGTGTGTATATACAAACTCAGTATATTCTGTCTGTGTGAGTTAATTCCTTGATCCTTGGCAGAGCTTGAAAACCACATGAAAAACTGAATTATTAAAGCAAATTATGCTCTTTTTACTATTTGTACTATGTAGAAATTATATTATCCTCAGGGATGTTCCTCCTCCACTTGTCTTCTCCCTTGTAGTTAGAGTGCAAGTGTGTTTATTGGTGCCAAACAGGGCTTCCTCCTGCCACACTCATGTGCTGCTATTTGGCTTCTGTGATCTTTGTGCAGGTCCATCTCTGCTGCACAGGTGCGCGTGCATGCGTGTGCGTGTGTGTGTGTGCGTGTGTGTGGTGCTAGGGGTTGAACCCAAGGTTCCATCCACACTGAGCATGTGTCTCATCACTGCGCTACAACCCAGCCCCGTGTCTGCATTGAGCAGCTCTTTGGAACCATGTTTTTAAGGATCAGAGATCAGAATGTATTAGTAGTTCACAGCAGTAGGCCTCTGGCACATTCACACTTGGCCTCGGCTAGGGCCTGGCAAGGCCTGCGGGGGAGGCGGGGGAGGGCCCTCAGCAGTCCCGGTGGTAACCTCCTAGCTCTCTTCCTAGACCTACTCAGCACCCCTTCCCTGTTCTTTGGTTGTCAGACAAGCAGAACTGCACCTCCCACAGGTCTCCTCTTACCTGCCCCGGCAGAGGCAGCAGCAGCAGGGTTCTGCTCTGGCCTCACTCCCCAGTGAGGAGGACTCCTCTGTTGCCTCCCATTCGCATCCCACCCTCTGCCCTGGTTCTCCAGAGTCGAGCCCCCACCCACCAGCAGAGCGCTGTGTGCCCTCGGCAGCCTGCGTGTCCTTTAGCCCACACCTTCTCCGTGGTGAATGTGACTGAGCCTAACCCACTCTCTTGGGAGCCCAGCTCCCGCCATGCACTGCTGTGGTTGTTTGGCTTCTGTTATTCTAAGAGCAGTGAAACGTGTCACCCAAAAGGCCTTGAGAAGTCCAGGGCACTTGTTTATCGTATGTGAGACCCTGAGCTCGTGAGGAGAAGCTATCTGTGATGAGCTGGCCCCGCACCAGCACCGTGCATTGCTCAGCAACCAGAGTCTTCTGGTGGCATTGCTGGAGTCCTGTGCTGTGTGGAATAGCATGCCTGAGTGGGTGGCAGAGAGGAGGGTGCCACGAGCCCGGGGTTGGTCACCTTCAGCGATGGGAAGCCACTTAGTTCAGGGGTCTGGGTCAGTGTTGGCCTCTCTATGTGCACTTTGACCTGGAAATGGCTTATAAAAGCAGACTGAGGTGATCTTTTTCCCAGCCATCTGAAGAAGAGTTTTGATCCCCAATTAGTATTTGACTTAGTGGAAGTTAAGGCAGATGGGGTGGGGGTGAGGGGTAACTGCACCCAGCAGGGAGACAGCCGGCAGGATCACGGCCCAGCTCCACCCTCCCTGTCCACCACTTCTGTCTCCTTCTGCTTCCCAAGGCTGCATGTGCCCTTTGTGGCAGAGCTCATCCTGTAGAGCACAGGTGACCAGACCTGCTGCCGCGCATGCTCACAGTGGTCCTGTGCCTGACAGTCACACCATCGTGCGCGATGTGGAGCTCACGTCCCAGCTTCTGGAGGTCCGCCTTTGAGTGGCCTTCTCACAAGCAGCTCGTTTATAACTGCTGACATCACCCACGTCAGGAGCCATGACCAGCTGCAGGGGGAGGGAGTGCGGGATCTCTGCTCCACATGTGGCATCAGTCTTAGGGATGCGCTTTGCTGCCTGCAAGTGCATCTTACAGAACCAGTCGTGGAAGTGCATGCAGACAGGTGTCTGCTCAGAGTCGCCCGCCAGTGGCCTTCGCTGGCTGAGCACAGCACATGCAGTCCTGCCCGTGGCATCACTGGACAAGTGTGGCTGGTTGTGCTGTGGTACTGTATCATAAAGACGCATGGGCTGTCCCAGCCCCATCAGGCGGTCTCTGACCTTGGAAAGCCAGCCCTTCATGCCTGCCATGGTGGTGCCTTGTGAGCTCTTGCCCATTCTCTTGCCAGCAGTCTGTGGATTGTTGCCGGGTTTCTTCTTTCTTGCTGGCTAGGGGCTGTTACAGCTTTGCCACCCCAAGTGTTTCTGGAGTGGATGAGAAACCGACCACTGATGGCTGGATTCAGGTGTTAGTTGTATGGCAGGCTTTAACTGCGCCGATACTTGAGAAGCAAAGAGAACACCTTGAAGTATTAGGGCGCTGTCAGCACTGGGCCTTGGCAGTATTTGCTCGGTATATTCTGTCCGTCTCGCTGTGCCTGCTGCTGTAGCAGAGGTGATCACAGTGCCGGCTCCCAGGTGTGCTCTCCCTGCACCACGCATGGGGTTAGGGCCAGTATGCACGCAGATGATGAGTCTGTTGCTCAGGAACTCACTAACTTGCCCCGGGTCGCTTAGCCTTTACGTGGAGAGCCTTGAGTCAGGTGCCGTCTTCTGCCATGTCAGCAGGTCTGGCTGTTCTTCGTTCTGTGTTGTCTCAGTTTGCCTGGCACATGGCACTTACTTTACTTCATCTGAAAGGTGAATTAGAACATGATGCTAGTGTCATAATGTAAAGCTGTGCAGGGATCTGAGGCAGAACAGTCTCATTGTCTTTTTGGAAATCATTGTGGACCTTAGTTTTTTTAGTTTCGAAGCAGCAGCCTGGTGAGTGTTGTCACGGCCGGGGAGGGGTCCACAGCCTGCCGGCTGCCCCGCGTGGTCTCCAAGCTCTCCTTTGTTTGTGTGTCACGGTCGACCTCCTCCTGATGGCCATCTGGCGGGAGGGAAGCCTGTCACGGCTCAGTGCCCTTCCATGCCCCATTCAGAGATGGTTGGCATAGACCGAGTGTTAAATTCTGGGTGACCAGAAGAAGAATGTTTAAAGTATCTTCTTTAATGTGGGGTATAAATGGTTTGTGGGTCTTCATTTTTTATTACTACAAAGCTTTCAGTTCTCAGCACTTTTATTAATCTTAAAACCATTAAGGCTATTTCCAAACCATTTCCTGTGTGAAGCTGCTAGTGCTCCACTAGACAATTTTGCTAATTTCCAATTAGGCTCTTCCATGAGCTGCAGCGTTGTTTAAGCCTTATGCTTCCTATTTTCTTGATTGAGCTCATACCAGACGGCTCTTAAGGAAACATTTACATCCTGCTCACCCTTCGTCACTGGGCAGGCATCGGTGGTCAGGTCCACAAGTCTGCTCTGCTGATGTTTCCAGGAAATCATTCTTCTTTTTTCTAGAGATTCAAAAAGGGCCTAAAACACAAAGTCATTAATTGTTAGATGTAAGGCTTTTTTAAGGAATGAGCAGAGTTTCTTTATTTAATTACATATTAAATATTGCTTTTTAAATTTTAAGTTACAGCCCACTTGGTGATTATGAAATCAACCTAGTGAATTCAACCAGCATTTATTTTTGAAAAAAAATTATTTTAATGTTATACAAGTAGATATTTTAAAAGAAAAAATAAAAAGCACTCTTCTATGAAAAATAAAGCAAAATTTTCTAACACATCAATAGACCAATAATGGACCAAACACTGTGTATCAGTGTAAGAATGGCCAAAGTATTAGTCAGTACAACTCATACAAAGAATAGAATTCTCTTCTACAAAGAAGAAATAGACAAATGAAAGGACAAAACTTTCTTTTCCATGGACCAAAGAAAGTAGTAGTATAAATGAAACAAATTAGCATTTATCTTAAAGTATTTTCAAACAACAATACATATAATTTGGGGGCCAGGGAGATGGCTCAGTGGAATAAGTGCTTCTCTGGCAAGTGCAGGGGCCTGAGTTCAATCCCCAGTTCCGCCAAAAAAAAAAAAAAAAAAAAAAAAAAAAAAAAAAAAAAAAAAAAAAAAAAAAAAAAAAAAAACATATAATTTGGAGTTATTTGAACTTCTCCCTGCTACCTATTTATCCACCTTCTGTTTTGCTCTTTGTTTTTCTGTTTTTCATATAAGAGAAACCATGCCATATTTAAGCTTCTGTGTCCGATTTGTTTCTCTTAACGTGTGTTCAAGTTCCATCCATTTGCCTGTGAATGCCTCAGGTTTGCCCTTGTGGCAGAGTAGTACCCCATTGTGTATAAATGCCACATTTTCTGTATCAGTCTGTCTGAGTTATTTTTTATTTGTTGCTGGGACAAAATACCCAACCCACAAGATTACGGAAGGAAAGGTTTATTAAGCTCACAGTTGGTGGAGGTTTTAGTCAGTATTTGGCTGGCTCCCAGGCAGAGTGGCACATGGCAGAGGGCAGCAGTTTATGGCGGCAGAGAACAGCGGAGAGCAGAGGACGGAGCAGCCGCCACGGCACCAGTCAAGCCTCTCCCCTGTTTTCCACGCTGACTGGAAGACTGGATCTCCAGCATGAAGATCAGAGCTCCTCTGAATTGGCACGGCTGCGAAAACCAAGCTCCTCCCAAGTGGCACTGCTGTGAAGTGGTATGGCAAAGATCAGAACTCCTCCAAGGAAGTGGGGCGCGCAGGAGCCTTCTTCAACCCCTTGATATGCCCTCTGTGTGCTAAGTCACTTTGGACAGGCCTTCCCCACCTTAGGGCGGGGCTCGGCCCAGGGCCTGGACTCGCCAAGCCCGTCCAGCTTCCCATATCTGAAGTTGCTACAGTAGGTCAGCCACCACACCATCCATCCATTTGTGGACATACACAGTTTCTAGGATCTACCGATTATGCATTGTGCTGCTGTGAACATGGTGTGTATGTATCCTGGGAGTATGAGGACTTTAGTTCTTTTGGAAGATGCCTAGAAGGGGTTAGCTTGATCAAGTGGAATTTCTATGTGTAGCTTTGGGGAAGCTCTGCGCGGGTTTCTCTAGTGGTTGTACTCAGTGACATTCCTAGCAGCAGCGTAGCAGGGTGCCTTTCCTGGGTCCTCACCGCCATCTGTTATGATTTGATTTTTCGATGGTGGCCATGTTTTGGGGGGTAAGATAGTTTCTCAGTCTAGTTTTAATTTGCATTTTGTTAGTAACCAGTGAAGGACAACATTTTTTCATGTGTTTTTTGGCCACATGGAACCAGTATTTTAGAAGTATTTTAATACCTAATGTACATATTTATGGCTCATGGTGTGCTATTTCAGCACATTATGTAATGGCCAAATCAGCGTAAGAGGCGTATCTGTCCCTTCAGACATCTTCCAGCTTTTTGTTTGTGTTGGGGACGTTCAAAATCCCCTCTGCTCGCTGCTCGGAAGCGCAGTCTATTGCCGTCCCCATAGTTAGGCCGCAGGGCCGTGGAGCGGTGGAAGTGCCCCCCCGGCTGCCTGCCCCTCTGCTCCTGCGGGCCTCCTTCTCCGCCCCCGCTCTTCGGCCGCTCGGGCCCCCTTTCTGCTCTCGACCGCAGTCAGGTCTTTAGCGTCCACAGGCGAGTGAGACCGTTCGCTGTGGGTCTTCCTTCGCTCGCCTCACTTCCCGTGTGGTGAGAATGCGCGAGACTCGCCCTTGTTGCTGCAAGGGAGATGGTCTTCGTTTTTGCAGCTAATTCTCTGTTGTCTGTGTTCACTGCGTTTTCTTTTCCCATTCAGCTACCAGTGGACACCTTGACTGATTCCTTAACTGTCGGGGATGCCGTGGGTCGTGAGGCGTGTGGCGGTGTCGCTGCTACGCTGCTTTGCGTATGTGTGCAGCGGTGAGGTAGCTGGAGCGTGTGGCAGGGCTGCACCCAGGCCTTGGAGACTCGCCTACTCTCTGCCATAGTGGCAGTGCTGCCGCGCCCCCTTTCTCCAGGTCTTGACTTTCACTTTTTGTTGTTGTTGTTGTTGTCTTTTTTATAATCACCATTCAGACTGGAGAAAGCAGAAGCTCGTGTTACTCGCCTGATGCAAGTCATGTTACTTCCGCGACAACTCCTGGGGTCAAGCACGTTTCATAGCACTCGCTGATCATTTTGTCTTTTGAGAAATGTCTGTTCAGATCACTTTCCCATTTTTCATAATCAGAGAAACGGAATTTCACAGAGTGACTTAGACAGGTTATGCTAGACCAAAACAGAAAGTGTCAGTGTGTTACATGTAGTCAAAATAAATTGTGGTTCATGAAAAAATTTCATGTTGAATCTCAATTTTAAATTGCTTTTCTCATATGCAGTAATCAAAAGTGACTTGTTGCTGAAGATGCTTCTTTGGTGGTTAGCATCCTAGGCACAAGGTGATTTTTCATCATTGAAAACTGAGTTTCTTTGAAAATTTTTCAGTTAACACACATTAGCCAGTCATTCAAAGGCAGCCATGAATAAAAAAAACAAGCTGATGTACTTTTTCTTTCTTATAGTACAATGTCTTGGGTCCCTAGAAAACAAACTTCCAAGGATTGAGATAAGTATGATTTTGTTTAAAATCTGAAATTCCAGATTCATCTGGACCTTCTCAGACGAAACCAGAAGTCACCTAATAAAGCCTCCACATGGGGCTGTTTTAATGAAACCCATGCATTTGGACCTCCGGCAGGTTTCTTACCTGTAGAACTCTTTCTGGTTCTGGTACTGTGGGCTAGTTAATGGTTCAACCAGTCTAAGCTATTTGTTCCATTTCATTAGGCCCATAAAATAGGAAAGAGGGCTGGGCATATAGCTCAGGGGCGCATCGCCGGCCTGGCAAGTGTGAGGTCATGAGTTCAATCCCTAATACTGGGGGAAAAAAGAGAAGAGCGATGTGCAGCCCGGGGTATGGTTTGTTCTCTGTCTGTTTCTCTCCAGTGGGACTATGAATAGGACCTAGCTGATAGGGTGTCTTTAGTTGCGCTGTCGTGGCTGCTTCAGTGTCCTGAGTTAATTCGAAATGTTTACCTTTCACGGCTGTTTTGACCTCGGTAAAGAGCCGGGAGTCCACAGGTGCCAGGCCCGGTGAGCGAGATGGCCGAGGATGCAGTTGCATGTGTGCAGAAGCCTGCCTTTCTGTTGGATGGCGCTTGGGAGCAGCCTCCACAGTACTTCTTTCTGGTACACACAGAAATGAAAGAAGAATTCCAGAACTGTTTTAGAAGGTGGCAAGATTACTAGGATAAGTGGGGGGAGGGGGGCACGGAGAGGGGACTTTGGAGGGGATTAATGGCAGTGTTTTTCACTATACTAAATTTAATCGCTCACCATATATTTTGATCACCACTGACATAGATACAGATGTAGGAACATAGATGAAGACTCCTGAAACTTGTCTAGAGGCATGTGCTGCTCATGGCTGTCAGTGAAAGACCCAAGACAAAAAGACGCAGCCCGAAGAGCCAGTGATTCAAAGTGTTATTGGCTCGCAGTGCACTCTTTGGAAATGTCTTGCACAACAGAGGAAGATTTCAGCTAAACTACTTCTGAATTTGTGGACAAGGGGTGTGAGATAGCTGTGGCCGTAGTGCTGTCTCTCAAGTGTTTGGATCCTCCCCTGACTTGATATTTTGAAACTCTACTATGTTCTGGATGTGGTGGTGGTCAGAGGGGGCCTTCCGGAGGTGATCACATGGCAAGGATGATGCTCCTGGGTAGGGTTAGAGCCCTTCCTAGAAGAGAGGTGTGGATAGGCCCCTCCCTGCCCAGCTGCAAACCAGCTGGAGTGCCCGCTGCAGGAAGCAGCTTGGCCAGCACTATTGCCTTGCCTCTCTAAGTCTCGCAACTGTGAGAAACAAGTGCTCTTTCTTTCTTTCTTTCTTTCTTTCTTTCTTTCTTTCTTTCTTTCTTTTTTTGGCAGAACCGGGGATTGAACTCAGGCCCTTGCACTTGCCAGGGAAGCGCTTGTTCTACTGAGCCATCTCCCCGGCTTATTCTTTAAAGCGGCATACTTTATGGCATTTTGTATATGACAGTGCAGAGTGGCTGCACACACATGCATTCAGTGCTTTTCACTGTTGCTAGCACTGTGAGGCTTCGGCAAGAGAAAATTGAGCTCTGGATCAGAAAATACTTCATGCTCCCAGGTCTGAAGCTTCGTAGCTCCCAAGTAGAGTTTACTTGGCAATTTTAGTAGAAGTTTTCCTTTCTTTTACCCCAAACCTTGCATCTGGGAATTCTGATAAACAGCCCGCATGCTCTGCAGCCTCATGAGTCCAGGTCTGATTGCATACCCTCCCACAGATCTTGCCAGGTTAGTATTCCTTGGGCAGACCACAGATAGTCACTTCTGTGGCCCACCTTGTCCTCTGGCATGTGAGGGTTGGCACAGCTGCCTTGTTCCTGCCCATCTGTTTGTATCTTCTCGACATGCCTTACACTTCTCCTGCATGCAGAGTACTCCCACGCATCATCCTGTCATGCGCATGATGCTCCTGTCACTCTGTCAAACCCACCAGAAGCGTGGCACTGTCCCCGAGAGGCTTTAGCAATTTCATTTCTTTTCCTCCCCCCACAAAATTGGAGGCACCTCCCCTAACGCGGGGCTTCGTCCTGCCTTCTCTCTGGTCCCTGAACACATTCTGTCTTGGGGTACACCCAGTACCACTCTTACTTTTTGCCTTATCTGTCTGTTATTGGTGGCTAGTTTTCATTTTTGTATCCCTTGCAGAGCCTTGCTCCGTCAGCTGTGTCTACCGCTCGCCAGTCATTTGCTATGAGTAATAGTTACCAGTTGTTGGAGATTTAGTGTGTAAGCAGCATCTGCATTTTTACTCAGTCTTATAATTACCCGCGAAGTGGTTCCTGTTATCACCCTGATTGCGGACGAGATGCCAAGCCGTGGGTGGTGTGTGACTGGAGCAAGGCCGCGTAACTGCTGAGGCAGCTCCTCGTGTCAGCACAGGTGTGCCTGACCCAGGCCCAGCTCCGTAGCCATCAAGCTGTACTCTTCCTTATGCTATGCAGAATTGAATTTCAGAGACTCTTAGAAATTATCAATACAAGGGTAAGTAGGAATACTGATCTCGGGAATGAAATGATTAAATGTATTTAATTACTAAACTGGTAGTATAAAGTACTTAGTTGTTGTTTTTTTCCTGCATTTTAGGGAAGGGTCTACAGAGTGTTTAGGATCTTGTTACTGGATGAGACTCATACTGATCAACCTGTTTACAGCCTCCCAAGTGCTGGGATTACAGGTGTGCGCCACCATGCCCAGGCTCAGTTGCCATCTCAGCTCACCCTGGGGGCAGGCCCTGCGCCTGCTTGCAAGAGCTTTAATCCGTTGAGCTATTTGGCAGACCCTAAAGTACTTAGTTCTTAGTACAAAGGTATTCATCCTTAGGAACTTTGGAACAAACTAGGAAATCTCTGGTCTACCAAGGAAACCTTGGAAATCCCTCCAAGCTAACAACAGAGGCAGCAACCTCCTATTTTACCAGGAATTCACCTGTCATGTACTTTGCCCCCAGAGTGAGGGTTGAGTGCTCTCGGGATCTGGAATGCTCATAGCTGAGGCACTCCCACTGTAACCCTGGTGACCCAAGCTGAGCTTCAGGGCCTTCGGTCACGCAGGTGTGCTTCCCCTCCCTGCTTACCATTTCAGACACAGCTTACATAGGGGCCTCAGTCACGCTTTTGGTCTTTTCTCCTAGTGTGCTCTACCAGTGATCACGTGGCAGCCTTCCCTGCTTGTTTTAACATTTTGCTGGCTCCACATACATGAAAACCAGAATGACAGATACCAGGCCAGATTCAAGGGAACAGGAAGACACCGTTTGTTCTGTGGTTTGCAAATGCGACTCAGCGCCAAGGGGAGCTTAGGCAGATGTGTTGAGCACACAGCACAGCACGTCCTGGTGGTCTAGGGGCAGGGAGTTAAGCCGGGTGGTCTCCTGCATCTCTCCCAAAGCCGGGCAGGGTCTAGCGCTGCTGAGGCAGAAGGTGGTAGAGACCAAGAAGAGGCTCTTCACTCAGTAGCTCTGTTACTGCTGGGAGAACTGCATACCTGACTGCACCGGAAGAAGAGCGGAGCACCTCGAAGTGGTTATCATTACTGGAATGAGAAATGTGCGTGACGGAGGAGAGAATGCTTCTGGAGGATGAGGGGCCCGGGGCAGAGTCACTGGTGGGAAAGCCAGAGAACAAGAATGGGGTGATACTGATGCAGTCTTTAAGTGAGCTTTGTTAGTGTTATGGCTTGTGTCTAGTTGTCCCCCCAAAGCCTCATGCAGTCATGGGGCGGGGACTTCTAGAGTTTGAGATTAAATCATGGTCAAGGCTGGGATTATGGGTCCTAGTACTGCTGTGAGTGCTACACCCAGCGTGGCCTGGGGCAGGCAGCCTGAATGCAGTCAAAGGGCAGCAGACGTCCCCTGTGTTGCGCTGCTGCTGCTGCTGCTGCTGCTGCTGCTGCTGCTGCTGCTGCTGCTGTTGCTGCGAAGGCTGCTTCTCTGCGGTGATGTGCTGCTCTGCTTTGGGACAGCTGAGCGTGGGCTGAGACCTCCAGGAACTGTGAGCCAGACAAACCTTTCCTTCTTTATGCTGAGTGTTGGGTATTTGTCCCAGAAAGGAGAGAAGAATAACTGAGACAGCTAATGTTTATGTGACATAACTTAATAGTCTAGATGGCCAAAATGTCATCATTTGAACTTCTGAAGCAACTAGAGGCCAGTTATTCATATCTGAAATACTAAAAAGAAAATTAAAAAGAAAAAACAAATTTGTAAATCAGTCTGGCTTTTAAAATACAATTTAGATGTGTATCTTCAAGAACATACCTGTAGGAGCAAGGAGGATAGACTCAAAATTGGTTGATCTCCTTTTGAATCAGTGTAGTGATTTAAAGCAGTCGTGGATGATTTGAGCTTAGTCATTAATTATTCCATTAATTTTTCTTTTTGGGAGATGGACCAGATAGCTCAGCAGATTAAAGTGCCTGCTTAGGCAGAGGCAGGGGCTGGGGATTTGGTCCCTGGCCTGCCGTGCCGGCCTTGCCCCTGAAGCATGCCGAGACAACGTTATCTATGAGGTATCTTTCTACATGCATACAAACAAATGATGTTTTTGTAAGAATATGTGTATTTTTTAAGTACAAGAATTAGTTGCAAACACATGTATATTTAATTTTATTTATTTATTTGGGTTTTTGAGACAGAGTTTCACCATTTGGTGGAGGTTGGTCTTGAACTCACTATGTAACCCTGGTTAGCCTTAAACTCATGGCAATCCTCCTGCCTCAGCCTCCCAAGTGCTGGGATTACAGGAGTGTGCCATCACGCCTGGTCACGTGTATTGTAAAGGACAGTTTATAATTGGAGAGTTAGATTATACTTAATGGATAATTTAAAATGGAGCATTATGAAATGGGTTATGATCTTAATGTTATATAATCCTTACCTTCTTTTTTTTAATGCAGAGGAAAATCCTTTTCTAATTTTAAATAAGTGACCATTTGGGTTGTTGTATTATCTGCTGTGACCAGATGTTTAAAACTGTTCCCAATTTTCTGACTCAAACAGATGAAGTACAGAGTCATGTGATGTATGTCATTGGATTTGAAATTCAGTCTCTGAATTACGGGCAATCCTCCTGCCTCAGCCTCCCACGTGCGTGTATCTCAGCCAGATCTTGTGTGTCTGCACCGCTGTACCGGGAGCATAAAGTGGTGAACACCACAGCATGGACAGGATTTTCCCTGGAGACATTAAACAGGAAAATATACATACATAAGCTGTAGAAATTGCGCTGTTTGCTGTTGATACAGGCGAAATGCTAGATGCCAGATATGCCGAGCTTTTCCCCCGCATAGTCGAAGAATGAATTCTAAGGAGCAAGGGAAGTTAAGAGTAGGAAAATTTATTGGAGAACTGGAATGGGGAGTAGGAATCACTCCTGAGAGACAGGAAGGTCTTGAATGTATTGCCAACATGCCCACCTCCCAAAGGAAGCTTTATGGAGCCAAAGCACAAAGCAGGTACAACATGGGACAAAATTATGGTCAACTAATAAGGTTGCAGGTGTGGCCACTTAGGTATTACTAATCTAATGGTAGCAAGGGCACATGGCTGACATCACTAACCTTGGCAGATAATCTGCAGTCTTTGTCTGGTCTTCAGCCTTAGTGGTCGTCGTCTTAGTGGGTGAGAGAGGACGGCCTAGCCCTACTGAAAATGGGAAATCTCAAGGGTGACTCCAGTTACCCAAAGTCCATCCTTAGGGAAGTGTGCAGAGCCAGCCATGGCGACTTAATCTTCAGATGCACACCGCCAGCGTCGTCAAACAAGCGACCTGTCTGATATATGATGGGTTCTTTCTCTAGGAGTTCATGCAGGCGGCTCTGTTCTTCATTTTTTTTGAACCTGTCTGTTTTCTTTTGATAATGAGATATCCCTGTTCAGGGGCTGGGGAGATGGCTAAATAGAATAAGTGCTTCCCTGGCAAGCGCAAGGGCCTAAGTTCAATCCCTGGTAGATATCTCTGTTCCTTTATTTCCAGTCTCCTCTCTGGAGATAGCTGGTAATTATTCCGTATCTCGGGATGAGATGCTTCATTTGGATTTCTTTTTTTCTTCACCACAAATGCTTTCACCTTTTTACATTTTTGCCTGTTCTCGTATATGTGCCTTCAAAAACAGGAGTGGTGTTGCAGTGAGGTCCGCTCTGCTCGCTTACAGGTGAACTCTGCAGGGTGGCACTGGCAGGTGCTTGCGCCCGCATCCGTGACATGTGCTGGCGACCTCTCCTTGGCATGGTGTACAAACCTGCGTTCATCCGAGCTTTGGCTTTCCATCCTTCTTCCCTCAGGTTTCTGCTTTGGTGCTTCACTTTGATGAGTGTGCCTGTGCGCCCCGTCTGTTCCCCCATGCAGATTGTAAGCACGCGGGCCACTGGTGCTCGGCGAGGTGCGTCTGTGCTCTCCACTGTAGCCTCCTTTGTGACAGAGTTGGCAATGCTGGAAAGAGCATGTCTTCTGCCTGGAGCCATCTTCCCTTTGTTCTCTGTTCTTTAACTCAGCAGCTACTACAAGGAACACATGGTCTTGTGTGATAACAAAGTGCTTACAAAGCAGAAGCCATGGGCTAAGTACTGGAGCCAGAGTGATTGAAAATAGCGCAGAAGAACGCTTCTTCTAGAGATCCCAGGCATGGTGGAAGAGGCGGCATGGAATTGTGTTTGGCTGTGAGTAGAGTTTCCCAGGAAACAAGGCGGGTAACTGAGGCACAGGAGAGACCACAGATGTGCGGACCGTGGGAAGAGCTTGGGATTTGCATGTGACAGTGACCAAGATTAATTCCTTGTGTCCTCTGACAGAGGCCTGTTGGTTGGGTCAGTTCTTTCCTACTGTGTACCTAGATAGCTTTCATTTGGTTTGTTGCTAACATACTCTTCTAGAAGGCTAGATGGAGTCACCACCAAGGATCCGAATCCCCAGGGTTCACCTGGAGAATTGCAGAGGCTCCAGGGAGTCATTTCAGTTTCTTCCAGTGGGGACAGACCTCTTGCCCATATGTCTGACAGATTGCTCTGAAGAGATGGTTTTGATCCTTCTCAGAAAATTCACCACCCCTTTATAATTTTGTGCAACAAACCTAACTAAACCCCTCGATCATTCTACACATGAATCTTGTGGCTTCGGTGTTTGTCTTGAACCTCAGAATGATTTCTGTCCTTGTATCTTATCTAAATTGTCTGCTAACTTTGAGAAGTTGTGCTCAACAAAAGGATTTTTTCCATGATGAAGTGGAAACCAAGGAAGACACGTAAACTTATAATGAAATCACACACATGCATGGGAAACATTTATCTGAGTAGGAAAATAAACTCTTAGAAGAAATAAAGTGTGTATGTTTTGTTTCAGTGCAGCAGGAGGTGCCTTGGGAAACTTCATTCTCCCTGTGCTGTTGCCACTGGCCCCTCCCCTGCCACCCCATAGGGCGACACAGTCCTAATGGATGGTGTTACCTGCAGCAGATGTGGCTTTAAGGCCAGTCCCTGGGCTCCCTTCTTCCCATAGAGACATTAGAGAGGTGCTCCTCACTTGTCCAGGAAGGTCCGTCTTCGAAGCCTTTGTCCTGTCCTCTCTTTCTAGGGGGATTCTACAGTGTTGTTTCCTCAGAGAAATTATGATGGGCCTTTAAAAGAACTGACATGCTAAAACTGTGAAGCTCTTGAGTACTGTTTAAAAATCATGCAGAAATATCTAGTAGGATTATCAGAAGATGATAAAAAGTCTTTTAAAAATAAGGTATGCTTTGATGCACAGTAAGAATATGAAAAAGAGATGTGTAGGTGGCTTGCTTTTGATTTTTTTTTAAAGCAAATAAACTGCTTGCTTTTAACCATAGAGAGCTCCTGTGAAACACTTGCCTGTGTGTCTGCAGTCGTTAGGGAAAAAACGGAAGTGATGTAAAGCAGTTAGGAAGTGCATATGGATGATACACCGCGCATCTTGTGGGATGAGGAAACTCTAAGGGATGAGGAGGTGGCTCAGGGGAGAGTGCCTGCTCAGCACGAGTGAGGTCTGGGTCAGTCCTCAGGGCTGGGCGAGATTTTCGTTCTCTGAATAATCAGTCACCCCAAGACTTTTTCATTTCCTGGTTTATTTTCCTGTACTTTTAGGCTCCATTTTTAATGATCCATTAAGTGCAATCTAATACTCCAATTGTAAGCTACCCTTTAACATTGGCACGTGGCCGGGCGTGATGGTGCACTCCTGGAATCCCAGCACTTGGGACAGCTTTCCCTTTCCTGTGAACTTCCATAGCAGTTAGGACCC
>NW_004524610.1:8372339-8376555 GCF_000260255.1 Octodon degus
TGTAGTATTGTTAACTGGCCGCTTTGTTGAGAGGACCTTTAAGTTTTCCTACCTAAGAGTCTGATTTGTTCAGTGTGTCTTAAAAACAAAGTGGAAAAGGCTATTTGTTAATCAGGTAATTATATCTGTTTTTGAATTTTTAATACTATGATAAGAAACCTAATTCCGTTTTTTGGTTTTTTTTTTTTTCTGTCTTAGGGAAGGGTCTACATGGTGTTCAGGATCTCACTACTAGATCGGACTCGTAGTGATCTGCCTGTTTACAGCCTCCCAAGAGCTGGGATTACAGGCGGGGCTGGCACAGCAGGGCTGGGGATCAAACCCATGGCCCCTGGGCCTGCCTGCAGGTGCTTTAATCCGCTGAGCTATCCTAATTCAATTTTTAACATTGCCCCACAATAATATGTGAAAATAGTGTCTGATGATAGAGAATATCTCTTTATGTGTGCAGCACTTACACTGTAATAATGACGACAACTGGGTGCTTGCTTTTGCCTGTGCCATCGTGAAGTTGTACAAACATGGGTGAAGGGTTGGATGCCTTTTTTAAAGGGACCCTGTGTTGAGTGGGACTGGAGACTCTTTGGCCTGATCGTATCAACAGTGATGAGGCCTTCTTCTGCTTGACTTCGATTTGAACTGTAGCCGCAAAGTTAGTTACAGTGCAGCTGAACAGTCCCTGCAAAGTTTCCCTAAGAGTTAAAAACATATTTATTTGCCCCCCAACCAGTGATGTAACTTATTCCATTTTTGTTTTCTTTGGAAACCTATAATCTCACCAAAAGTGATGCCCAGCTAACGTTTCTTATGGCATAGTCTAAGAAGTTTGGAAGTCCACAGGAATTTGGATGACTATTCAATATTATAAATATTTGAAAGTTTTTTTAATGTGTATTAACATTAAAAGGAATTTCCAAAAGCAAGTCTATGAGAAATGACCTTGACTCTTCTCAGCAAAGATTATAAAATCAAAAAGAGGGCGCAGGGTACAGCTCAGTGATAGCACATCTGCCTCGCATGTGCGAAGCCTTGGTTTTAATTCTCATAAATGGAAAAAAAAAAAAAAAAGCAAATTTAGTAAAATCAAGGCAAAGGTGCTTTGATAAAAGTGTGCAGTGCAGACGGCAGCTGTTACCTAGCAGTGATGTAGCTCGCTTCACCTCCTGTGCTGTGCGACAGTGTAGAGGAGCTGTGAAAGGAGATTCGGGTTTCCCTTTGTCGGAGGAAATGGGCTGGGCTCCACATGGAGGAGCTTGTCTGAGCTTAGAGGGCTTCCTGTCCTCCTCCCCAAGTACTGCATGTGACTCTTTCATGTGGCAGGTAGATGCCGGGTAGTTTGATTTCTGTCATTTTAGCGTCTAGGACAGTTTCACTTCAGGTATTTATTGGTCTTTTTCAATCTCTATAACTGGTCAGATTGAAGGATTATAGCTCATTCATTAAAATTGGACAGATTAAGTTGGGTGCTTTCATCCTCCCCAGACTGGATTCTGCTTGTTTTCTTGTTCACATACTCAGTCATTCATGCCCCACCTTTAAGCTTCCTCAGAAAACCCCCACCTGTGTAGTATTTAATGTATGGGCAGCCTTAGTTTGGTCCTCCCAGCACTTGATAGATAAAAACAATTCAAGTATTACTGTGCCTCTTAAAAATCTAAGGTGGACATGAATGCATTAGATTGAATAAAATGTTAAGAAGCCCTCTTTCCCCTGCATGTGGTGCGTGGCTCTCAGCTCCAACTACAGCGCCTTCTCCTCCTTCAGATTTACCCGAAAGTTCTCCCCAGACCTGCTTACTGCCTCTCCTCACACCCTTTCCTTGTTGCCTCCATCCCCTTAGGTCTTGCTGTATTTCTCGTCACCTTTGTATTTTCCCATTTCTCTCTTCCTCCTACGTCATTTCTTCTGGCTTATTAATAAGCCCAGAACAAAGGAAAGGGCAAAAGCAAACCTCAGCTTATCCTAAGGAGGCAGCAAAAGAAATAAGGTTGCGATCATCAGTGTGTAACTATAGTCTTTTTTGTTGTTTTTGTTCTTACAAAATACTATTTAAAAACTGAAGAGCCAGACGAAGAAACATAAATTGACACGAAAAATAGGACTCTAGCTTGCATGCTGTTATTGTGCAGTTGACGCAGAACCGTTTCGCAGTCGGTGCTGTAGGTGGACTCCACTCTCCCTGTTGATGAGTAGAGCACACATGAGCCCCTTGGATAACAGAGCTCTTCCTAGCCCTTAACTCTGACCCTGAAACATGTGCTGTGCTTAACAGCATCCGTATAAGCAGTTTATTGCAGCAACTACAGGTGAAATGAGAGGGCTTGACACCAAGGTGCAGCTCAGGGAAGGGCGTGGGCGGCCCCAGGAGGCCTCAGCCTGCAGCTTCCCGGGGCTGGGCTGACCTCGGGGTAACGGTGCTTTAGCCTGCTCGCCAGGCGGGGCAGGCGGTGGGCAGGTGGTCCCGCGACCGTGGCGCCAACTATTGAGGGTGAGCCAGAGGCCCGCGTTCTGCAGGACTCTCCCCAGCTTCCGTGCTCAGCACTGCGTCATCCTGGTCCTTTCCTGGGCTCCGCAGCGCGCCGGCCTGCGTCCACTCTCCCATCTCTCGTCAGAGGAAAGCGTGACCTGCACGTCTGCCTCCTAGTTTTCACCAGGCGTATTTCCGCCTTATGCACTGCCCTCCAGATTGGTTCTCACAACCTGGAGGTAGGTGTGTTCTGATTCTTTGATAGCACGTTTGTGTGCAGAGACTCATTTCAGTTAGCAGCAGACTCACAGACAAAGGGCGCATCCCAGAAGTCTTGGCAGATGCGGGCCACAAGGCTCGGATCCAGGGCTCCGCAGTTCTGCCCGATAAGACTGCAGATGTGGGGGATCCTGTGTCCCCACCCCAGTTTCAGTAGAAGGACTTGAGTACTCAGGAAAACAATTGCTTCTGTTTTACAGTTTGATGCAAAAGATGCAATTTAGAAACAACGCCAAAGAGAGATCCAAGGGGCAGAGCCCAGCCGGCCCCACGTTTGATGCCCACTGCAGCATGCCACTCCTGGACCCTATCCGTGAAAGGTCACTGTTAGGCACGAGCGAAGCTGCGTGTGTGTCAGCTCATCCTCAGCCCCCTCCCCTCAGGGCGGACGAGGATGGGCGGAAGGCACCAGCACATGCTCTGTGCTTTGGACCGCTCTGGTCCTGACGCTCTTGGGCCCGCAATCCCAGCCAAGTCATCCTGTGAGAACCCAGTAGGCGCTCTCCGTCACCTGGGAGACTGCGTCACAACAAAGCCCGACCACAGTGCTCTCCGTGCATGGTTCACAGTGCGGTGATGCGTGTGCGGAGGCCGCTGGCCAGGCCGTCAGGGACTCCGTGCCCGTTCCCTTGGAGGAGGGCCCTCGGAAGGGTGGGCGCAAAGCAAGAGCCCGGGTTGCGTTCATGCTTGGCTGTAAATGAATTATCTAGGTCCCAGGGTTCTATATGAATCTTAGACAAAAATCTACTCTTTCCTGAATCCCATTTTTGATGAATATCTGGCATATAGCAATTAGAAAAATACCTCAGAGACACTGAATGAACATACTGTATGTAAAGCAACTAAACTGCAGCCATCTACCAAGTGAAATTTTAAAATTTTTATACCTGATACTGTTCTTCCCAAAAGTACCAATAATAATAGGATGCATGGTGAATCCACTTGTACTATATGACATTGAAAGCATATTGTCACAAAAAGGTAGATATGTATATATGTAAAATTGTTTTTAAAAATTTAAAATTAATGGGTAATGTTTCTTAAAGACAAAAAGTTGAGCTAGAGCACATTTTGATGCCACTCCCGAGGGTTTTGTCTCAGCAGGTCATTTCTGCTGATCACAAACCCTATGTTCCACTTACTGGGCTTCAGGGAAGCACTGATTTATGTACTAACCTGATTATTTTCAGTATTGTAATTTTTTAGCCCCTATTTTTCTTTAGATTTCTACAGCTTGAACAGTTAAAAGGAAGGTAGATTAGAATCAGAGTGTAGAATCCCTGTTGTCAGGATAGTTCTGCTTAATTGCCAGTTTTTACAGAAATGGATACAAGAAAACAAACTCTCTAAAAGAATTATGTCACTGAAATATATTGCTGTGATAGTAAAATACTTGTGTCACTAAAGTTTATGCTAATACTGTTTCCCACAAAACTCACTGGTCGTTCAGAACCCATAATTCGTTCTGAG
>NW_004524610.1:8377472-8381014 GCF_000260255.1 Octodon degus
ACAGTGTCAGGAAGGCAGCTCTAGGAGTCAGCGAGGAAGGAAAGCGCTGTTGGAAGCATAGAAGGCCCTGTCCATCACTTAATTGAAGCCTAGTGAAACCAAGGTCTGACTCCTGACATCCAGAACTGTAAGGGAGGAAGAGAGTGTTGTTTAAAGTCACCAGATGTGTGGCAATTGGCTACATTACTGACAGAATTAATAAGCTAGTTAGTTTAGCAATGTTTAGTTATATAAACCACAAGTATAATACCACTGTTAAGAAAAAGAGAATAAGCAATTTCCAAGTATTCTTAGCATTTCCATTTGCAGATTTTGATTAAAACTTCTGCATTGCAAAAATCAGTGTATTCTTTGTTGATTAGGAGTAAAATTCTTGGTATTTGAAGTCTCTGTGTTTAGCACTTTGCCCATTATTCTTAGCACAGCACAGTTCTGTCATTACCTGAAGTGAGTCCCCTCCCTGGTTCTCGTCTTCAGTTTATAGGTAAGGCATGTAAGACTGTCACAGTACTTCAACTTGATTTTTTTCAAGTTTTGATGGTTTGTTGGGGTATGAAAGGCATTAACAGAGTTATAGTATTTTTTTACTTCTGAAAAAGTAAAAAATACTTCTGGCTTATGGGCTGTGTGCCCCCCAGGAGTGAGGAGTGTCTGTTAACAGCGTCTGCGCTGCTGGCTGAACTTCCGCACGTTCACGCTGTGGCCCAGCATCCTGACTGCCGCTCGGAGCAGTGTGCGTGTGCGGGCAAAGATGTCCTGCAGTGTGCGCAGTTCCATGACACTGTCGTTGTGATCTTGACCCTGGGTCAAGGGTCCCCAAAATGACCCACTGGAACCATTGCAAGGCTCCCTTGAGGAAGGATTCCCAGCTGTGCCCCGCGCCTGGGCTCTGTCTTGCCCCCTGGATCTGTTTGAACTGTGTAAGAAGTCTGAGAAAAGGGCCCTTGAGTTCCTCTGGTTGACATTGCGAGTGTTGGTCCTTACACAGTTCCCTGAGGCCTAGGGAGCTTTGTGTGTGTCTGTGTCCCCATATGAGACTGTCACTAGTTATAGGACACAGAACAGAAAGATCTCTTTTTCTGTTTTTGAAGCTAGTATTTTGAGGGGTGAATTTCAATTTGGAGAGTGGGAGGAATTTATTATCATGATTACACAGTGAAAAGAATATATGTGTTAAAGGGCAATGTTAGACTCAGGTGCATCTACGGATTTTTTTTTTCATTTTTAATCTTTTTTTTTTGTTTGTTTTTATTGGGTCATAATTCCAAGACAGTTTTCATCAGGTGATTATTTATCCTCTGTTTGCCTATTAGTTTGGTTTTATTTGGCATGTATCCCAATTAGGAATATGTGGTGAAGACTAAAATTTGGTCCTGTATTTACAGAACCATAGTGAAATGGAACACAAGAAACATTTCTAGGGCTGTGGATACAGCTCAGTGGCGGCCCAGTGCCTGCCTGGCAAGCATGAGGTCATCAGTCTGATGCATGATCCAAAATAAAAAAGATGTTCTAGAAAAAAACAGTAGGCTTGAACTAGTGTTAGCTGTGTATTAAATTCATAGCAAAATCAAATACATGTAGTAAGAAAAAGAATGTAAGCATGTATTCATAGCTTAGATTCGTCAGATGGCTTCTTTCTTGGGTTTTGTCCTGTAGTGTTATTGGGGACTGAACTCAAGGCCTCCGAGATCCTAGGCATGCAGTCACTGCTGAGCTGTGCTCCCGGCTCTTCCATGTCGCTTTAGGTTTTCTGTTCATCAGCTGGATCCTAAGAAAGCCACATAGAAGGTCAGCAGCAGTAGCACCTCAAATAAGTAATGTGTGGTTTTGTGCTTTTCCTTGACCCCAGCGCAGGTTGTGTTTAATAACAAAGTGAGCCCTTCGTGTACTCTGTGTTTTATTCATCAGGTAAACTCACCTGAATTTATTTTTATTTCAAGGACAAGGAACCTGAGGCTTTGCTCAGTCATTCACCTAAGACTGAGTGCACATGGAACCGAGGAAGACCCAAACACAAATATTGGGCCCACTAGCTGAGCCCATTTCATTACGATTGGAGGTGGAAAAGTCAGGATTACACAACCAGGAAAAACCAGCCTCGACTCTGCGTCAGAACAGTACAGCAGCAAGGAACAAGGTTGTGGCCTGGACAGCCTAGAACCAAAACCAGGGAGAGTGCTCTGTGGGAGACAGATCCGTTCTGAGTTTTGAAAAGAAGATAAGTAGGAGTGCGGCCCAGAAATTTGTGGCTGGAGCTGGGCTCAGGAGAAAGAATAGTAGCTGATATTTAATTTTAGGTTGTTTATTGGCCTTGTAATCATAAAAGTAAAATATGATTGCTGTACCCAAAAGTTCGGCAACCCCAAGTTGTGTAAATGTGACGCTTCTTCTCTTCCTTTGCCTGTTAACAGTTTTTCTGCATTGCCACCAAAGCGGTGGCCGTAGACATCCACTGGTGTTTGGCCTGTTTTCAGAGGTCTGTCCTGTGTTCTGGGTTCCCCCCAAAAAAACTAGAGTCATGCTGTAATACTGTTCTGTAAGTTTTTCAATGCAATAATGTTATTTCTGCATCTTTTATGTAATAGAGATTTTATGTAACAGTACTTTTTAGTATTTTCCTAAGAGGCAAGTGTTAGGGAGAAATGTGATAAAGACGGCTATGTTGCCCTCACAATTGATGGATTTTGACATTTTTGACCTTTCTTTCTGGAGCTCTTAGCTCCGCAACAGTGGGGTTTTTTGGCTTGGATTTTAGGTTGATGGGTCTTGTTTTTAATGCCCTTTGTGCACATAGGTTCACTACCTGACCTCTGCTTTCTGGGGTCTGGGAGTTCTTCGATAGAAGGAAAATGTCATCAGAAGTGAGTCTTAGATGAAGACACAAGGAGTGCAAGGCTGTTGGGAAGGGCTCCTTTGCCAGCATCCGAACAGCATCAGCACATTTCCTGATCTTCTTCGCCAAGTGTGAAGTGCTAGAGCCAGATAGGACTTTGAAGGCTGAGTCAGCCTCTTGCTTTTGTTTACTTGGAAGCTGCAGAGACTTTATCACAGTTGGAGAGAAGGCTCCAGAGCAGAGACCTGTGCTGCAGGGGGCCTTGCTTCCCGTGGGCGCCTGGGTTGGAGCCCGCCTGTCATCGGCCCACTCTGGCGTTCCCAGAATGCAGGGCGTTTCATTTTCCACTCCAAGGAGACACTCTGAAGGCTAGTACGAGAGCCCACAGTTGGTGGATTCCGGCCACACAGCTGAACTCGGCCGGCCGCAGGACCTTGGGAAAGCAGCCCTGTGTTTCTCAGCCTGCCTTATCTGTAAACAGATCAGACTGCCTACCTCCAGGGCTTTGGAGACCATGGGATATTCATAACGCAGTCTGCTTCCTCTGTCCACTCCCTAGATGCTGTTAGAAGAAAGTCTTTTTATTTCATAATAATTTCTAAAAAAACTAAAACTCAATTTCTGGCAAAATTATGTGTTTAGTTACTCTTACAGTAGGAAGAACCCTTCAAAGACCATAAATGCTTAAAGTTTTCCTTTTTTTTTT
>NW_004524610.1:8381319-8382496 GCF_000260255.1 Octodon degus
GCGTAAACATTCTCGCTGCTTGACCCTCCCTCTGGTCTCCTGTCACCAGGACTACAGGAGTGTCCAGTCGGTGGCCACAGCAGCCTCCTTGACTGTGTCCCCACGAGGACGTCAAGCGCTGGCAGGGCCCTGCTCATGGCTGAACTGTAACTTTTTATTTGATTTTGGTTAGATTTAGTAATCATGGGTGCTGACTCGTGGCGCCCTGTTGGACAGGAGCTTGTGCCTGTGAGGCTTCCCTCAGCAGCACCCAGGCCTAGGAGGTCTGTGTTGAATCCCACAGACACTGATGCTAACCACAGAAGCCTGTCATTGACTGCATTTTTGGGCATTTGTGGCTAATGCATTTACTTGGAGCATCAAGTGCCGGAGTACGGAGGGGAATATGCCAGTGCGCACTGTTGGTGGTGCCTGGAATGAGCGCAGGTCTTCAGCGTGCTAGATGGGCACTCACTCCACCTCTGCACCTCTGCACCCCTGCACTCACCAGTGGTTGTTTTCATTTTCATTTTCATTTTTTAAATTTTGCTTTGAGACAGTCATGCTGCTGATCAGAGAAAACTGTGACAGCTCATCCTTTAGAGAACAGATTTCAAACCAAAGGGGAACATAGGTTCTGCCATCAGTTTACTCCTTCAGAAGTGTCAATTGAAACTGGGTATGGTGGTGCACAAATTCAAGGAGGCTGAGGCCAAAGGATTTCTGTGAGTTCCGTGAGTTTAAGGCCAGCCCGGGTTACAGAGTGAGCTCAAGGCCAGCCTGAACTGCACAGCGTGCCCGTTTCAAAAAAAAAAAAAAAGCAACTTTATCTTAAAGAAAATGAAATGCAACACATTATAAAACTCGTTTTTTAAAACTGTAGTTAACAATCAAATGTTAGATGTGTTTCTGTGTTCTGATTTTGATCCAGTTTTTAACTGTCAGTTTTATTAGACTCCTTGCAGGGTGTGACGTTTGTGTGCATCTCAGGGAGCCGAAGCCTGCATGAGACACGCCTTGGTTCTCTTTGCCCTCCCTGTCTCCAGGGCCCCTGCCCCATTTTCATTATCTTTTTTTAGTTTATGTTTTTGTTTTTATTTTTTTGTTTTTAAAGAGAATAAAAATTAGTAAAAACACATTAGAGAGTACACAGAATTTCACTTAAACACAATAATAGGACTACAGCAGTGGCTGTTAT
>NW_004524610.1:8383516-8389026 GCF_000260255.1 Octodon degus
AAAAAAAGATGATTTGCAAACTATTTTTTAGTATTCAGTAGCATTGTACATGTTTGGGGGTCACAGGAAGCATGCAGATGAAATTAGAGAGGCTCACTTCTCTGCAAGACCTTTTCCCAGCTTACTGTAAGTTTAGTTGTAACAGATGTCTCTGGTGAAAAGGAGTGACCCTGGTTAAACTGCCTTGGAAAAAGAAGAAGGCCTAAAAGACAAAAATTGTAGAAAGGATTGTCAAAGAGCATTAACTATCCTGCATTCATCAAGAAAAGGTGTTAAAAATATTTCTGTGCTGGGAGGGGTTTTACTGAAGACAGCCAGAAATCAGTCTGATTTCCACACAAGATCCGCATGCTCCAGTTATGCCCGTAACCTCCACTTAGTCGAATTCCATCCCAAACAAAAGGGGTGGCCGATTGGGGAACTTTAAAGTATTAAATTATGCTATTTTTTTAAATCAAGTTTGGTTTTGCTGTTCTCTGAAGTAACAACTGTTTTGCTATGTCTGTTAGCAGTAATGTTCTGCGAAGAAAAGGGAAGAAAATAAATAAAACATGGCATCCTGTTTTGTTATTTGCATGTGTGAAAGCCGGTCCATGATGGGATCCCCCCAGTGGTGCTGCCGTTTGCAAAACCCAGCCCTAGAGTGCAGCAAGCTGGTCGTCGTGGGGCAGCGAAATGAGGACTCTGAGGTGAACCTGAAGTGGAGTTTGCGTTAGGCAGCAGCGTAGCTCGGGCTGAGCGGAACTGATCACTGACCCTATTTTCTCTCCTCGAAAGCCTGAAGCGTGTTTCTGGGCGGCTCATTTGTTAGCACAGAGTCCTCGCATGCGTGGGCGCCGCATTGGTGAGGGTGTCGGCAGTGCCGCACTCCCGTGTGCCAGAGGGTGGGGGTGTGCCCTGCACCGGGCTCCTGCACGTTCGCAGGAGAACGTCGTGTTATCGAGGCACTGTCAGACCCGGCTCTGCGAAGAGCTGCCTACTCTTACCAGAATAGCTTCCAAAGATAATGAAAACTTGTCTACAGAAAATAAGGCCTTTGTATGAGTCTGTAATTTTGAGCAACTAAACTTGAAAAGACAGCTGAACTAAGAAGCAGTGTGCTCATCTGCAGCTTTTCTTGCTGTCTTGTCTCCAGGGCCGAAGCCCATGTGCTCATGTCTCAGCCAGCCATCGTCAGACCTGGCTTCTCGGGGTTCAGTGGACGGCACGTGCTTGCAGTGTGCTGTTGGGATCTGGGACCTTTATCCCCAGTGCGTAGTACAGCTAGCTTTCTAGGTACCATTTTCAAAACTCAATCTGGCTGTGTTTAGAGGATAAATATTTCTGTTTCTGTTGGTTCTGTGTACATGTTGACATGTGTTCTCTCAGCCAGTCCTAATAGAAGATCTTGTCTAGAACTAAGGAAACACAAGATTGATTATTTAACAAAAAGTGATGCTCAGGGGTTTAGGTCCTTGGCTTGAGGTCAGAACTTTCTAAACATCAGCATCTAGGTATCTCCCTGAAAGACATACTCATGTATGTATGTATGTATGTTTGTTTGTTTGTTTATTGTCTTTTTTTTTTTTTCCAGATAGGGTCTTGCTATGCAGTTCAGGCTGGCCTTGAACTCATTTTGTAGCCCATGCTGGTCTCAGAGTCCCGACGATCCTCCTGCCTCAGTCTCCCGAGTGCTGGGATTGCAAGCATGGGCTACTACACCCGGCTGTGTGTCCATGTTTATAACAGCTCAGTTCATAATAGTTAAATCTTGGAAGCAGCATATATATCCATCAACAGGTAGAGTACTACTCTGCCGCAAAGGTCATTTATAGATAAATGGATCCACCTTGAGACCATGTGTTAAGTCAAAAATTCAGACATAAACATTAATATCAAACAGCTTCTCTTACGTGAGAAACCCAAAGTATGAATAAAAAGCAAAGTAAAAGATAGGTAATAGAAACTGGGGAGAGAGAGCTTTTCCATAAGGGAAAGGGATGGAGAGATGAGGGGAGGGAGGAGAGGAAAGGGAATGAAAAACGATTAAGATATGTCATGTATTCCCCACAAGGAAAATGACTTTCGTGTACAAGGATGCACTAATAAGGAAAGCAGTTTGAAAGCAAAAGAACTCACTGAGGGTGAGCACCTCTGGAGAGACCTTCTTCAGCTGTGATATTGTTTTCATTATCACTGGAAAAAAGAAAAAAGAAAAACCATAAAATCAACCATCCTGCCTGAATTATCCTACCATTATGTCACTTTGTACCCACACATTTCCTTATTTATTACCCAGCATCATATGGCCCAGGTGGTCAGGAAGGAAGGGAAATAGAAATGTAAGAAGAGGTGCGCGGTGACTGGTCCTTCCCCTGGGCCCGGGAGGGCGTCCTGCTTCAGACCGACCACGCTTGCGTCTGAGCAGAGCCGCAGGTCTGCAAAGCCAAGACCTTTGCTTGCAAGGCTTGCCCTTTGGCATTGTATGTCGTGCTCAGGGAAGACAGCAGGCAGCGTGACATATCGGCGATCCCAGTGAGGCACCCACTGTGACATATTTTGAATGATTGGGCTTCAGTGCATTTTATAAACTTCACCTCATCCATCTGGGACTCAGGAGTAAAGAATTCAAAGCATCAGAGATGTTTTCTGAGGTAGCAGTCAGCTATTATGTTAGTAATTGGGATGATAATTATGTGTTGTCATCAGGTATTTTAGAGCTCAGGAGCTCGAGCTCTTCCTTCAGTACTTGTGTGTTGGGCTTGAAGGAAAAGAACGCCTCACAGCAGAACTGGTGCAGTCTTGCCAAGCCTTGACTTTGAGTTGGGGTGGTGACGAAGGACTTGTGTTTACCGCATGCCTGTCCATTAGCGCAAGGCACTGTGGAGAGCCAGGAGTGCTGTGCTTTCCTTCGTGAAGCATCTCAGGCTGGGCGTTGCCACGAGGTGGGTGGCTGTGTGTCTGGAGGTCTAGGAAGCACCCAGCGTGAAGCCTGCAGAAGCTCTCACTTTGGCTCGTGCCGGCCACATTTCCAGTGTTTTTCTGAAATACAGTACCATGGATACAGAATTAAGGAAGGGCTGTGGGTCATGATGTAAGAATTTTTGAAATGGTTACAAATGAAAGGATAGCAAGAAAGTTCAGAATATTAAAAAGTATTTTCTATATCAGTTAAATAATTTTCAAGGGGGCCTGGCCCTAGCTCAGTTCTTTAAGTGGCTGCTTCCACAAAGCTGTCAGCCTCAGGTTGCTGTAGTTGATCCCCACAACACTCCAGCCGCCAAAAGTGCCCTGAAGGCATTCGAGGAGGAAAAAAAAAAAAAAAAATTTCAAAGCCTGACAGCACGCAGTTCCTGAGATCCCTTGCAGTAAATTGTGTCTCCACTCTCCGCCCCCCATTCCTAGGTTGAAAAAGAAAAAAGCCAAACAAAATGCAGAGACAGCATCGAGTGTTGCCACGAGGACTCATCCTGGGAAAGAAGATGCTAACTGTGTCATTTTGGAGCAAGACAAGTGCAGCGTTGCCGTGGAAGAGGAATGTATTAGTGATGAGAAGAAAAAGAGGAAAAGCAACCAGCTGAAGGAAATCAGGCGCACGGAACTGAAGAGATACTACAGTGTTGGTGCGTATCTGTAATGATATTTAAAAGCCTGTTTTATAAATGGCCATAATAATGATGCTACAGCTGCTGAATGCCCCAGGCGCTTGCTTTACGTATTTAAGTTTATGTAAAGGAATGACAATGAAATAATACCACGTCCCATTCAACTTTGTGCTCCTAGCACCTAGCACAGTGTCTTGCGTGTATTTTATGCTAATAAACACATATCTAATGAACACTACTTTCCCCATGAGAGAAACAGAGATTTTTCAATGTGGATACACATATCCATAAAAGTGCTCTACAAATGGCAATAGTTTTTGGCAGCAGCCGTAGACAGTAGATAATGATGGTGACATGGCTTTGCATCTGTCAGGTAAAAATAAAAAATGAAAAGTTTGGACATTTTAGTTAAGAGGAAGTTTAGAGTAAGTCCACTGGGTTCCAGCATTTCTCAGAACAGCCATAGTGCTGAGCATGGTGGTGCACACTGTAATCCCAGCACCGGGTAGGCTGAGGGAGAGGGATCCCTGTGAGTTTGAGGCCAACCGGGGTTGCAGAGCAAGAACAGAGCCGCCATGGCATCAGAAATGGACCGCGTCGCTCTGGCAGGAGCATCACTAGTTAGTTGCTCTAGTGGGATCGTCCGTCTTAGACTTATGCTCTGTCCCGTGCAGGCCTGGAGTCTGTGCCAAAGAGAATGCAAAGAGGGCAGAGCCCAAGCTTGTGACATGCAGGCTGTGACATGCAGACTGTGACGTGCGGTGGGTGGCCAGGGGAGAAAGCTGCGCCAAGTCCCTAAGAGCAGCATGCGCACACAGCGCAGGACCTGTGCTCTTGCAGACAAGGAAGGGGCCTGAGGCCCGGTCCAGGTCAGGCCCACGCTGTGGGGAGCCAGATCTGGGGTCCATGTCGGAGGTGACTTCGTAACAGTGCACGTCAGAGGCAAGACACGCTGCCGCTGAGGTGGGCGCAGATGCTTCTGGGCTGTGCTCGCCCTGATGGATCTGAAAAGCCAGCAGGCAGCGCATGTGGCGTGTAGTGCAGCATGGGCAGAGGTGATTAATGGTGTGTCACAGTGCTAAGTGGGGCCTCCAGCCTCACATGTCACAGTGCGATAAAAGTCTAACTGTCGCTGTATCGAAGGAGACTTCTGTGTGGCCATAAACTTCCTCTTAAAATTAAAAATGTTCTTTACGAAAGGAGAAAGAGGGAAAGGATCCGGGAAAGTGACCTTTTTCTATCCTGTTTTGCACGCAGCTTCTCGCAGCTTCAGGATAGCTTTTTAGTGTGTACTGAGTTGTATACATACTGATAAGCCTGCAGCGAGCTGCCATCTTCACCTCATCAGCTTTTCCTGACCTCCCAAACTCAGCCCAATCACCAGGTCTTCCCTGAAGCCCTCCCCGCTCTGTCCATGCCCCAGCCCCCGGTCCCTGTCCCTGTCCCTGTCCCTGTCCTTGTCCTTGTCCTGTCCAGGGTAGTATTTCATTTGCATTGTTTTCATCATTTATCTGATTTCCTGTTGAAGGCTGGAGTGATTTGGGTATCTGTAACATGACAGGTACCTAATAATGGGCATTGAGTTGAAGGATTAAAATATAAATAAAGGGGCCGGGGAGATGGCTCAGTAGAATAAGCGCTTCCCTGGCAAGTGCAAGGGCTTGAGTTCAATCCCCGGTTCCACCAAAAATAAATAAATAAAATAAAAATATAGAGGAATCAACACTCTTTATTTGTCCCTTGTGAAAATGCCGGAAGGATATTGGTGACAGTGTAGTCATTGGGTTAGAATGACTGTAGAAAGAGTGTGTGTGTGTGTGTGTGTGTGTGTGTGTGTGTTTTAGATAAGCCTGAGAAAAGAGATGCCACAGTTATCTTTGGCTTCTGTAGAGATCATAATGCGAACAGTTGTTTTGGAGGCTTGGG
>NW_004524610.1:8389191-8420614 GCF_000260255.1 Octodon degus
AAGTCAAGGGTCACCTCCTCGGGTTCTGCTGCTGCTGGCCTGGGCCTTGGGCTGGCTGCCTGCAGAGGCTGAGGGCTGAATCCCGTGAAGAGTGGAGGGAGTCTTGGGGGCACCTTATCTCTGAGGTAACCAGAGGGCTCAGGCCACAGGCACTCAGAGCAAGCGTTTTGCTTGTGTTTCATTAGTCCCTGCAGAGTATAAGAGGAAAAAAAAAAAAAAAAAAAGAGTCAAGAAATGACATGTTAGGAAACCAAAGAGGGAGGAAGGAGAGTGACACATCTGTTGGGAGGTGCTCTGGAAGTACTGGGGATTTGTCTGAGAGACCTAGATTTTGGTCATAGGCCTGTGATGTGCCACTGACCAGTGGGAGGACAATCCTCCTATGTAAAGCAAATGACCCAGGGGACACACAGCAAGTCAGGGGGCAACAAATGGAACTAGAAACACATTGGAAGGTGTAGATAATGGGAACAGAACTTGCACAGAAATTGAAAGGAAGTTTTTTTTTCATTTTTTGCATATCACATATAATAAATAGTAATAATCAGAAAATACAGAGAGCTGAACACAGTCAGAGGCAGTATTTTCCAAAGAGAGCATTAGGCAAATGTAGAGTCCTGTCAGCAGTGTGCAAGCAAGTGGCTGCTTCTCGGACATTTCCACACCACCTCTGTACTAACCTGTCTGATGAGGGATATAGGGATATTGTATGATTATAATGTTAAATATGTCATTATATGAGTATGTTATGTGATTATTATGATTATAATGTTTTCACATAAAAAGATTAATATCAAAAATACTGGAAAGCAAAGCAGGACTTATAAGACACTTGTACATAGGAGTTCATTATTAACAAACAAAAAGCATAGATGAAGGTATTGCTAAGGCTGGGCCTGGTGGCACGTGCAGCCATGCCAGCATGTTGGGAGGTAGAGGGTGTGGCTCATGTGCAGGATCTCACCGCAGCTCGGACTCATAGTGATCCTCCTGTTTTCAGCCTCCCTAGTGCTGGGATTACAGGTGCGCTCCCCAGCTCAGTGCACCCTGGGGTGGGGCTGGCTTGGCCTGTGGACCGGGGATAGAACCCTGGTCTCTGCACTTGCCAAAGCAGGCACTTAATCCGCTGAGCTAGCTTGCCGGCCTAATAACATGACTGATTCGTTTAAAGAGGACTTTTGCTTTATGAAGAATGAATTTTCTTTCTCATTAATCAATTTATAATGCCCATTTTAATCATATTAATCATTTTAAATAACAGTTTTTGTTCCTGAATTAAAAAAGGAAATCTAGCACCCCAAAATGAATATTTGTTTTTCCCTTGCCAGAGTGTTTTGATTTTCATGAAAACATGAAAGTAACCACTAAGTTATTTCCTACAGTGACAACCACAAAACCTGTACACATACAGATTACTTTTCTAGGGATTTTTAAAGCCACACATGTGAAGGCTTTGTAATGTCATCCGCCTTCTCTCCCACGTAGCAAGTTAAGAAAGCCAATGTTATGTTGCTTTGCTAAATGAATTTACAAGCATAGATAGGTCAAGCCATGGGGCTTGCTGGTCCTGCTCGTCCGTTGTGGTCCGTTAGGCTCCCAAGGGTCAGGGATGCAGGAATAGGACGTACTTTCATGTAAACAGAGGGTGTTGGTAGCCTGACTGCGGGGGTGGGTGGCACTGCAGGGGACGTGTGCACCTGGCACACGCATGGGCCTGGTGCGTCCTCAATCAGCAAAACAGCCAGCAGCTGTTATTTTTCTAACCAGATTGTCTTAGTTACTGTTTACTCATACCCAACACTCAAAACGAAGGAAGGAAAGGTTTATTTGGCGCACAGTTACTGGAGGTTCAGTCCATAGTCTGCTGGCTCCACGGAAATGACAGCAGTTCATGCGGCAGAACACAATGAAGAGCAGAGGAGGAGCAGCAGCCGCGGTGTCCATCAAGCCTCTCTCTTCCTTCTACACTGACTGCGCTCCGCGGTGAATATCGGAGCTCCATCAAAGTGGCGCGGCTGCCAGGATCAAGCTCCTCCGAAGACTGAGACTTCTCCACTGAACCAGGACAGGGCAGCAGGACAGCAGGCAGGGCGGCTTCCTGCCTTTCTCAATTCCTGGGCCCTGCCCACCTGCAGGGTGAGGCCCCCACCCTGAGAACTGCCCCAGCTGATTCAGCCAAGTTGACACAATGTATCAACTAACACAATCCACCCCTTGTCAACTTGTCAACTAGACATATACTTTTTTAAGCCAATTTCCAGGTACACAGCCATGCTTAAACATTTTACAACTTGAACATTGTGTAACATTAGAACCATGACATGTTACCCCTGGCCCTCCAAAGACTCATGCACAACCATTTATGCAAAAGACATTTTAGTCCATCTCTAAGAGTTGCCAAAGTCCTACCAGTTTCAGCAGCTCTGAAAAGTCCAAGTCCCAAGCTTCCAAGATCTGAGGCAAACTCTTAGCTGCGAGCCCCTCTACAAATGATAACTTAAACACTTCCAACATTCAAAGACACAAGATAAGCACTGCCATTCCAAAAGGGATACACAGCCGGATACAAACAGTTGGGACCAAATCACGCCCAAAGTCCCGAATGGCAAATGTTAAGTCCTGTAGTTCCCTGTGGACCATTCAGAGCACCCTGTAATGAGCTGTGAGCTCCAAAAGCACTATGTGGCTCCACCCCTGTGGCACTTCTGCTGGTAGCGCCTATGGCTTTTCTCTCAGGCCTGCTTTGTTCCCTTTTTGTGGTTTTTCTTAGACCATCCACATTCCTGGCTTTTTCAGACTACTGAGGTTTCCACTGCATAGGCTTCTCATTCACAGCTTCACACACTGCCCTCTCAGGGGCACACTGCCTGGCCTTCCAGGCCTTCTTCTGAAATCTGGGTGGAAGCCTTCTGGACCTCAGAACACCTGCATCGTGCATGAGCCTAAAACGTGTGCCGCATGAATGATGCAAGGTCTGCTGTCAGCTGGAGCAGTAGCCAGGCTTCCTTCTCTCTTGACTATAGGGGTTGAGTGCCTGGATTGCTGAGCACTCTGACCGTGATTTGGAGGAATGATTTCTCCATGCCAGCACCATTTTGGAACCTGGTGTGGCCGCCGCCTCCATTCTGGAACAGGGGCCTCTGCAGCTTTCTCCTCAAAGCAAAGTCCCTCACCCTTGCCATTCTGAGGCTGCAAAGGGCAGGAACCTGCCACCTCCTGTGACGCCCTCAGGACGTCTTTTCTACGTTCCTGTTCCTTCTCAGCAGTGGAGATCCCCTCAGCTCTGTCTTCACAGTACACAGCCTTCCTGGCGCTTCCTTTCTGACCAAACTCACAACATTTTAAATCATCCCTTTGGGCTCTTTGCTCTTCATTCTTAACATAAATCTGGCTAAAAGCCCCCAACAACAGCCACCCCACTGCCCCAATATTTGGCTGCCTTGAAATTTCTTTTTCAAGATTAACTAACTGTGCTTAATCTCAGCCTCAGGCAAAGTCTCTCTGGACAGGAGCGGAATGCAGACAAGCCTTCTGCCAAGCCGTAACACAAATCATCCGCAGTCCAACAACCAGTGCTGTCCTTCTTCCCAGCAGAAACCTCCCCCGGCTGGTCTTTACAGTCAGGCTTCCTATCAGCATTCTGGTCTGAGCTCTGACCAGAATCTCCCCAACAGAACAGCCGAAGCTGTTCCAGTGGTTTGCGTGTAGGCGACACCTCTGAACTTTTCGTATCTCTTCCCATAAGCCAGTCCCAAAAGCTTGTAATCCACATTGTCAGTTATAGCCACAGCAACAACCCTACTCCTCCGGTACCAAATTCTGTCTTAGTTACTTTTTACTCGTTGCTGGGACAAATACCTGACACCCAAAAGGAAGGAAGGAAAGGTTTATTTAGCTCACAGCTACTGGAGAGTTCAGTGTATATTCCGCTGGCTCCAAGGCAAAGGACAGCAGTTCATAAACAATGAAGAGCAGAGGAGGAGCAGCAGCTGCGGCGTCCATTAAGCCTCTCTCTTCCTTGTGTGCTGACTGCGAGGACTGGCGCTCCACAGTGAAGATCGGAGCTCCACTTCTCCACTGAAGCAGGACAGGACAGCAGGCAGGGTGGCTTCCTGCCTTTCTCAAGTCCTGGGCCCTGCCCACCTGCAGGGCGAGGCCCCCACCCTGAGAACTGCCCCAGCTGATTCAGCCAAGTTGACACAATGTATCAACTAACAGACAGGCAGATTGGGCTTCAGGGATTTGGGTGCAAAATAAATTGAAATTATTAGATAGAAATAGTTGAGCCTGTGTTTGTTGGAAATGTGTTAGCAACATCACCACATGATTACCTCCATGATAAACAGGACACATCTGCCTGTGCCCCCAGAAAACAGCCGTGTGACCCACGGACTGCGCTGACAGCAGAGAAGGGCGCATATGCGGGGCGAGGATGAAGGGGCGGGTGTGCACACAGGGAACTCCCTCGTCTGTGCTGGAGGACAGGGTTCTCGGAAGCCCTGCCCTTCCTCAGGCCTTGGCCTTGGGCTTCCTGCGCTCAGCATGGCTGGACATAAATTTCTGTTAGGCACAAGCTACCCATTTATGGTGTTTTTTAATATCTCAAATGGACTAAGGCTATAGCTCTATATAGCTTTGATTCATGTAGAAGTGGCTTTTTATAGTTCCTGTATTTTCTTGTAAAGTCTAAATTTATCCAGTTAAGTCCTTGATCCATTTGTATGACAAAGGATGTTTTAAAAAGTGTTTGGAAGGTGAGCAGGAACCTGTTCTGGACGCCGTGGACGAGATGCTGTGTATCGTTCTCATTTATGATGGACTATGATTTACCACAGGAAGTAGTAGCTTGCTTTACAAAGGCAGCATTCCGGAAGCTGAGTAATTTGCCGAAGTGCCCTGTGGGTCAGTGTGGGCCAAGTCATGCCCAGCCCTCCTTGGTGCTGAGGGGGAGGATGCTTGGGCATCCTTCTCCTTCCTGTGCTCAGCTCGGGGAGAAAAGTGAGGCGAATACTGAATGAAACACTTGCATCTGCTCCATCCCTGAGAACACAAGATGGGAAAGGCTTGCCAGCCAGTGTTCCGTTATTCTAGGGTTTTGTCTCTTTTGTTACAAAACTGGATAAGGAAAAGCTGGCTTTGAGAAACTCATTCATAGGTTGACAGGTAAGCGATCCGGGTGCTGTGCCCACACTAGTTCTGCAGAGCCCGTGGCCGGCTTCCGCCCTGCATTACTCTACTGAGCTCTGCGAGCTAGAGGGCCACGAGGATTTGGAAGGTGTGTGGGGTTGGGAATGCGCCTGAGGCGGGGTAGTGTTGGTGCCGCCAGTGTACTGGAACCACTGCATCCTTGGGTGTCAGCACGAGTCCTGCCTCCAGCGCTGGAGTTGGGCTGCACCCCAGAGTCAGAGGAATGATCCTGTTGTGCACACGGTAGCTCTCTGCCTTCCTAGCTCTCTCTAGGGACAGGGCGCTGCCTTGGGAGACACACGTTGGGCCATCTCCACACCTCGAGGCAGAAACATAGTAAGCAACATGAAACCTTCCTTTGTGCTAGACATGTCAGTAATTAAATTTGGTGCTTAGAATTTGACAGTCTCTTTCAAACCAGCTGCAAAACAGCGTCCTGTTATGGCTTTGACAGGTACATTTGGCCTGCTCGGTGCTGCATTGTTTTGGTGAGCAGTGGTGCCCACAGTCAGCTGTGTCAGACTCACGGGTGTGTACTGGGAAGCTCACTTGACCTACGTACTAAGTATCGTGTCGCAGCTCAAACATGTGGTTCTCAAAATCTCAGACTCTAGAGGAAAGACTTATTTTTTTTCTTTTTTTTAAATGTTATTTTATTGAGAAACATCAATGAGACAGTTTCAAAACTGATTAACAGGACAGTTTCAATAATTAATACATTGTACATTGTTATTTTCTTAGTGATTATCCATAGTACAAGATGCAGACAGAATATCCTTTCCAAACACTATTAGTACAAATCTTCTCATCAAATTAAGGGAAAGTAGCTGTATATCTATTCTAACTAGTCTGCATATACAGATACAAAATGGTCCTTCTCTTGTATCCCCTTTTTTTGTTTAGCCCTGTCAGAAATTGGTATTTCATTGGCATCTAAATATTATAGGTGCATGAATTCAGCAGAACAATCCAACACAGTCCAGCAGTCCACAATAGTAGTGGGTTATCCATTATTTTTTTCTTTTAGCAATATGACATGCTTGACTTCCTAGCCTATGCACATTTCAGTGGGTGGCAATTAAATTTTTATACTAATTCAGGTGTGCAAAGTTCATCCCAAAAGGCGCAGCCTGCTCTTACCATTCTTTGGCAGCTAGACAGTGCGTTACTGCCCAGGTGGGTGCTTGTGACAAGTGCTCCCACAGGCCCAGGGAGTGGAGGCAGCTGATAGAAAGGACTGCCCTGGAGGCTTCTGTGGATGGCAAGCACAGCATGGGGTCCGGACGTAGGAAGCACCCACTGACCTGACGCTTAGGAAGCGCCTGCTTGAGGGCAGGAGGACCTAAGCTGGCAGCTGTTCATGATGCCCACAAGGACAGAGTTTGCCCCAAAGAAAGAGACGAGAGCTTGGAAGGAGTGAGCACTGTTCAACCTAAAGCCCAAACGAGCCTGTGGCAGAAGGGATCGGGCAGCTCATCCTGGGGTATCTGTGGTCTAGGCAGCAAGGCAAAGGCCAGCAGTTCTTATCTTGTCATTCTTCGGGAGGAAAAAAAAAAAGTGTTCATCCTTCATTGCTTCCCTGCCAGGAACGAGGCAATCCAGTTTTTGTGTTTTGAGAGAGAGTCTCACTATGTAGTTCTGGCTGGCTTTGAGGTCACTGTAGCCCAGGCTGGTCTTGAACTTGCCACGATTCTCCTGAAGCAATCCAGTTTTTGTTGTTGTTGTAAGACATAAAATACTGTGATTGGGTTGTTTGTTAGAAGATATAGGCTGCGTGCAATTTTCCTAAAGAGAGATCTAGAAGTGACGGGCATTGACCCCACGTGGTGGCGTGGAGGGAGGGAGAACATTTCTTGTAGCCGAAAGAGCTTGCAGGATCTTGGTTTTGTGACTTGTCCTAATTTGAACCTATAAATGACTAAAGCAGGACTTTTATGACAGTGACTTTATTTGTTGCTTTTTGTTTTTATGATTTTTGAATAATATAAAGAAATATTTAAAAGTCAGGCTGAGGAGATAGCTCAGTGGCATAAGCACCAGCCTGGCAGGCACAAGGTTCTGAGTTTGATCCCTGGTACAAGAAAAACAAAAACAGAAAGCAACCCTAATTCAACAAATAAGTTTTGGGGACCAGGGAGATAGCTCAGTAGAATAAGCGCTTGCCTGGCAAGTGCAAGAGCCTGAGTTCAATCCCTGGTTCTGCCAAAAAAAAAAATGTTTTGGGCCAGCCAAATAGCTCAGCGGATTAAAGCGCTTGCACTGCACGCAAGCACAGGGGCTAGGGGTTCAATCCACAGGCCTGCTGTGCCGGCCCCACCTGTGGGATGCACTGAGGTGACAATTGAGACTGGGCGTGGTGGTGCACACCTGTAATCCCAGCTCCTGGGAGGCTGTAAACAGGCGGATCCCTACGAGTCCCATCTAGTAGTGAGACCCTGAACACCCTGTAGAGCCTCCCCTAACATACAGAAAAAGTAAATGAATAAAACAAAAGTTGGGTAAATGCTTTGTGAATTAGCTGTCTTCATGTTACCTTCCAGTGCTCATCCTGAGCCTCTGTTTGTTAGATGAAACAGGAATTGTTGGTCCTCCCTCTCCCTCTCCTCCGTCCCACCTCCGTGTGTGTGTGTGTGTGTGTGTGTGTGTGTGTGTGTGTGTGTGTTTGCAGGACCTCCTAGCAGATTGTCGCTGGTCAAAGCTGGCTGCTCCCTGCCCTTTATCTGTTCATTCTCCTCTGTCGCATCCCCACCCCCATTTCTCTCCCCACTGCAGATCATTCTGTTGTCCCATGTGACCCGCCCTTATTTTATGCACCCTGAAAGATATGTGTGGTTGTTCTGTGCCCGTTTCTGATGTGCGCGAGTGAAACTTTGGCCATCCTGTTGTTTCTCTCCCTGCGGACCTGGGGCTGGGTGTGTGCCTGGCTTGTGTTCTCTGATTGCTGCCTGGAGTCTCAGAGCACCTCTGCCACATTCTGCTTGCCTTTCAGCCCCCGCTCCTCAGGGCACTCGGGAGCTAAATGGGTCGCAGATATGCCAGTGCTGTGAGTTGAATTTGCCAGTCCCATTGCTAGCGGCAGGAACGCACCCAGCCTGTTGATACTCTCAGGCTAATGAGCGTACAGTGATGCTCGGCGTTAGTTTACAGTTCGCCGCTCACACAGAAGATTGTCTTTTCTTGATAATCCAACCTTTTGTATTCTTTGAGTCATTTAGGTGTTTTATCCACGGTGATAGGACTCCGAGGCTTTGGATGTCTAGATTAATATATCCAGATGTATTTAGCCATTAGTTGGGTTGGATGCCACTACCCGTGGTTGTGCATTTCCTGCCTATTAAAAAGAGCAAAATCTGGGGTCCCTCTTATTATGTTATTGGATGAACTCTTTGCCAGTTTTTATTATTACAAGTAATATTTCAATAACCAAATTCTTGAGCTATGTCATTTTTCTTCTTTTGAATTTGACCTTAGGATAAATTGTTGATAGAGGAAATACTGACTGGGAGACGGAATGTGCTTAGGGCCATGGCTGTACGGCCACACCCCTCCTGGAAGGGTTGAGCTGTCACACTGTGTGTCATTTCTGTAGTGGTCGTGTTTACTTTTCTCTAGATTCACCTTCATTACACATGACCATTTAAACTCCCGCTTTAGTATCTACTGTGTATTACTTCAGCGCTTTTATCTGTATTATGCATTTAGAGTTAATGTTAAACATTTATTCAGATGCTCACTGGTAACTGCTATGCTTTTATAAGCACGGGCTCTGTGTGTCCTTTGCCCACTTTTCTGTAAGTACCACCTTTATGTTGGTTTGCTCATGGATTTTCTGAGGCTGTAGACTTAGCCTGGCTTAATTTTCTGAAAGTGAAATTACTCACCTGTGCATAACTTACTCTTCAGATGACAATCAAAACAAGACACATGATAAAAAGGAGAAGAAGATGGTGGTTCAGAAGCCCCAGGGAACCCTGGAGTACACTGTGAGTATCAGCACGAGGGTGCGGGCATTGGTTATCACCGTTGGATTATGTATTTCTTCCTGACACATTTTACATCTCTTGGTTGTGTTCATTATTAAATAACGAAACTTGTACAGATGTGTTCAGGTCATTCCTTGTTTTCCCCCTTTCCTGTCCTTGGACATACCTGTGATAAACAGCAACGTCAGGATGGACATGAGGGATCCTTGTCTACATCTGTCCCCCGCTGATCGTGCACATTGCTTAGGAGGACCCAGCCAACTTGGCAGCTGTCCCTTCCCTCACCACTCTGACTTTTCGCAGCAGAGGAGCCTTTCAGTCAGGAACAGCTGTGTCCTCAGCTTCAGTCTCAAAGCAGCTGGACTTGGGTTTGCCTCGGCTGCCATCCTAGTTGTCTGTGCCAGACACCCTTTCTGAAGCTCAAAGCCATAGCCCCGGTTACCCGCTCGACAGAGCCCCTAGGTTCGCTATGCTTGGTCCCGTCTCCGGGAGCAGTGGCTCCGTCCTCACTGTATTGACGCAAGGCAGACCCTCGACATCTTTCCCTGTTCTTACCGGCTTCCTATGGCCACCCGGCAAGTGGGGCTGGATCCCTTCCTTGTATCCTCACATATATTCATGGTCCTTTAGTTCGTGGCATTTTTCATTGTTCATTAGTGTGTAGTCATTTGAATGTCTTATTTCGTTCCTTAAGTCCACGGAGAGAGACTGGCCCCTCGTCATACTGTGTTCTTGGCACCTTGCACAGCGCAGCAGGTCTCCTGTTACTGAGCTAGTAGATGAACGGTGCTGTGTGTGCCGTCAGCACGGCTCAGTGCTGCGTGTCATGTACTCATCTCTCCCCCTGCACCAGGAGCACCTGGTGGTCAGGAGTGAAACCATTTAACTGATGAATTACTCGATTAGTGATCTGTTTTAATTCACTGGGAGCACTGTTGAGTATTCTCTTTGACTTGTGAGCAGCTCAGTGTGAGGACCTCTGCCTGGTTGGGTCTGGTGTGCACTTGTTTTACACTCGCTGTTTCCATGCCAGGCCCTGTACAGGGCAAGCAGCAGGATGCTGCGCCCTCCAGCGCTTCCTTTGGAATGGCAATGTGCAGCTTGGGAGAGCCACACGGCACAGCCCGGCACGGGCCTCTGTGCTCTGTGAGCTCCACAGGCATCTTTCTGAAGATAACAGACCAGTCATTTCCAGCAAGGATTTGTGTGATTCGGTCTTGTGTTACCTAAATACATTCTTCATCCTTACAACACTGAGTATTTCACCACATCTCATATTCATGGGGAAGCATTGGATTCAATTATGTATTATTTATGAAAATAATTGAACGCCACAATCCTTAAGACCTGTGTGTACCCAGCAGTGTGATTCACAAGCCCCTCCATAAGTTGCTTCACACCATAAACACAACAAAGTGAGAGTAAAACTCAGCCCACACGTCAGCAAATACAAATAAGCGTCAGATTAGTAATGTAGATATGCCTATCTGATTGATACATATGCTGTGAAAAGTGAATGTATTTGAGTATGTATTTTTGTCCTTGTCATTAGAATAAAAGGTGACTCTCATGGCATCATGCTGGCACTTATTGGTACTTATATTGGATCTTAGGTGCAGATGTTCAGGCTTTCTGTTTTAGTTTGGTTCATGCCTTTCAGCATCCTTGTGGCCCCATCCTGCATGTCACTTCCTCTTTATGTGATAACTCTGAGCAGTTAACATTTTTCACATTCACTGAATGGTGTATACACAGGATCTTTTACAAGCTTTATTCATAAAAATAAGAAGCAAATTTATTGATCACATATCATGAAAAGAAATAAGACATGCAGAGCAGATACTGTGGTGATAGATCTCTCTTTAAGGGGTGGAAAAGTAGATCTGGAGAAATGGAGCCAAGTGCCCAGTTGTGCAGCCAGCAGGTGGCTGGTCAGGCGCTCAGTGAAGTAATCTGCTCTAGAGTCTGGATTATCAATCTGTTTTGTACTGACTCAACCTTGAAAACAACTGCATGTGAATGTTATATAGAATGAAAACTGCTGTTTTAATTTTTTTGTTCATTTTTACTAGAGATGATTATGCCCAGAGTTAGATTTGCAGTGGAGGTGGATGCATGGATGGATAGATGGTTGGACAGATGGATAGATGGATGGATGGATGGATGGATGGATGGATGGATGGATAGATGGATGGAGAAATGGATGGATGGATGGATGGATGGATGGATGGAGAAATGGATGGAGAAATGGATGGAGAAATGGATGGAGAAATGGATGGAGAAATGGATGGATGGATGGATGGATGGATGGATGGATGGATAGAGAAACGGATGGATGGATGGATGGATGGATGGATGGATGGATGGATGGATACATGGATACATGGGTAGACAGATAGATGGATGGACAGATGGATGGGTGGATGGGTGGGTGGGTAGATGGATGGATGGATGGATACATGGATACATGGATGGACAGATGGATAGATGGATAGAGGAATGGAGATAGTTCATTAGTGGATGGGTTTTTCATTTCAAGGGTAGTGGGTATATGTCTCTGCCTCTGCATCTCTGCCTCTTGCCCATTCAACATCCCCCCTTGGCGTCCTCAGGTTTCCACCTGGTTTGCCTTCTGGAATCAGTTCTGTGTACAGGGGCAGCCAATAGCATAGCCCAGGGCCACAGATGGGACTCGGTGACATTCATCACAGTGGCCTGGCCTCCCACAAGTCTGTCTGCTGGCTCTGGGCAGGGAGTCTGCCTTGGGAGATGTTTTCCCCTGTGAAACTTCCCATTTTCCCTACAGAGGAGGAAAGAAAAAGCGTGCATCAGGAATGTGTGCCACAAATTTTGAGATCTAGAGCAGCAGTGATTTGGCAGACTAGAAAATTGCTAATGACAGTGTGCAGCTGCCTTGGTAGCACCTCTGAGTTTCTCCCACAGTGCTTGCCTTCCACAGCAGTCTTTGGGCGATTTCTCAAGAGCACCCTGCGAAAATAGCCCTTAATGGGCCACTGTCATGAGTGGGTAGTGCATAGAAGAGAGAGTCAAGAGCCAGAAATCCACGTGAGAGAAAGTGGTCCCCTTCCTCTAGTGGGGGTGGGTGTTCGTGTGTGAGGGTTCCTTATAGTTTTCTAATAGACCTTAGGGACCTCTATTCTGTAGACCTAAATTGTGCCAAAGCAAAATTAGAAATCTTTTAATGCACAGTGGAATTTGAAAATGGGAGAGCCTACGAGTAAATTACATTTATAACTTTTACATGGTTCTATGAAAAAGTGAGAATGTATTTGCTGTCTTCCATATACATCTGGATGAAACTATTTCTTCACTCTTATGTTAAATACATTAATGCATCAAAAGGAATTTTGTTCTGTTTTGGGTTGCTTTACATGTTGAATCTTGTTTTCTGATCATTCTAGGCTGGAAGCCAGGACACCCTAAACTCCATAGCTCTGAAGTTTAACATCACTCCCAATAAATTAGTGGAACTGAATAAACTGTTCACACACACGATTGTTCCAGGCCAGGTAACTACTTTCCTGCTGTATGTCACTGTAGACATGTTCTGTTTATCTTTTATTGCATGCTGAGTGCTGTACTGCTCACATCTCGGGATTGTGGGCCCCGTCTTTCCTCTCCTGTCGACCCAGCCATGCCAGGTGCACCCCAACACCTAAGAACTGATCAGAGAGTGGCACTTCCCAAGGGGTGCCACAGGTCTCATCACCGCCATTAACTTAGGTGGAAATGTTCCCCAGGGCATCAGGCGAAGTTCAAAATCAATGTAACTTTTTCCTATCAAATGTAATGTAGTAGGTATCCTTAAATATTTAGTCAAGAATTGCCATTTTCAATTTAATCTACTTCTTTGCGGTACATTACAAATACTGTTTTTGTTTTAAATTAGGCAGTTTTGGTGATTTGTGTCTCAGTGTGACACAAGAAGGGCCACCATGAACAGCACTATTGGAAAAAGTTACCCCAACTTTTTCCACACTTTTAGTAATTAATTTGCTGAACTGAGTGAAATTGACAGATATCGAATCTTGCCACATCGGGTTAATCCAGTAAACTTTTTTCAGCTCCTTGTGCATGACCAGGCAGTCTGGCATTTCCCGTCTAATGCTACATGTAGCTAATACATGTGAATGGCCGTCATGAGACGCACTTCAGAGCCCGAGGGCCAGCCTCGGTGGGGTGCGCGGCTCCCGAGAGCACAGTGGAGCTGCTGCTGTCTCACCGCAGCACCTGCGTGCACCTGCGCGTTGCAGGGCGTCTCATTCTTTCAGGGTAGAAAGTGTTGTCCCTACGCACAGCTCATTCGGGCAGTGTTGATGCCAGTCTGCATTTTCTCTCAAGGTCAGCAGCTGAGCCCAACAGGCCCCCCAAGGTGGCCAGGTAGTTCTTTTTGTCAGTTAGTGTTCATGAAAAAGAGAAATTCGTGTTCTGTCAGCGCCAGGTAATGGGAGTGGGGGTAGAGCTTCACTGAAACTCTCCACAAGATGGCTATGTGGCTACCTCCAAGAAAACAGGCAGGTGTTAATCTTGGTCAGGACTCACCTTACGGTTTGCAGCATTGCCTCATAATGTGCAGTTGACACATACCAGAGAACATGCGGCACGCATTAGTGCTTCGAGGCCAGGCGTGGTGCACACCTGTAATCCCAGCACTCGGGAGGCTGAGGTAGGAGGATCGTTGCAAGTCTGAGACCAGCCTGGGCTACAGAGTGAGCTCAAGGCCAGCCTGAACTGCACAGGGAGACGCTGTCTCAAAAAGACAAGAATAATAATAATTCAAGTCTAAATAGTATAGTCATTGGAACATAATAAGATATCATAGGCAATATTATGTCCGTAAACAAAATGGTTAATTGTTACTACATTAAAGTTCAGTAGCCAGTAGGAATTAAAAGACTCTTAACATACCTGCAATATTGGTTTAAAAATACTAGTTTCTATTTCTCCTTTTTATCTGAATGTGTTTTTCATATTTATCTTAAGTCTTTTCTGGATTGAAGCGAGGTTTAAGTAGTGAAAGTCAAAATAAATTTTCTTTACAGAGGAGATGCAATGGTATGGATTCTGAGATTAGCTCCAAATTCTCCTTTATAGCATTAAAAGTTATCATTTTAAGATTGTATCTGATCTGTGCCCAAACAGCGTGTCTCATTAAAAGGCTGTTGAAGAACATGATCATGATAACATTTTAAAGCCGTATTTTGCAGGAGGAGGATATTTTGTTCAAATTCTGGGGGTATTTTTTATTTTTGTATAATGCAGGCACTGATGGAGGAGAAAGTGTTAGGATTCCTACGTCAGTTCTGCCTGGCAGTGTTTATTGTATGAACTGTGTCAGTACTCGAGCCCACTTGGCGTCACCAGGCCACAGTTTGTTCCCCATCTACCTGATGCATTATTATACTTAGAAGCAAGCTGGACTTTTCTCTCCTCTGTTGTCTTATGCCACAACAAGCAGCCCTAATCTGAGAACTGAAATGCTCCAAAGTCTGTTTGAGTGCATTGGAAGCATTTTGGATTTGGGATTTTTAATAAAGCCGGGGATGTTGACCAGGTAAAGTGTATGCAGAATTTTCATAATTCCCCCCAAAAAATCTGAAACGCTTCCTGCTCTAAGGCAAGCCGCTCTTTGGGCAAGGGCTGCTTGCCTGTCTTGAGTCCCTTCTCTGGAAGGTTCTTCTCTTCCCCACCCCACCCGGCTCCTGCTCAGCAGGACACCACTTGGATGTACTTGCTTCACCTGCCACTCCTTTTTTGGTCTCCTGCAGCATCCATAGGCAGGTCCCATGGCCTCTGCTGCGCGGCACAGGTACATGGGGCTCTGTATCATTTATGGATTTGTCTGTAAGACCCTGATTGATGGACACGCCTGTTCCCACCAGTGGCTCAGCTTCAAGTGGGAGCCTCACTCAGGTCTGAGCAAAGATGGGCCTTCAGCGTGGTACCTACCTTCAGGTCTTGACTTCCCAACCCATACTTGGGGTGCAGTAGGGTGTGAGTGTTGGCCAACCTGGGGTTCCTAAGTAAACAGGCCACCCCACTCCCACAAGCTTGCGGTAGCAAGCACATCCTGAGCAGTGGTCCTGCTCCCTCCAGTGGAGGGAAGTGTCACTGCCCACAGAACCCAAGCTCTGCCCTGGGATAGGCAGCTGCTCTTCCCAAAGGAAAAGGACTCTCTAATGCTATAAGCCGAGGCCTCCCCACCATTAGGAGCCCCTCCATTGCTCCTGCACCAATCACTGTCATGAAGTGAAAGTCAGCACACCTTCTGTGCTTCTCCCTTGTCTAGAAACATTTTGGGACTGAATCTTAGAATGATAATTGTCAGTAAACACTGAATTTTAGTGTATTTATTTCCTGAATTTAGGGTAGGGCCTACATGGTCTAACGACATAGAACAGACTCAGTGATTCTCCTGTATGCAGCCTCCCAAGTGCTGGGATTACAGGCACGCGCCACCATACCCAGCCTCAATTGCTGTCTCAGTGTGCCCCAGGGGCGGGGCTGACATGGCTACTGTGCTGTGCCTAAGCTATCAGGCTGGCCCTTCTGAATTTTAGTTTAAATCAAAGGCCAAAGTGGAAGCAGCTAGCAGGAGCCTAAGATGCATGTTTCTGAGTTCCTGCCCACAAGGTCCTTTTTAGGAGACCTTGTACGGTCTCTCATGGCTTTATTGAATCCCGGGGGGGGGGGGTCAGTGTTTAATTACCCCACATCTGAGCCGAGGCCCCATCCTGCCCATCTGCCTGGCCATTGTCCCCACTCAGCGCTTCCTGCCCTCAGGTCCTCTTCGTGCCGGATGCCAGCTCTCCTGCCAGTGCCCTGAGGCTCTCGTCCTCCAGCCCTGGCACCACTGTCTCTCCTTCCTCATCAGATGCTGAGTATGACAAGCTGCCCGTACGTATGCTCCGCGCGGTGCCCCCCCCCCCCGCGTTCATTCTTATCACAAGCTCTTTCCATGAGCCGCAGAACCCACCTGCTGCTTTGTACAAGGCCATGTCCAAAATTCCATGCCAAGGACTGGGGTTGGGTGAGCTTCCTTAGTCCAGAGAATGCATCCTCTCCAAGAAAAAGCATCTCAGAGATGAGAACCTGGGCCTTGGGTAGAGCTGTGGAGTTGAACTGCCAGTGAGCTGCGCCGATCATGAGTGCGCCTTCCTTCCCTAGAGCACTGCAGTCAGAAATCTACTAGGAATTATTTCATTACATTATCTTCTAATTCATTGAATAAGCCCTGTGTGGGCTCAGACATAGGCCATTTAAAAAAAAATTAAGTGGGTTTGGGTACCTATTGTTGCATTCACAGTATTTTTGAAGGACAAAGTATGTTTAAGCTGCATAGAAGCTGTACTGACAGGGGAGCTTATAAAACTTGTTTTATACACATAAAGTGTTTTGAAAAATTGCTTTTATTTGACTTTGGAAATTTGCGCTTTCCTAAGGATGCTGACTTAGCGAGAAAGGCCTTAAGACCCATCGAAAGAGTCTTGTCCTCTACTTCGGAAGAAGATGAGCCAGGCGTGGTGAAGTTTCTGAAAATGAACTGTCGCTACTTCACCGACGGGAAGGTACGTGGCACCGCTGTGTTTGCTTCTCTTGGAATCTGAGGAAACAGAAGCTGTAAGTCAGCGCAAGGAAGCCTGCGGTGAGGTAGTTCCCTGCGCTTCCACTCGAGATTTAACGAACATCTGTTGTGGTTCTGGAGTCTTCATAACCTGCACTGTACCAGCCTTGTGACCTTGAGGAGGTCAGTCCTTGTGACCTTGGAGTCAGCACTGACCCTTCATCCAGACCTGGAAATTCTCGGGGCCTTCGTACAGTGAAATTGTTAGGTGCAGGAAGTGGTTATCAGAAAGCTCACTACCTCTGATGCCCTCCTGAGACCACAGGTGAAGGGTGGAAATCCCTGAAGATTATTTTTCTCATCTATAAAATAAGATCAATAGGGTTGGAAAGATAGCTGAGCAGTCTAAGCACCTGCCTGGCAAGCACAAGGTCCCAAGGTGAGTTCCCAGTACCACATGCCATGCTGGTCCCGGAATGCTGCGCGTGCTGTGCAATCCCCCAAACCAGATATAGTGGTGCACACCTGTAATCCCAGCACTGAGGAGGCTGAGGCAGGAGAACCGCTATGCATCCAAACTGCATAGTGAAACCCAGTATCAAAAACAAACAGAAAAGTTAAAATAAGGACAAAAATCAATAAATAAAAAGTAACTAACCAGGTGTGGTAGTTAAAAGAGTTAATTCATGTAAAAAAATTATGACTTAATCTGAAAAATGGTAATTTTTTATCCTGCTACCACTAATGCTAGTATTAACAATGTTGCCTGTTTTTAGCTTTTCGGTTGTTGATGTTTTACACAAAAAAAGTCAGACTTGTAGTGAACCTCAGAAGAGCTGCTGTGCTGGTGTTCTGCATTCATCACCGGGTTCCTATCGGTTCCACAGCTGGAAAATAAGTTACTGACGTGCATTTGTAACTTTACAAACATAATAATGCCTCAAATGCAGAAATGCTCATGAAGATGACTGTTAGAGTCCCTAAGAGCATCTGAATCCTTCCGTCCCTGGTCAATAACCTGTCCCTGGCCAGTGAAGGCCTAAGTCGCCCGACCTCCTCGGACGCTGCAGAGCCACACACTTGTGTTGGTCACCCTTGATTTCCACAGCGCAGCCACGCCCAGTGGCCACGAGGCGCTGTACTCCTCACGCTCCTTGTGCTGGGCTCGGGCTGGGGTCTACAGACACCCACAGGATGCAGCCTGGCTGTTCCCGGGCTCCTTTGTTCAGATTCCTGCTCGGCACCCTGGCCCTTGTCAGGACAGCACACAGGACAGCCCCTCTCATCCTCAGAGAGACCTGGGGGACCCAGAGTGGTGCGTGCAGTCTCAGTCTCACACAGTGGCACTGCTGCAGCTGCGTCAGACCCAGGCTCGGCTCTGCCGCTGTGGCTGTGAAGCGTGGTGGGTGTGGGGGACATGGGGCGCAGAGTTCGTAGAGGGGTGGTTTGGGTAGCTTGCAGCTCCTTCATAGCTCCCCAAAGCCTCTGCCAGAGCAGCCATGTCCTGCCCCGTGTCTGCAGGGTGTGGTCGGCGGCGTCATGATTGTCACCCCCAACAACATCATGTTCGACCCTCACAAGTCTGACCCCCTGGTGATCGAGAATGGCTGTGAGGAGTACGGCCTCATCTGCCCCATGGAGGAGGTGGTGTCCATCGCGCTGTACAACGACATCTCCCACATGAAGATCAAAGACGCCCTGCCATCGTAAGAAACTTTTCTTTCCTACCCAGGAAGGGAGGTGCTGAGAGACGGAATGGAGTGTAACAGTGAGGGTACTGTAGAAGCAAGGGCTGTGCAGAGCTCAGCTGGGACATGGACAGTGGAAGTGGTAAATTTAAAACTTAGAAAAATAAGCAAAGTGTGGTGGCGCCCACTGGTAATCCCAGCACTGAAAGGCTGTGAGGAAGGAGGGTCGCTGTGAGTTCAAGCCCAGCCTGGGCTACATAGTGAATTCAAGGCCAGCCTGAACTACATAGTGAGACCCTGTCTCAAAAAAACCCAATAAATAAATATAAGTCAAAGCAGTAAAAGTCAGTGAAAATGGAAAATTTGAATATAAGAAGATGAAATCAAAAAAGTAAAAAACAGCAAATGCTTCTACTAGTAAACATGATATTTGGCTTATTTTCTGAGAAGTAGTACATGTTCTTAATGAATTCATGAAAGAAGATAGTTTTTCTGAAAGAAATGTACCCTGATTGTCCCCCCACAAAAAAGAGTATTTCCTTCTCGATTGTATTTTTCTTTACTGATTATTGTGAGGCAAGGTTTTGCAATGTAGTCCAGATTGTCCTTTATCTTCTGTGTAGCCCAGGTTGGCCTCAATTCAAGGTGATGTTCCCACCCCAAGTGCTGAGCTTATGGCTGTATGCTGCCAGGCCCAGCCCTTTTGGGTTGAATTATTAAGAAGGGTTGTGTTTACCTTTGGTTCAGTTACCTGTCGGGAAGTCTTGCTCTCCCGTCTGCTTTGAACCCTGCATTAGGAGAGATCTGAGTGTATAGTGTGAGGACGCGCGCGCGCGCGCGCACACACACACACACACACACACACACATGTTGCCGCAGTCTGCCTTGCGTGGCTTGAGGAGTTATGACTCTTCATTGTTTTTTTCTCTGAAATGTAGGTGAATATTACTTCAGGGCTGATTACTTTTGTCTTACAATGCTGAAATTTTATAAAGTAATTTTTAAATAAAAGGTCTCCATAAAGAAAATCACGGAGCTGGGGAGCCTCATCTGGAGGTGGCCGTCCTGTCTCAGCTGTCGCTCCATAAATGTCAGCAGCAGACACCTCCAGCAACCTCAGAGAGCGCACAAAGGGGAGTCCTCACAGGGCACCTGACCCTCAGAGCTCTGGGAAGAAGGGCGGAGCCAAGGGAAGAATCCAAACAGCCCCTGGGGTGTCTGTGCACCATTCCCCTGGGGTGTCTGTGCACCATTCCCACTTCTGGGGGACTTCCGTGACCCTTGCCCTGCATCTTGGGACTTCCTGGAGCCAGCACCCCTGATTTTCTGCCAGGACTGGAGTACAGAGTTCTTTTTAACTTGGTTTCCTATTCCATGAAGGGTTCAGCAGGCAGTCTGTGCAGTACAGGGTCATAGTGAAGTTACCCCTGATCCTCTGGCTGGAAGCAGAAGTAGGTGGTATTCCTCAGCTTACAGTACTACACAGTTCATCCATCCAAACCCTCAGAAGATAGCTGAGTGCTTGATACATGTATAAGTTCTGTGCGGGAATGCCACCCGAGTGATCAAAGGTGTGTCACTGAGGAAAAGCCAGTTGGCTTGGGGTTAAGGTTTTGCGCTTATTTTGTACAAGGCCTGGCCAGGAGTGGGCCTGGGTCCTGCCAGCATCTGACAGGAGCCATGCAGTGGTGGTGTGGGCAGAGCAGTGCGCGCAGCGCTCGTGAGAGCCCCGAGAGGGCAGGACCGCCTGCCCGGGTCCAGATGGGGCAGGAGAGGAGGCAAAGGGAAGGGTGCGGTAAGCACGGGCCCTGTGACCCGGAGACCAGAAGACGAGAATAGTGAAGAGTTGCGTTTGGAGGGTGGCCAGACAAGTACGGGCGTTTCTTCCCCGCTGGTGACTGCCTGTCAGACCGCCTCGGCCTACTGCACTGAATATCCTGCGTAAGCATACAGCAGAAGCTACATTTTTCAGAAAGTTTTGCAATGTGAGGTTGTGTTTAATGACCCAGCATGCAGGGATGGAGGTGTGGGAGACAGAGGAGAGTTACAAGTGGCCCCTGGCTGGGTGTCCCAGCATGCAGGCTGAAGCGGGAGGACACAGAGTGGTTAAGGCCAGTCTGGAATACATAGGAAGAGATATATATATAATGTTATTTTTAGAGGATTTTTCTGTTCCTGTGTTGAACCCAGCAGTGGCAGCGCTGCTAGTAGTGGGGAGGGGAACTGTGGGGCCTTTGAGACGTTTCCGATCATAGTTCCAAAATGCGTATTATTGTTGATCATTTCATTTGAACTGAAGAGAGTATGTTTATAGTAACTATTTTGTATAATTCAAATTGTGTAAAAAGGCATGTGGTATTAAGGAAAAATAATTGACTGTACCCAGGACATTGTTTCAGCTGATAAATTAGATAGTCCATTGCTATAAAGTAGAATTATATTGCTGTAATGCAAATATATAGCTGAGAAATCAGATAAGCATTGTAGAGCTTTTTGGTAAGATTTGCTCATAAATAATTGATTCCTAATCCATTGATGTTATTTTTGTGCTGTTCCTGCCTCCAGTGAAAGTCTATGAAAGGTTTTTGTTCTGAAGAATCATATTGTACCAAGAAGCAATATGGGACCCAAGAGGAGAGTCAATACGAATGAACTTTATTATCTTCAGAATTTAGTCAGTTTTAAAGATTACGTATTCCAGGTGTGGTGGCACACACCTGTAGTCCCCACACGTACGAGCCTGAAGCAACAGGATTAGTACAAGTTTGAGACCGGCAGACCATTTAGTGAGTTCAGCCTGAAGGCCAGCCTGAAGTGCATATTCAGATCCTCAAAAAATCCAACAAGAAAATTGAAATTGCTTAGTTTATTACTGAGAGGTGTTTTGGGGTTTTTTTGTTTTGTTTTTAGGGAAGGGTCTACAGGGTGTTCAGGGTCTCATTACGAGATTGGACTCATAGTGGTCCACCTGTTTACAGCCTCCCAAGAGCTGGGATTACAGGCACGCCCAGTCTCAATCGCCATCTGAGTGCGCCCCGGGAGCCGGGCCGGCACAGCAGGCCCCTGCGCCTGTTTGCAGGTGCTTCAGTCCACTGAGCTGTTTGGCCAGCCCTCTGAGAGTTTTTAATGACAGAACAAGTACAAATTTTAGCTACAAGGTGTGTAAAAAGTTGTTTGTTTGTTTTTCCTTCGGAACTGGGGATTGAACTCAGGCTCTTGTGCTTGCCAGGGAAGCACTTATTCTACTGAGCCATCTCACTGGCCCTAGTAAAAAGCTTTAAGCGAGATTTACATAGAATCTCTCCAGCCTTGCTTTTACGTTTTGTATTTTCATGCTTTTGTAACTCTCACTGCCAGAGTAAGAAGGAAGAACTGATTTGACTGGCATGAAGTCTGGTTGGGCAAAGTCTAGGGGAATATTCATTAACTGCTGAGTCAGCTGCCACCATTCATGCTCTTGGGCAGCTGCAGTGGAGCAAGGGCAGATGGCTACATAGACCCAAGTAGGAAACTGGCCGTGTGGGTCAGGTAGCGAGAGGAGCATGTGAGGTGAGGGAAGAGGCACTGCGATGCAGGGAAGCCCGGTGTGTTCTTAGTGGTGGGTCGTGTCCTGGACGGGAGAGGAGAGGGGCTTGGGTATTGCCAGAAGAAAATTTTGCTTGTTTATCAAATACACAAAGAGCTTGGGGTGTTGTTGGAGGACTACTTACCCCATTCAGTGTGCCTCATTGTTGAGATTCCATATGCAGATTGCGCTGCATTGCGCTGCGCTGAGAGAAGCATGTCCAGCGTCTCTTGGCATCTCAGTGTCCAGCAGGACCTTCTGCATGTGGAAGTTCCTGCAGAGCAAATACTGTCTTGCTGCTGTGTAGGACGTGGCATCTAGCTGCTCAGCAGGTGCTTATGAAGTTGAGTGATCAAGCAAAAACCTGCTTAAGTGTTTATGAGAGCCTAACAGTTTTATGTAGACTTTTAGTTTCTCTTGGAAGAAAACCTGGCCATTTCATTCAAGTGATTTATAAAATAGCATCAAGGAAACAATTTTCACATAACCTGAGAAACTTCCTGATGTTTGGCTGCTTTATTGCTGTGATCATTTATTTTAAAGTCAAGTAATAAAGCGTTACTTGTGAGATGATCTGCTCTCTTTTAGAATACCAAATTATTTCTGAACTTGAAAATATTATTTTTAGAGGATCTTTCTATCCCTGTGTTGAACCCAGCAGTGGCAGTGCTGCTAGTAGTGGGGAGGGGAACTGTGGGGCCCTTGAGACCCAATCATAGTTCCAATCAGAGTTCCAAAGAGCGTGTTTTTCTTGATCATTTAATTTGAACCAAAGAGAATATGTTTTATAGTAACTATTTTGTAAAATTCGAATCTGTGTAAAAAGGCGTGTGGTATTAAGGAAAAATAATTGACTATACCCAGGACATTGTTTCAGCTGATAAATTAGATGGTCCATTGCTATAAAGTAGAATTATATTGCTATCAAGCAAATATATAGCTGAGAAATGAGATAGGCACTATAGAGCTTTTTGCTAGGACTTGCTCATATATAACTTCACTAACTCAGGACCCCGGTGTCTTTCCACGACACTAACAGATGCCTCTCACATCTTCTTTGGGACAAGCAGGTGTTGCAGTTGAAGCATCTAAATCTAAGCACATAAACCTGAATTCATGGCTCAAGGTCAGTGACCTTATAGAGAGTCATTAAATTGCTGCAGAGTCCACGAGCCTTTCAGGAGGAGAACAGTTGTGTTCTCCACTGCTGTGTGAAAAGCAAAGGCTGTGAATATTTAAGGAGTTTTAATCAGTGGTACTAGAGTATCTCCTCTTTATCCTTTTCTTCTTGAAAAATGGAAGCATTGTTGTTCTGTATTTAAAGTCTTATGGGCGACACCTCCACATTCATATGTAATTTCTGAAACATCTACATACTTCTACTGAGATGTGCAATTCATGCTTCATTCTCTTGCCATTTCTTTCAGTTGACTTATGTTTCATTTTGAAATCTGTTGCATTTTCTTGTCCCAGAATCATTTTAACTTAAATTTTTGTTGTTGTTTGTTTTGTTTTGTTTTGGTACCAGGAATTGAACTCAAGACCTGGCACTTGTCAGGCAGGCACTAGTGCTGCTGAGCTCTGTCCCTGGCCCCTAACTTAAATTTAAGTTGTGGTATACTTACATTTTGAGTTTTGGTTGAAGTTATGTTTATGTTTTGCCTCTCCTCCGTCACATCTTTTGTGTTATTTTTAACATTCCATGTGCACCGCCATTTCCCCCACAGTGACCGACCTCAGGATCTTTGTCCTCTGTACAGGCCTGGAGAGTGGGAGGACCTGGCTTCAGAAAGGGACATCAACCCATTCAGCAAGTTCAAGACCATCAGCAGGGATAAAAGGCAGCCGAACGGAGAGAAGACAGAGACTTCCGAGTCCACAGCAGCAGGCTCCCTGGAGAAACCCGCAGTGTGTGTGCAGACAGAACCTGGCAGCAGCTCTGCCTCAGGGAGGTTCTCGAGACTGGAACCCACAAGAGGAAGTGTAGGCGGATGTCCTGAGGAGACTGCTTTGCACAGGGGACCTTCAGAGCTGCACCCCAAGTTTGAATCTACAGCCAAAGAAAACTGCCTGGTAGGGGAAGACGAGGACTTTGTGGACTTGGAAGAGCTTTCTTCTCAGACTGAGAGCAGAAAGGACAGGAGAGACACTGTGCAGGAGTGCCTTCCAGCTGACCGGGACGCAGGGGAGAAGACTGAGTTGAAGACAGACGCCTCCACTGCAGAGATGCGGGCGCAGACAGGCCTGAGCATCCCGGTCGCAGACAGCGATGCCGAGCTGAAAGGGACCCTGGATTCAGAGACGTGTGAGAAGCAAGACACCAAGCCGGAGGTGGACAAGCAGTCCAGCTCCCCAGAAGGCCAAGTGGAGAACTCACTGAGTATCCACGAAGATCTAGATAAAGTTAAACTCATTGAGTATTACCTAAACAAGAATAAAGAAGGGCCCCCGCTCTCCGACAATTTGCAGATGGCAAAATTGAGTGACAGCAGAAGTACTGAGCCAGCGGGGATCGACATCACCCTAAGCAGCTCGCTCCTCCGGGCGGGCGATCCGCCTCCTGAGAGCACAGAGGATCCAGATAAGACCCAGGGAGGGCAGGACGGGGCGCCTCGTGCTCTCCAGGTGGACACTGATGTGGGAGAACATAGAATTAAAGAGTCTCTGGACTCCGCTTCGGAACCAGCCCTGGACAGCAGCTGCCCTGGCCTCCAGATGGACAATAAATCTGAAATTCAGTTATGGCTGCTGAAGAGGATTCAGGTGCCCATCGAAGGTAATCTGTTTTTCTTTAGTGCCATGTTTCTGGTGCATAATCGGCTTTCTGAAGCCTGTGTCTGTAATAGCCAAAGTAGTACAATTATTTGAGAACAGCATTTTCCCAGTAGATCGCGTCCTCACTGCTAGTAGTAATCATTAAGGTAAAAATTGATGAAATAGGCTATTTTGTAACTCAAAATTATATCATTGATTTCTACTTCAAAAGTTGTTTATTTTATTTAAAAAAAAAAATCTTTCAAGTACCTTTCTATTTTTAGCCTGCATTTCTAAACCAAGAGTTTCACTTTTTTTTTTTCCCATTATTTGAGACAGGGTCTTACCGTGTAGCCCAGGCTGATCTCAAGGTCCTCCTGCCTCAGCCCCCCAGGTGTTGGGATTACAGATATCCAGGACCACACCCAGCTAAGATGATTTTTAAGAGATTTAATTCTAAATTGTATTGCAGAGCGACATGATGCTTCCTCGTGCCCCTCACTGATGTGTGTGCCGGGGACTGTCAGGTCCTGCAGGTGTGCTCTTGAGTTGGTTTTCGTGTGATTCTCCAGTGTGTAGCACCTCGTCTGATGCACTCCCACCTGACGCTGTACAGCTTTTTCCTTTGGTGCAGAATTTACTCGTCCTAAGTTTTACATTTCAGCTTTGTCATGTGCAATGCAGATATCCTTCCTTCGAAAGAAGAAAAGAGCAAGAGCCCACCCATGTTCCTGTGCATCAGAGTGGGCAAGCCGATGCGGAAGTCCTTTGCCACGCACACGGCCGCCATGGTCCAGCAGTATGGCCGGCGCAGGAAGCAGCCTGAGTACTGGTTCGCGGTGCCTCGGGAGAGGTGAGTGCAGGCTGCACAGGGAGCCTGGGGGCAGGCGGCAGAGCACTGGGCTGCAGAGGATGGCGGCAGAGGACATGCAGAGGATGGCGGCGGGGACGCGCTGGCCTATTCCCTGGAGCACGGTGTCCCTGAGCTTCAGACGGTAGATTTTCCTCCTGGATGAGAGCGCTCTCCTGATTGTTGGCTGTGGAGTTGCTAGAAGGGTGCTCAGGGGCTCCCTGCTAACCGAGGTTGTGATACCACGCGGCCTCCACAGGCGCTTGTGCTGGGCCATTTCCGGGCCTCCTTGCTTTCAAGCACAGAAGGTGCAGGCGTTCTCAGGGCCGGCCGCTGGAGCACTCTTCTTGGGGGCTAAGGAACGCCATGGGGCACGCTGAGACCCAGCCGAGTGCATTAGACAAGTGCGATGAGTTGTACTTGATTTTTTTTTTTTTTTTTTTTTGTATTTAGGACTGCATGTACAGGATATATAGGGTCTCTCTATGTAGGTCAGACTCGTAGTGATCCTCCTGTTTACAGCCTCCCAAGTGCTGGGATTACAGGCGCGCCACCAGGCCCAGTCTCAGTCACTTGTTAGTTTCTACGTGTAAGTAAGAACATTTCTCGTTTGCCTCTCTGCGTCTGGTCTGTTTCAGCTGGCATGGTGCCTCCAGGCCTGCTCATGTTGCTCCCAGTGACAGGGTCTCCCCGCGTGCCACATTTGCTTCCCGTGTACCACAGTTCTGTCTCCCTCCATGCATGGGCGGCACTCAGCTCCTTACACACCCTGACTGTTGTGGAAGCGCTGTAGTGAACCGAAGAATACGGAGAGACTTGTACTTTGAAGTGTCTCCAAAAAAGACATTTTATTGGTTATGTGAAAAGTTTACAGTGGCAGAGTGTCATGGAAATTTGTTAGCAATGTATCACTGAAGTTCTCTTTCTAACAGACTCTTTTTTTATTTTTTTGTATTTTAGGGAAGGATCTACAGGGTCTCACTTGAAGATCTCTTTATAAGAAAAATAATTAAGAAATAGTTCATTTTAGAAAAACAGTAAGAGGCCTGCTTGGGCTACATAGTGAGATCGTGTCTAAATACTCTTAGGAAAAAAAAATGTTTTCCTTTGGTCTACGTAGAATAGAAAATACCTTCAGGAGAGACCTGCGTCTTGGTTACTTTTCTCAGTGCTGAGAAAAAAAATGCCTGACACCAAAATTACAGGAGGAAAGGCTTATTCAGGTCACAGTTGCAGAGGTTTCGGGCCATGCTCAGCTGCCTCCAGGGCAGGGTGGCGAGGCCGAGGAGGAACAGCCCACAGCAGGCTGAAGGCACAAGCAGTGACGCGGGAAGCAGCTCCACCCCGCCTCTCCATCTTACGTATTCCAGCCAGGCCACTCACCCTTTGCATGGTGCCCCCCACACGCAGGGTGAGGCACCCTCAGTCCCAGCAGCACGCCCAAGATCCAGCCGGCTCTGAAAAGCCCCATCAGTGGGTGCATGCAGCACTGGGGGACGTGAGGACACAAGCCGTCACAGACGTGCCGGTCACTGTGCCTGTGAAAGCCACACCTCACATTTCCTGACTGCTCATAGGACTTGGTCACTAGGCAGACCTATCAGATCACGCAGGTGACGAGTGCAGAACCCCGCAGTGAGCACCCTTAGCTTGAATTCTATAGCAAGTTAATCCAGACAAGAGGGCTGTGTGGAGAGGAGCACAGCACCTGCCTGGCCAGCACACAGTCCTGAGTTTGAGTGCCGGTGCAAAATATTAAAAAATTGAAGCAAGGGTACCTCTGGATGATTATTGCCCAGAGTGATATTCCCATTACGAGAGTTGTCTCACTTTTAATAAATTATAATTTAGTGTGAAAGTAATAGTACTTTTACTGTTGAATTTCTTAAGGGATCTTCTCTCTTAGACATCAGCCCACGTCAGCATGGACATTTCTCATTGGCTTTGTGCTGTGTCATGTCCTTCCTGCCCTGTGCCCACAACCCGCACAGGAGCTCGCCTGGACTTCCAAGGAGGAGTACTGTGGGAAGAAGGTGGTGTCTTTAGCTATTATTTTAAAATATTTGAGCAGAAGCTATGTAAATTTCTGAAGGCCTATTAAAATTGGAGTCCTACAATTATAATTTCCATGTTTATAGCAACAAAACTCATAATAGCAAATCTTGGAAAAGATACTAGATGGGTAGATAGATAGATAGATAGATAGATAGATAAATACAGGTACAGATAGCCATCAATACATGAATGGATAAAGAAAATTTGCCCACGCACGGTGGTGCACACCTATAGTCACAGCACTCATGAGGCTGAAGCAGGAGGAGCCTTGTGAGTTGAGACCAGCCTGGACTACAAAGCGGCCTTAAAGCCAACCTGAACTGCATTGCAAGACTCTGTCTCAAAAAGACAAAAAGAAAAAGAAAAGTGATTGTATACGGTGCATGGTGCTCTGCCATGAAGAGGGATCCGTGCGAGCAACTCGTTTAACAGGAAACGTACCTTAAGGCCATCGTGTTAAGTGAAATAACTAGATGCACAAGCCTGAACGTCACCCAGCTTCCAATGTGTGAGAAACCGAAGTATAAGTAGTTTGAAAAGAGAGGCAGCAGACAGCAGGGAGATAAGTCTGTTGCAAGTGGAAAGGTGCTTCCAAGGAAGGGAGAAGGAGGGGAGAAGGGAGTGAAAGAAGAGATACAGAGTGAGTGTAATCACCATGCGTGTCCTGTAACCTGTACCAAAGGAGAGGCTTGGCCTCCTTTAAAAAAATGATTGTAATGATCGTAGATTTAGGCCATGTCCTCCTTTTATAAATGAGAAAAGCACAGCACCAAAATTTCAGCCACACTGCGGGTCATGAGGGCGTTCATCCACTTTCAGAAAAATTACCAACTACACGTGTCACTTAGGAAAATGAATTAGAAAACTGTTTTAATTGTATTGCCATTAATGAGGATTTTATGTACCACACAATCTTGTAGCATAATTAAGCAATCCCACCATCATACAATTCTTTTTACTGACATTTAAGCCAGAAGAAATCTTCAAAGCTGAAGTAGGACTTCTCTTTGGCCTCTTATGTAAGAGGTTTCTGTGAGCTTTTCAAAGTAGGTCGTTTGCTGGATTCCATTATACTATATTTTATGGTGTCTGTGATGGACTTGTGTTTCCGTAGTAGAGTTTTCTTTCTTGAGCTAATTATTAATAAGTCAACTATTTTCTTGGTGTTACTATGTTTCACTATTGCTAATTATGATAGTTTTTTAAATACAGATTTTAGAACATTTTTTATAATTGCTACCTTTTTGTATTCCCACCTCTCCATGCCCTGAAGGAGCCCACATTTTAGTTTAACAGGAAACAGTTGGGCAGGACTGTGATGAATTCCCAGTACACATGCAGGAGCACAGGAAGAGAGCTCATTGTTACTGTGATTCGTGAGCTCTTCAGCGCTCAGCGCGCGTCCTTCAGGAGGAGCCGAGAAGTGGCCCACGGTGGCTTGCTTGCTCAGAGAATTTCTAGACTCCTGTGCCACCTGCGTCTGAAGGGGTCTGTGTTCTGAACCTTCCTCCTGTCTCACGGCCCCATGTGTCTGTCAGAGATCCAGGAGCCGTGTGAAGTCACCCTCACAGTGGCTCCCTCCCCAGCCTGCAGAGTCTCCTTTTTAGAGATGTGACAGCTTGTTCGCTGAGGGTAGGTTTCTTTGACCCTTTGCTGCTTTTTTCTGTCCGTTTGCAGTACGTGATGCTGGTATTGTGGGGAGCTGGCACACGTGTGTAGCACACCTTCACTCTTTCTCTGTCTCCTTCCCTCGCCTCCCTCCTGCTCCTTCGAGCTTGGTCCCTTTGTCACCTCAGTGTTTCCTTCTGAGGACCCTAATACATTTTCGTAGAATATTGCTTTCTCCTTGTGTGTTATTGTAAGTAGTGTGCTCTACCAGTGGCCCCTGCTTTTTGGGGTGCTCCACGGCTCCCTTAACCCCGTCACCAAATGATGGGTGAACGAGGAAGAAAGCATAGAGGGTGGACAAGGAGAGGCCAGGTGAAAAGCAGAGGTGGCATTTGTTAGGACTGTTGTTTTGGGTGGGTGGTTTTTTTCCCCTCTACAGAAATTATTAATGTTCAGATGCTAGAAGTTGGAAATGGAGAACAGTTAAAAACTACCTGAAAACAAAGTAGCAATATTTTCCTTGGTCTGAGTTGTAGAAGATCTAAGAGCTCCCTGTGCCCTGGACAACTGGCAGTTTCTTCTTGAGCAACTGCACACACCCCTGGCAGCACCCTCAGCATCCTGGGGAACAAGTGTGTTTCACCCCAATGCTACAGAATCAGGGATGACTGTTGGACACTTGCAGATGACCCTAGTGGGCTTGGGACATCTATAATATTTTAAGAACTTGAGCCAGTGAGATAGCTCAGCTGTACAGGTGCCTGCCTAGCATGTGCAAGGTCCTGAGTTTGATTCCCAGTACCAAAAAAGTCTCACACGCCTCAAAGACCTGTGCTAACTTAACCATCAGGATGATGGATAATGCCACTTCTGTTTTCATAAGCTAGTGCAGGTTGAAAATCCTTCATCTGAAACAGTTGGGAGCAGAGCTGTTTCATATTTCCATTTTTTGGATCTTGGAATATTTGCGTGTACTTTACCAAGTGACCATTGTTTATCCAGAATTGTGAAATCTGAAACAGAACATTTGGAATCCAAAACTTCAGGAGTACCAACATGACACTGAAAAGCTTCCAGATTTCCAGCCTTCCTTAGGGCTGTTTCACCTGCACACCTCCGCGGGGTGCTGCACAGTGGCCCTGCTGACATTTGTGGCTGTCGAGTTCCTTGCTGGCAGAGGTGGCGAAATCCTGTGAACTGCAGGGTGTTGAGCAACCCGTGGCCTCTGCCCACCGCATACCAGCAGCTGCCCCAGCTGCCATAGGCACGGAGTCCCGTGACAGTGCGGGACGTCCTGTGGGCAGGCTCGCTTCCCGCTGGGAAGCCCTGCTCCAGTGTCAGCCCTGGCCTGCTACCACACCGAGCTGAACGTGGCTGTGAACCACAGTAGCTTCGAGTTGGAGAAATCTGACTCCATGTAAGACTTAATTATCCTTTCGTTTGTATTAATAGGATTTACTCATTTGCATATATTGTTTGTTTTACTAAGCCCTGTCATAAAACACCTTTTGCTAAAGCTTTTAGTGAAAAGTTTGAATAACTTACTAATGCAGTGATAGAACAGATTGCCCCCGTAGGAGCACCAGTGTTACCTGGACACAACCCTAAGGGAACAGAGACCCGCGAGCAGGAAAGTCCTTGCTGCTGGCCATGGGTTGCTTCTCCACCTCGCCTCCGCACTCGCCCGCCCGAATCCTCTGCTGGGAACTGGGGTTCAAGAAAACTGCCCTGAGAGCCAGACGCGGGGCTCTCGTCTGACCTTTGGAGCTCATCTGGCCTTGGACTGGTGCTCTTTCCCCTAAAAATAAAATTTCTTAATTTGAAAAGTGGGTCATAGTGAGAGCTCAGTAATTAGAATATCTCTGAGCAGTTGCTGAGTGTGAGCTTCCTTCTGGGCAGGCACCACTAGTTCTAGCTAAGTAAGGAAGGGCCCTGAGGCCTGGGGAAGAGCTATTGGACATAGTTCCTAGTACTTTCTAAGGACGTGAATACGTAGAGGATGGTATTCTGTAGGCTTGGGTACCCTTCCATATCAAAACTAGTGTGCTTGTCTGTTGTTTGTGTTTTCTTTCTCAGAAATAAGATTATTTCCTTTTAAAGAAAGAAGTGGTTAGACTCAGTAAGGAATATATGTAGCCTACCTGCCTC
>NW_004524610.1:8427564-8434390 GCF_000260255.1 Octodon degus
TTAAAATTCTAGAAATATGTCACCATCCTGAAGCGCCTCATTAATCAGTACCTCCTGGTCACTTGAGTAACCAGCTTTGGCCAGTGTGGCGTTAATCACTGACTCCAGGTTTCCTACGCTGGTGAGAAAGAGCCCCCTGCTGCTCCGCAGTGTTCCAGCCAGCACAGCCTGAGGAGTCTCTGAGGGTGTCAAGGCCGTTGCCACCAGTCAGCCCCGCCGATGGGTGTCACGCACAGCGTCTGGGAGTAAGTATGCAGAAACAGCAGCACAGGTTTCCCGCCGTGCCATTTCAGCGTCCGGTGGCCAGCTGTGGGCTGGACCGTAGAATCTTCCAGGGAGGTCTTCTGAGAGCGAGGCTGTCCACACAAGCCCGGCTAAGTGTGTTGTCTCTGACCATGGCTGATTTGTAAGTCATCATAGGCATGTGTAGACAGAGCAGAAGACTCATACGTGTACATTGGTACCCTTTGCAGTCTCTGCCCTCTGCTGAGGGTCCCGAGTGTTAGTGCCTCGGGAGCCAGGCTGAAAATAAGGGGAGGGGACTGGACATGGGGGCAGGCGGAGCCCTGCCTGGGAGTGGTGCACCTCTCTACCACTGTCTCGTCTTTTTAGAAAAATGCAGAAATGTACATTGTATGTATCAAATCTCCTAGGCTCTGAAGTATTGGCTGCCATTTAATTTAAGAGAGAAGGACTCCAACAGGCCACAGAGTGCGGAGCTGCCCTGAGTCACAGCAGATTCCAGCCTCAGCCCCAGCATGGATATTAATATAGCTCTTCGTACTTTTTTGTGTGTGTCTCTTTTTTATCAATACTGTTTATTTTGAGCAGTGATTCTTAAGAGAGCTTTGGTATTATTTTGGTAAAGCAGAACAGGGTGGTGTAATTTTTCTAGGTGTGTGGAACTAGAATAGACAACTTTTAGAAACTGCACTTAAGGGCTGGCCAAATAGCTCAGCACATTAAAGTGCCTGCATGCAGGTGCAGGGGCTGGACCTTCAATCCTGGGCCTGCGTGCGGGCCCCGCCTCCGGGGCGCACCGAGACAGTGATTGAGACTGGGCACGGTGGCACGTGCCTGTAATCCCAGCTCTCGGGAGGCTGAGAACAGGAGAATCACTACGAGTCTGATCTGTGTAGTGAGACCCTGTAGACCCTTACTAAAATACACAAAAAAGAAAAAAGAAAAAGAAACTACATTTAAAGTGGAGAACATGATGACTTCACATGTGTGGGCTGTGAAATATGCCTCAGTCAAACTAATAACCTTTTCTTTTCTTTAGTGTTTTTGAGACAGGCTGTCACTGTGCCGCTCGGGCTGGCCTTTAGCCCTCTTAGTAGCGCAGGCTGGTCTTGATCTTACAATCCTCCTGCCTCAGCCTCCTGATTGCTGAGATTACAGGTGTGCCCAGCATGCCCAGCTCCCTAATTAACATTTCTGTCACCTCACCATTGGCAGCAGTGGGGGAGGGGGCACTAACTAGCAAATTTTAAGTACAGTGGTTCCCCTTTATCTGCACTTTTACTTTCCGAGGTTTGTTATCTGATCAACTTTAATTCTGAAATATTAAGTGGATTATTCTGTAAATAAACTTTTTTATCAGTTTGCAAATGCATGGAGTTCTGAGTAAAATGGTGAAATCCTGGGACCTTCCCAGGCCATCTGGCCAGGGATGTGCACTGTCCCTTTGTCCAATGTATCTGGGCTATGTGCGCTGTGCTTAGGTTCCTGGGCACCGCGTGGGGCATCCCATGGACCACCTGACACCCAGGGCCTCCCTTCAGGACCACTGTGGAGCAGCCTGGCCCTGTGTCACAGCTCCATGTCATCTGCTTGTTTACATCTCCTGACATTGGCATTGCATTGTCTTACATCATGGTGAGTTGAATACAGTGCAGTAGGATGTTTTTGTAAAGATAGGTAACAGCAAACAGGGAGATGGGTGCTTTGCAGAAAGGAAGGAGACTTCGCTGTGGGGGAGGAGGCTGGAAAGAGAATGAAGATGTGCCGAGTATGATCATTGTTATGTTCTGTGTAGGGTTTGTGCTGTTCGGTCACAGCTGTATTCCAAAGCCTGAGAAGGTTTTCCTCTGCATAAGAGAGACCACTGGACAATACCGTATCCTCAGCTGAAGCCTTGTGGTCGTACCATAGAGCCAAAGAAGTATATCCCCTTGGTATTTCATAAGTTTTCTTTGGAAAGACACTCTGAGACTCTTAGAAGGGACACAATACTGGGCGTTACTGATGACTGGCTTCCTGTAGGGTTGTTCTTAACACTGGCTTCCTATCGAGCTCTAGAATGCTGGAACTGGAAGCATCCTTCCAGAGCAAGGGAGACTGCCTTTCCACAGAAAGACTTCCGGCCAGACCCCGGACCGGATTTGGAAAGGTGATGGCTTTCAGACAACAACCTTTATAGTAAAGACGCTTTGCCCTGCTGGGCTTCTGGGGCTCTTTTCAGAATGGAACTTCTGAAAGTTTAGTCTGCAGTACAATTCAGTAACTTAAAATCTACACATGACCCTCGGGCTGTGTGCTTGTACTTGAGTACTAGGCTTTGTTATTTCTGTCTCCTTTCCTCCCCTGCATGTCCTCTTGTGCGCGTGTGTGCTCCTGCACTGGGGATTGAACCCGGGCCTCACACTTGCTTTTCCAGTGAGCAGTACCTCAGCCTCCGCTGCTTAGAACTTTGAGATGAGATGAATAGTTTATGGGTTGTGTATGCCATGCTTGTCCCAGGTCCTTTTCTGCCTGATCTCGAGGCCATTGATGGGAAAATCATGCTTCATCTTCCTCTGAGCCATCTTGTCACCACATCTGGTAAACGTGCTGGCAAGATTTCTAGTCACTACAGATAAGGGGCTTTCTGAAAGATACGCTTAAAAGTAGAGTGCACGTTCTTGCAGATTTAGTGCTCCTGACACCCTGGATTTTATTGTTTTGGAAGTTCAGAGAGATCCAGGAACTTTACTGAAACCTCCAGCTTGTAGCAGCTAAAATCAGCTTGGGAACTGAGGTCTTTGACTTAGAAATGTGTTTTGTTGTTGTTGTTGTTTTCCTACAACTATATTTTGTAAAATGTAGGGGAGCTGGCTGGATGTGATGGTACACTCTGGTAACCCCAGCACTGGGGAGGCAGAAACGAGAGGATCTCTGAGAGTTGGAGATCAGCCTGGGCTACAAAGGGAACTCAACGCCAGCCTGAACTGCATAGCGAGATCTTACCTCAAAAGACAAAAATAAAAGTAGGGGCGCTGCACATGTTGGTTTGTTGGGACAACTTGTAGGGCTGAGGTGGGAGGATCACTTGAGTCCAAGAGTTCAAGACCACCCTGGACAACACCAAGACCCCATCTTAAACATAAATAAAAAGTAGATATAGAGGGACTGGCAAGATAGCTCAGCAAACTAAGGTGCCTACTTAGGCAAGTGCAGGGACCACGGTTCCATCCCTGGCACCACATGCTGCTCCAGCCCTGCCCCCAGAGCGGGCTGTGCAGGCCAGAGTCTGGGCATGGTGGCGCACACCTGTAATCCCAGTGCTGGGGAGGCTGAAAGCAGGAGGATCACCATGAGTACCAACTGTGTAGTGAGACCCTGTAAGAACAAATACATTTTTTTAAAAAGTAGGCATAGAAAAAGACAACAACTGGTTGGCCAGATAGCTCAGCAGGCTAAAAGCACCCACTTAGGCAAATGCAGGGACTAGGGTTCAATCCAAGGTGTATGTGCTGGCCTTGCCCCCAGGGCTCACTAAAATGGAGATTGAGACTGGGCGTGGTGGTATGTGCCTAAGCAGGTACTTTAGTCCGCTGAGCTATCTCGAGCTTCCAAGTGCATTTGGGAAGCTGAAAAGAGAAGGATCTCTAGGAGTCCAGTCTGTAGAAAGACCCTGTAGACCCTGTACTAAATACATAAAATAATTTTTAAAAAGACAACAATAAGGTAGGTCCCACCATAACTAGTGGTGACTCTTGTTTAATAAAAAATAGATTGTAGTTATACCTAAACCCCCCTACATTGAAGATACAAATGGTAGAATGATCATTTGTTCTAAGCACCGACTCTTTAGATTTCCCATCAGCCTGACCATGGAGAGGCAAGACGAGGCAAGACACGCTGCTTCAGCCCGTCCTGGTGCTGCCCTTCACGTGCGCTGTTGCTTATGTTTTGAGTAGTGTGTGTGGTACGTGCAGTGTGCAGTCACCTAGGGGGACGCGTACTTATACATAGCACACCTCAGTTCTTTTTTAAATACCCTTTCCCTCTCATGCCCCCGTGTTGTGTTGCTTGGGTCAGTTAATTGATGTAAGCTTCTGCCTCTTCACTCGTGAACTAGGATGGCCAGCACTGCGGGTCACAGTGACAGTGAACAAGCTTGTCTGCACACTGTGTGAAAGTTGGTTGCTGCTGCTCTTCCTCCTTCTACAGGGCCTCGTTTTCTTTGCCATAAAGTACTGCCTTCTGAGGGCTCATCTCCTTTCTTTCTATTTCTTCCTCAGGGAAGACTGCCTTATCTGCTGAGCGGGGTCTGTAATTTGCTCACAGGTTGGGGAGAAGCCCTACAGGAGCCTTGTGTTGAAGGTGAAGCCTGGAAGTTGATGAAGAACCATGCGTCGGTCGGCCGAGTCTGTCCTTGCAGACCTCAGCCAAGTCCAGGAGCCCGAGTGAGCTGCCCAGCTGGATGGCCTGGGGTCTGGCTTTGCACAGCTTTTACCTGGTCACCATTGCAACCACAGCAACAGACAGGCTTGTCTCCCTGGAGCCCTGCCGCACCTCCCTCTCTGGCCAGGGTCCTCCCTCCTATGGTGTGCGCATGGCTCAGGGCCATGCAAACATCCTTCTCTTCAGGGCGCTTCCCATTTCTGCCCACCATCTGTATTGCTGAGTGCTTAATACTTTCTTTAAAAGATTTCAACCAAATCTGCTTTGGGTTGGTTTTGTTTCCTAAGCAGTAATACCTGTGAAAACAATATAATGTTCTACTTGTGTTTATTGGTATTGCTATTTAAGTATGTCGTTACTAAAATAACGTTCTTCTCCGTACCTTGTGAGGTGGCTGGGAGCACCCTCTCCACCCTCGAGGAACACTGGCCCCGGGCTCAGTTCTTTTGTGGGCTCTGTGGGACCCAGTGACCCATGCTGTGCAGCGGCAGCTGGAAGTGAGGGTCCAGCCTCGTCCTTCCCATCTCCTGTCATCCCACCCAGCACAGGTGGCCTTGAGCCTTTCTTCCCTGCCTGGCTTCCTCTGCCTGCTGAGTTGGGCAGACACCAGGTGGCGGTGGGCTCGCTCCCAGCATGGCGAGCGGCCATCTCTGCAGCCCGGGCAGGCCTGAGTGCCCTTCTTCTCGGCAGTCTGGCCACCGCAGAGTGCTCTCCCCAGTGCACTTGGCCCTTTCTCTGGATGCCCTGTGTGGCCAGCGGCACGCGAAGCTCTGTCAGAACCTGGCTTTGGCTCAGGCCCCTCCGGGCAGTGCTGCCTCTGAGTGGTCTCAGTACAGGGCCACTGTGGCCCTGGAGCTGTGGTGGCTACCGGCCGTATGCCAGCTTCTGCCCCAGGCTTACCTTTTTCCTCCCTCAAGCAGAAAGAAAGGGAAGGAAGGTGGGAGAGGAGGAAGGAAGGAGGCAGGCAGCAGCGAACCAGACTGGATGTGACAGCCCAGAGTGAAGGAAGGGGCTGAGGCGGAAAGTACCCTGATGAGGGGGCACAAGGCAGGGCTGTCAGGCAGCTGGCCAGAGGCCTGTGGGAGCCAGCGGGGGCCTTCCCTGCAGTTGCTAAAGTGACCAGGTTTGTGTTTTTAAGCTTGCTTGTGCCCTCTCCTGCAGCTCTGGTCACGCTTCCAGGACCGCCTCTGTGCCCTCTGGAGGCGGTTTGCATTTTCCCTGTCCCCTCGCCCAGCTGTCATCAGGAGTTACACACCCGCCTTCAGCTCCTCAGGACCAGGAGCCACTCCCAGGCTGGCTATGGGTGGGCTGCTTATTCATCCACGGCCCGCCACATCTCAGCCTCCTGAAGCGGGGACTGCTACGGCTGGGTACTGAGGATTTCCTCATTGATTCAAGTGATCGGGGGACCAGACCCAGAAACACCACCTCCTTCCAGAAAGTGTGGAGCCAAGTTTGCTTTAACAAAGGGCAGTTACTAGAAGGTTAAGAAAACCAAAATAGAGGATTTAAAGAATATGGTGGGGAGGGAGGGGGTACTGCTGGCCCAAATGTCACACTCTGAAGGGGAAGTGGAGTGTGGGAAGGGCTGTACTGAGGAACAGCACTCCACATACTTTTTTTAAAGGATGAGGGACATTACAGGTTTCTGGATCAGGGTGGCGATTAGCTGGCACACACCTGTAATCCTAATTACACCAGAGGCTGAGGCGGGTGAGTCGAGAGATGCTGTCTCAAAATAAAACGTAAAGGGGCAGGTGAGGTAGCCCATCTGGTGGAGCATTTTTTGCCTAGTGTGTGCAGCCCTGGGATAGAGGATGGAAAGGACAGGAGCGTGGGATGGGAACAACAGAGAATTTGTCCAGGAGTGGACTCAGGAGGGGTGAGAGCTTGGGGTGTGGAGGGAGATCTGGGGTGGCTGCTGTGTGGGGAGAAGAGGGTGGAGCTGCGGGAGGGTGTGGGGTCTTTTCCTAGCCAAGGTCAGGTGCCTTTGTTGGACTGGATCCATGCAGTGAGGTGAAGCAACCCCTGCAGCAGGAGAGGAAGCAGGAGATGGTCGTGGCCAAGGCGGGGGCCAGCTGTTTGGAAGAGCAGGAGCAGACCAACAGAGCCGGGGCCTAGGGGTACAGAAGGCATGAGGGGAGCGAGGCCTGGAGGT
>NW_004524610.1:8435031-8462178 GCF_000260255.1 Octodon degus
TCAGGACGCACTGGCAAGATGGAAGGCAGAGGGGTGAGGGGACTTCATGACGTGAAGTCTCTTCCCAGAATCCAAGGTCTGTTAGGTTCTGGAAACTCACAACTGGGAAAACCCCATTAGCCAGAAAGAACTATTCTAAGAATTAGAGTAAACTTAAAGCAACTGTCATTCAGAAAAGAAAATGTAATCATATCCTCTTGCAATTAAATAGTATAAATAACAAACCAAGCCTAGAGGCTTGAGCCCAGGAGAGCTGGCAGGAGGGCCAGCTGCTGCTTCCATTGGGAGCCTTCGCAAAGTAAGCAGATTGAATCTAAATGAACATTTATTGTCTCCTGTGGAGGAGGTCCTTTTAATCCTTCATTCCTTCCATAGAGTGAAGGCCCTTTCTTTCTGAGACAGTGGGAGACCCTTGTGAGAGGACCAGGGAGTGCTCTGTGGGACATTCTCTTTAATGAGGAGGTCAAGGCCCAGAATGCAGTATCTAGAGAGAAAAGAGTGAACCTGCTCCTCAGGGTGCCCCGCTGCAGAACTTACCTTTGAAGTTTCCCATCTCATTTTACTTGAGGCAAGGAAAATTGTGTGGACAGGGAAGCTCTGTTTCTATGAAAACAGCCACCACCTGAGGCACGAGGAGAGCCATGATGGCTGCCCAGCACGTCCCGTGTGAGAGCTCAGGGTCCTGGGGATGGAGTTACATGCCAGCCAGGGAAGTGTGGGACCAGGACAGGCACTGAGGAGCACTGCTGCCTGGCCACCAGGACAGCTTGCTGAGGTACACTCAGCCTCAGCAGTAGAGCTTGAAGCCAAGCAAGGAAGCGACCCACGCTTATGTGAGACAGGCAGACGGCAACGGTGCTGTGCTCCTTGGAGTTCAGCATTTTTAAAAAGGCCATCAGCGTGAACTGACTGGGCCTTCCTTTCCGTGGGGCATTCGTGCACCGTGTTCAGCCTCCCAGAGCCTCAGCTCCTGTATCTGTCTGCTGGGCACAGACACCCTTCCCTCAGAACGTCGCTGTGCAGTGTGAGGACCTGGTGGCCAGAGGCACGGTGTCCTCGGTAGCACTGACTCAGACATGTTGCTCTGTCATGCGAGGTGTTTGTGGCGCTGGGCCTTTCTTGTGTGACAGTTGGAGAACACCTCCTCCTGCCTACAGACCCCTGCTGCGGTCAGTAGAAGTGCAGTGCGAAGGGCAGCCTTGGCCGCTGGACTTGCCCCGGTTCCCGAGCAGCTCACGTGTGTGGACGCCGTCCATGCCCGAGTGGCAGGGGCCGTGTCAGATTGCAGCAGCGGCAGCAGCAGCAGCAGCACACCCAGCCCAAGTTGCTCTGCCCCTAGAACAATCCCACAAGGCTGAGCAATCCTCCCAGCACGCTTGGGAAGGCTCCCCCAGGGATGGTGGAGAGGAGAAGGGTGTCGCTCCTGTGGGCTTGCCTCTGTCAGGGCCACCTGGACTCATCGGAGAAGCGGTAATGACGGTGAACCTCAAAGGAGAGTGGGTGTCGGACATAGACGCATCTCAGGGCTCCGGGCTTTGCTCCCTCTGGCTCACGGGAACCTGTTTGTGTTTACTGCTTTGGAATCTTGTCTGCTGTCACTATACAGATAATGTCTCCTTTTTCAAAAGTTAGGATGACACATACTTGGCTTTGACTGTACTCCAAAATACATTTAATATGCATCAGATTTTTAAGTATAGAAAAGACAGTTGGAATTGTGTACTTACCCAGCCTATTGGGCTGGTGATTTATTTCACATTTTCTCAGTTCGCGCTAGGGACTTCAGAGGACAGAAGTGAGGCTATCCGTGCACAGGATGGCCCAGTGTGAGACAGCGTTAGTTTTATGGAGCTGAACCATGTGCACTGTTTCTGTGACAGCATCATCACAGTTCTGGGAACGCATCCTGCAATGCAGTGCGTTGTGCACATTGAAATGACACTCGTACAGTGAACGCATCACGTTTATGACAGGACAGACTTGGAAACACCTCAAATGTTTAATTATAGAGGGTGATAACATAAACTACGGTAAGTGTATGTGGCAAAGTACCGTGTGACTGGGATGGAAGGAACGAGGAAGCTGTCCACTTACTGGTGTGGAAAGACATCAAATACATTATTAAGTGAAAAAAAATGATATAGAGAACACAGAAATGAAGAGGGGAAGACGAAAAGGGTACCTACCCGTGCTTACGTCTGTGTACATACTGCTGCATACCCAGGAAACAAAGTGATCACCTTTATTTGGGAGGTGGGTCAGGATATGAGAAGAAAACGATGTTTTATTTGTTTTGCTTTTGGTTTTTTTGAGACAGGTTCTCACTATATAGTTTAGGCTGACCTCAGACTCAAGTCCTTCCCCTCGTGTCAATCTGCCAAGCACTGGGACTATGGGCATGCACATTATGCCCTGCGTGGAAGTGGCTTTTCAAATAATCTTGATAATGGCATATACCTATAACTCCAGGAGGCTGAGGCAGCAGGGGCCTTTGAGTTTAAGGCCAGCTTGAGCCACGTAGTGAATTCAAGACCAGCCTGCATGACATAGCGAGACTCAAAAATGAATGCTGAGGGCCGGGGAGATGGCTCAGTAGAATAAGCGCTTCCCTGTCAAGCCCAATGGCCTGAGTTCAATCCCCGGTTCCGCAAAAAAAAAAAAAAAAGAATGTTGATGCTTGTTGTATAAATATACTGTTATTCCAAAAGTTAATTTAAAGATGTGTATGATAGAGAATACTGTATCTTTTAACCCAATGTTTTCTTAAGCATTTTGATCAGTTTCCCATATTACCTTTTAGAGTCCATTGTATTTGTCCAAAGCAATACCAGTAGGATGCATTCAGAATAAAGCAGGCTGTTGGTTGTTGGTTGTTGGTTTTAAGGAATTGATTCTTGTGCTTGTGATACATGGTGAAACCCACGTTTTCAGGATGGTCCAGAAGGGTGGACATGTCACCACTGTTGCAGAGTCAAGTCTGAGGGATGTTGAAAGCCCAGGTCCCCCTGTTGGAGGACCCAGGTCTTTTCTCCTAAGGCCCTCTTCACCCTCCTGGGAAGAGGTCTACACACTGTTGCAGGGTGATCTTTGCTGAAGTCTGGCAATCAGAGTGTCAGCCACGTGTAGGAAGTCACCCTCAGGGCAGTGGGAGGCCGCTGTGGGACAGAACCGGATACAGGGCCTCGTTAAATGGAAACTTCCGCATCTGAGCCCCACACAATCAACACATATATCCACACCCATAATATTGTAGTAGAAATTAGCATGCCAGCGCAGATACATTTGGTGACAACTTCCTTCCATTTGAAGGAGAACTCTGAAAAGAAATATACCTTTAAAATATATGAAATTTATAATTCTGAACTATGGGAGGGTACATAATTACTAGGAAAAAAACAACCACTTAGAAACAAATTTGATAGTGATTAATGTTTATGTTACAAAAAGATTCCATTATATTGAAAAGAAAAATACTGATGTTGCAAAGCACAGAGCCCATTCACAAAAGAATGTTCAACCTGAGACGGAAAATGAGTCAGGTAAAACTAAATAGAGCAAACTTGTTTTACCCAAAAGGTAAGCAAGGCTGTTAGGAAACACCTACAGTATGAGTAATGGCCTTTCAAAACTTGTAAGATCAGTCACCAATATAAAATCATGTCCTTTGGCCCATTAATCCCCTTTCTGGGAATAATCTTCCTTCGATCTTAGCCAGAAGGACTAGAAATGATTGGGAACAAATCTTGAGAAAATAACTCAAAGGACGGTAAAAGGTGTAGCCTGTGGAAATTCAATACAGCATTATTCGTAGAAGGAAAGTCTCTTGCAGATGCAGATGTGAGCTTCTGCGGCTTGCTGGAATCCAGAAAGTTAGAGCAGTTAACGATGCATGTGTGCTGACGGTGCTATCTCTGTGTGTGATGATGCGTGTAACGGGTGGCCTTGCCCCAAGGACGAGGAGGACCATGCGGAAAGTGTGTAGCCCGTGGACAGCTGGGGGTATGCAAACCTAGCACAGTGTGGTCCTTTTCAATGTCAGGATTGTGGGTGACACTTCTGTTTTTGTTTGTTCCCATTAGTATTGTTATGACCATTTGACATAATTATAAGTTCTCCATAATTACTGATAAATCAGCACTGTCTCATGGAGCAGCCATCACGAGGCATGAATCATTTTGTGGTCCGACACGTGGTGCTTTCCTGTTCTGAGGTGTAGGACACACAGCATCTAAGCCTGAGAGGTGGTGGCTGTCTCACTCCAGGGACACTGCAAGCAGGAACTCAGAGCTCCAGTCTTTGCTCAGGAAGGTGCCACCTGCCCATTGGTGACACCTGGAAATCGGACTTCCTGTCCCAAATGTGCATGAGATCAGCAGCCAGAAGGAGGAATGAGATGGGGGAGTGGGGGAGGGAGGAGAGGGGACATAAACAGGTTGAGGTGCATTCTGTGCAGAGCCCGCTCCCCTGGGAAATGCCATCACTGTGCCCTGCAGAGTGGGCCAAGAACAGTAGAGACTGAAAACGGAAGCAGAGAGGGAATTGGCTACAAAGTGCACTGCTCTGCCAGTAAGATTAGGTCTTTCGCGAGGATTATGATCGTAACTAATATTAGTCCCAGCACTTTCTAATGACCAGAGATGCGCTGAGCTTGGTGTAGCCGATAATCTCAGCACTCGGGAGGCTGAGGCAGGATGATCACAGTGAGCTCAGTGCCACCCAAGCTACGGAGTGAGCTCAGGGACATCCTGCACTGTGTGAGACACTGTCTCAATAATAGTAGTAATTAGAAATATTTATTAAAATCATTACATAATAGAGCTTTGACTCACCTAAGGACCACTGGATTATGGTTTGTATTTTTTCCTGGATAAAGTTCCAGATCAACATTTTTCTTCCATGAGTACAAGGAGTCATTCAGTGCAAGACGACTCAATGAACAAGAAAGACTTAGTGTATGTATTCTGTTGTGATTTTCAGTTCTGTCTCCCATTTTTGATGTGTTCCTCAGGTCAGAGGACAGTTTAACAGTCTCTCAGAGCCTGCAGCTGTTTGCTTTCATGGGTTGGCTCTTACTTTCCAGTCTTGGAAGTCTCTCATAAAGATAGCCTTGTGTGGGGGGAATTTCCCAGTTAGCAAAGTGAATTTGCCAAAAAGGAAGAAGATGGTGGGTACTTCCAGTCCCTGCTAGTCCCTCTCTGACCTGATGTTAACCCACATCGCAAATGTGTTTTCCAGGGTAGATCACCTGTACACGTTCTTCGTCCAGTGGTCTCCCGACGTCTATGGGAAAGACGCCAAAGAGCAAGGCTTCGTGGTCGTAGAAAAGGAAGAGCTGGATATGATTGACAACTTCTTCAGTGAGCCTGCGACCAAGAGCTGGGAGGTGAGAGCGTGCAGGGGACATGGCCTCCCTGGTTCAGAAAAGGAAGGGTGCAGTCAGAGATGGTGTGCTGCTCGGACGCAGGTGCTGGGCTGGAAGTAAGGTAGAGCTACAGGACTGGGCCAGCTGTGGGGCTCAGCAGCCACATCCTCTCTGCCACGCTGCTCTCTGTGCTCAGGGAACTCGGACAGCTCTCGGGGATCCTCGGTTGAACATGACTCTTTCAATCCTGTGACATTTATACCACAAAACCTTCCTTTTGTATTTTTTATATCACTTCAACTGTATTATAAAACTTGCTTACCCTGTGTCCTGTGCAAAACTGCGTGGAGAGGGCTGGGGATTTAGCTCGGCAGCATAGCACCTGCCTGGCCGTTGTGAGGTCCTGAGTTCAATTCCTAGTACCAGAAATAGATGATGAGCTGGTGTGGCTGGCAGGCTGCACACTTAGACATGTGTCAGGTACCTCCTGGGGCCAGCCCAGGGCAGGGAGATGGTCGAGACGGGCTCTGCACAGTGTGCATGCAGGCCAGGGAGGTGGGAGGTAAACCAGGGAGAAGAACAGCAGCTCTTCCTCCTCCTCAGCACTGTGCCTATCCTCCTCCTCCTCCTCCTCCTCCTGGATCTCTCCAGTTTCGTTTCCTTGCTTCCCTCTGTAGAGAGCCCTTCCCGGTCCTTGTCTTGATCTAGGGCCAGGGATGTAGATCAGCAGTATAGTGCCTGCCTGTCAAGTGGAAGGTCGCAAGTTCAGTTCCCAGCCTAAAAGAAAAAAGAAAGAAGAGAGGGGAAAGGAAAGGGAGGGGCGGGAACAGGAGGGAACAAATATGTGTAATCCCATGGGGAAGTTGTTAGAATCCCATCAGGGTAATTCCATTCTACCACTTCTAGCACAACCTACTACAAGAATAAAGACACTGAGGCACATGTGTAGTTGTGGGGAGCCAGGGGCCCCAACTCTAGCCACAGTGATGGAACAAGGGCTGAGCCTGGATTTTGTTCATTCATGAGGAAAGGAGAGGCTTGAGGACGAGTGGCTGTGCCGGTCTCTGGAGCAGGTATGTGCCGTGAGCTGGGCTAGGTAGGAGGCCTGAAGTCCCCGGAGCAATGTGCAGAGAAGGACGCGCAGAAGCTGGAGTCTGCGCTCACAACTGAGACGATGTCTAATGTTTGGGGGCCCGTGCTTCAGCTCTGACATGTAATCTCTCAGGCCCCAGGCATTCATAGACTCTGAGGCCTCTGTCCCAGCAGACATTGTGGAGCACTGGCTCTTCACCCCGCCTCACCCCGGCTCACAGGGGAACAGCAGGTGGGGGTTCCTGGGAAACATACCTGCTACCTTCAGAGACCACCACCAGCTCCTCGGCTGGAGCAGTAAGCATTGCTTAAAGCCATTGAAGGGATAAGAAAAGTCCTAGTCAGCTCTGCACAGGTCAGTGCACAGACACAGGGCCAGGCTCCGCCAAAATAGAGACAGATGCTCCTTCAAGGAGAGGCACCCTCGTGGCCCTCCACTCCTTCCTCTTCTGCTCCTCTCTGGCCCTCTGAGGGTTACCTCTTTCCTAGCTTGGACAGACGGTGAGCGAGTACGCAGCCCTCCCAGGACACCTGAGTGCCTCAGCCTCCCTTCACCTGTGGGACGTGCTCCCCTGTCTTGGCTGCCCTGCTGTGTCTCCGCACACTGTCTCTGCTCCCAGGAGGCCAGACATGGCCTGCACTCATGAACCATTGCAGAGAACTGAAACCCCGGGCAGGGCGGGGCGGGGCAAGCAAACTTCTGCTGTCCTGGCACCTCCTTGGGCGAGGGGGATCATCTGAGCTTGTGAATTGAGAAGCAGCGTGGGCAACAAAGGGAGACCCTGTCTCAGAATCAACAACAGCAAAAAGGTACCATCCAGGGAGAATGATGCTATAAAACCTGATTTCTGAATCCACCTCGGTCCTCAGCAATGACTACAAATCTTCCACCTATCTCTAGTCACCTCCCATTTGTAACCTTGTGCCCTTCTCTGAAACCCTGAGCACCCTTTATGGTCTATGGATGCGTAGAGTGGCCCTTTCCTCCATTTTGACAAAGAAGAGGCTAGTGGACGCAATTTCCTCACTTTCTTTTATTCCCCTGGGATGCTACTCTTCCTTTTGGGCGGGGCTAGAACATCCTTCCTCACCCAGAGCCAACTTCTGTTTTGGCCATGAGGACTTTCCACGTGCCGTTGCTTTCTTCTGTGTCTTTCATACTGCCTGCTTGCTGCCTCCCATTCTCAGCTGCCCTTTTTTCTTTCACTGTCCACCAGTGGCAGTCACCTCTGGTGCCACACACACCACCCCCAGCATCACCAAAGAACTGATTGCCATCTTTGTCCCTGAACTGCCATGGTCTTGGTTCCTCCAGATGCTGGTCTCCAGCTCCTTGGAGCCCTGAGGGCCGAGGTGGTGTGACATTGGTCTTCCAGGCTAGGGACACAGAAATATCAAGTCCTGTCCCCACCTGAAGAGTCTCTTAGGAGGTCTGACACAGGAGCAAAGCCAGAGGAAGTCCATGTCCTTCCTGAGCCCCACAGCTCACTCCAGCCCCAGGGAGCCAGAGCCCCGCTCTGCATGCCTGCCCTCTGGCCTCACCGATGCCCCAGCTGGCAAATGTATGGTCACAGGACACCTGGCTGGATACACCTCTGTGTGTCACCAGGCAGGGTCCTTGGAAGTTATTAAAGCTGAGATAAGGAGCCCAGCCCAGGTCCCTGACTTTGTTCCCCCCCCCCCCGACAAAAAAACTTTCCAGATGTCAGCAAGTGGCGTAAGGCTATTTACTAGACAGAAAGGTAAGCGTTGCCCTCACAGAAATGTGTGGGCTAGAGAGAGAGGGCTTGTGATCTGAAGCCATAGTTGTGGGGTCCCAGGGTGTTCCCAGGAGGCGCAGCCAGGCTGTGTGTTCTACCGTCTGTCTGTGTCAGGGTGCAGTGTGCTTCTCACCCAGCGCTGTCACTGAGCTGCCACCAGCCGTCTTACAGCCTGGCTACTGTGGCAATGCGGTAGTGACACAGGGAAAGAAACTCTCAGCCTGCCGGATGCCCAGTATGAGTTTGTGTTCTCTAAAATTGAAAAATGAATTCTAGGAACAGCAGAGTTTAAGAGCAGGACATATGTATTGTATTGTGAAAAGACAGCATCTGAGAGAGCAACAGAAGGGACCTTGCCTTTTCTAGGGAATGTATAGCGCAAAACCACGAGATCAGGCAGTCCTAGGTGGGAAACTTGGGAAATGGCAGGTGGGCATGAGGCGGGACAGGCTGGTCAGCCACCAAGATTAGCAGTCACGTAGCAGACTCAGGCCAGGGCCTTCCTGTGGGGTTGAGTCAGGGGCTCTTCCGGCTTCCTCAGGTGATCAGTACCAGTTAGGACTGTGAGCCCCTGACCTTTATCCTTGGGGATCCCATATGGGGATGCACTGCTTTCATTTTTGTCTTGCGTTCTGGCCCCCAGCAGAGCTCCACCTCCCCCACAGGTGCATGCACGGTCTTCGGCACTGGCTCCTTCGAGGCCAGTGCTGTTTGACCGCCTATAATAGTTCTGTCTAATTTAGCTCTCTATAACACTAGCACCACATTCGTTGGAGTCCCCACACCTGCAAGGCCACTGAGATCTCAAAAATTCACAGGAAGATCTTGAAAATGGACCCAGAGGCGCTCTGCCTCCTTGCTGGCCCACACCATCTGCTCTGCAGACAGATGGACAGGTGTTGCTCGGTACCCAGTAAGACAGGTTTGAAGGGCAAGCCTCGGTTTGCCACAGCGCAGGGAGGGTGACCCCTCGGATACCAAAGGTAAAGGTAAAGGTTAGGGTAAAGCAGGGTCTTGTCCTTTCAGTCCCTGGCTCCTCAGGGAGCCCAGCTGTGGTGACGTTCTAGCTGCGGGGGAGGGGGGCTGCCCAGGTAACCGCTCTACCTTTGAGATTCAAACCGAGGCAGGAGATGAAACCCTCAAAATGGAGATTTACCAGAAGGTGCTGGAAGGAAACTGAAAAGGCAGGGCGGGAAGCTGCATTAGCCCAAGGGCAACTGGGAAGAAAAGTAGGAGGAAAAACAACTCAAACAATAGGGTTGAATTGTAGTGCTAGGAAACCACCGGTTTCAAAGGTGAAAGTGTCATTTTACAGTCTCCCACTCCGCCTGGCAGGAAGTCTGTTTGCTCTAAGTCCTAATTTGGGTGTGTTCCTGTGGAACTGTTGAAACCCCTCCTAAGGGAAACAGAAACCTAATCATGCAGGAAGTCTGATACTTAAAAACAGTTGCAGCCCAGAGTGGCCGCGGTGTGGAGGCGCAAGGAGCAGACCCGGTCCTCCCTGCAGAGGGAGCAGACCTCTTCCCACCATGAGAGGCCGGCGGCTGCCTGTGAACATGCAGATTTTCTACTGTGCCAGGCCTGACCAGGAGCCCTTCGTGAAGGTAGGGTGGCTGGCATGTGCCTGGGGACAGCCAGGTGCTGGCGATGTCACTCCCGGGGCTACCACAGGATGGTGCAGGTCACTTGATTCCTTGCAGAGGTGCTGGCTGTGGTGCCCCTCCGTAAGCATCCGGAATCCACATTTGAGGTCTTTCATTCCACAGCCTTATTGTGCCATTCGTGAAGTGGGGAGTTCACCCAAAACACGGGGCTTTGTCCAGTGCACTTAAAGCATGGCTTTTGTGATACTTTGAAAATATTTTCTCTAAATTCTCCAGAAGATGGTACAATTTATCAGCTTATTTTCCTGCCAGAAATCTGTCTCAGATAACAGCAGGCACTCTGTACCCGTCATTGTGCGGTTGGAAATTGAGTAATACTTTCTCCGACAACTTTCACTAGGTGTAACATCTGCTTTTGCTCTGTAACACCAAAGCCATTGTTGTTGGTTCCTGGCTGTTTTGGTGGTCTGTTGTCTAGTGGAATTTAACTTTAAATAATTTAGTGGTTTATCTAGCATATAAGAAGGGAAAATAGATTTTAAGGTGAGGACGACTTTGGTAGTTCATAAATAGAGCTTCAATTAAATAATAAATGTGTACAACATGTTTTTTCAGTTTAGAAGGGAAGAATACTTTAGTTCATTTTGAGCTGTCCATAAAGACTCGTAACCTCGCTGTGATTTAGAGTGGATCTTCAGGCCTCTCCCGTTCCTGGCAGCTGTTATCATGTATTATTTCTATCAGACATGGTTGCTAAGTGCACAGCCTTGAGGGAAAACAGCAACCTTGATTACAAGCTTTCCTTATTGTTTCAAACTCCATATTTATAGAAGACTTACCCCCTGAGTGCTTTCTAATTATTTCCTTGAATTTAGAAAGAGGCTAACGAGGAATCATTGCAATAAGTATAAATTTGCAAGAGTATAAATTACCTGCAGGTGGTAAGCAGCTCTCCCTGAGGATGGAGTGGTCAGCTGCAGTAAGAGCAGGAAAGTGCTTGGCTTTCTTTAATTCATGTGTGTGGAAGGCCCGCTGTGGAGCCCTCGCTCGGTTCTGCACCTGTTCTAGAATGGGGACGTCAGCCCCTTCCCCAGAGCTCCTCTTGGAACTGATGAAAGTGGGCGAGGTTGCGCTCAGCGGTTGAGGACCAGTGAGTGACCCTGTCCTGGGCTGGTTTGTGCTACACTTAGATCATCACCGTGGAGGAGGCCAAGCGCAGGAAGAGCGCGTGCAGCGACTTCGAGGACGAGGAGGAGGCAGAGGGGCTGCCCGTGCTGCAGCCGCACAGCGCGCTCCTGGAGAATGTGCACGTGGAGCAGGTGACTCCCAGGGCTTGGGCTGACGCCTCCAGGCTAGAGCTGCGTTTGCCCCTGCAAGAGGACGTGGCAGCCTGCAAAGGCCTGTCCTGTCCCGTGCGTTGGAGGAACCCTGCTCTACCTTTTGAGGACCTGAGCCACCCAGCTGTGTCCCATGGTGATGGGTGGGCTGGCTCCAGGGTGGGAGTGGCTCAGATGGAGGAAAATCAGGGCAGCAAGCACGCTTCCTTGCTCTGTAAGAGGGAAGCATCTGCCTTTAGGAGGGATTTTCCTTGTTCTGTGTGCTTTGTACTCTGTGAACATCACTCAGTGATGTGAACTGTAATGAGTGCACTCACAGCTGACCCTGGTAGGGAATCGCTTACGGCTTCTGTCATCAGGTAGTTTAGTAACCTGAACTTCAGAGACCTTAAGGAATGCTCAGCTCAGCTTCCTCAGTTTACAGATAAGCCAGGAAAGCCCACAGCTGTGGCCAAGTTAGCTGCCCCTGCAGGGCTCACTCAGCACGAGACCCAGCCCTTCGTGGCCTCCTCTGAGAGCTTTGCATCGCCAGCATTGCAGCAGCTAGCAGTGATGCAGGTGAAGAACGTCTTGGGGGTGCTCAGGACAGGCTCCCTCTGCCTGCAGCAGGAAGTGTGCACGTTTTCTTGCCTCCCCTCGGAGGGAAGCTGCAGTTCCTGAACAGCTCTGGGTCTGTGTAGGTATTTTTTTACAGTATAGGTCACGTTGGCCTTGAACTTAGTGATCTTCCTGCCCCATCCTCCCAGGTCCTGGGATTACTGACACGTGCCATCATGCCTGGCATAAGCATGAACAAAGGACAATTTTAAAAAGCAGGCACCACTGTTTAGTAAACGTTGGGTTGAAGTATGAAGTAAGGCTTCCCAGGCCCTACTTGTTCGTCTGGCATGATGTGTGTGTGTTCAAGTGTGCATTTTAGTCGGCGATGGGCCCATGTGTGTCATTGCCGAAAGGCATGCAGTCAGACGGTGAATCACATTCCTTCTCTTTATGGGGGCAAGTGTTGGCCTGGCAGAGGGAGCTGAGTGCACGTGAATTTGTGCTTATGAGTGTGAGCTACGGACACTTGTTCTGTACTGCAAGTTTGTGTGATCTGTGCCAGAGTTGTCTGGTGACCTCTGCACCCTTGGCCCTGCAGCTGGCCCGGCGCCTCCCTGCGCGGGTGCAAGGCTACCCGTGGAGGCTGGCCTACAGCACACTGGAGCACGGAACCAGCCTGAAGACGCTCTACCGGAAGTCGGCGTCGCTGGACAGTCCTGTGCTGCTGGTCATCAAAGACATGGATAACCAGGTGCGGCCCACACCCGGGTGGGGTGGTTGCCTGATGGTCACCTTGCCCCTCCACCGGATAGAGCCCTGCGTCCAGTACCCTCGCCTCACTCAGATGGGTTTTGCTAGTTCACTTTGTTGAAGTAAATCACCCGTGTATTTTGGGGGTGAAAAGAAACTGGAACAGATGCCCAGACATGGTCACGTTCTAACGAGTTTTCTGTCCCTACGCCAGTCATGGATTAGAAAACTGTAATTGTATTCAACAACCTAAAGCTGGAAAACTTGGGGTAAAGCAAGGCTGGGTGTTGAGATAGTTGTAGAGTAAATTCAGGGGCTGTTCCAGGGCTCTTGCTCAGTGGCTAGGACAGAGGCCACAGGTCCTGCCTGCTGTGGCCAAGCCAAGCACCAGGAAAGGGGATCGAGCTCAGTGGCAGGGCGCGTGCCTTACACACACATGGCCCTAGGTTCAGTCCCCAGCACCGCAGAAAGAACAAGTTTTGTTACAACACGTGCGTTTTCAATATTACTTAGAGATTTAATGAAATGTTGGAGAAGCTGGTTGCTGCCTCTGATGCCACCAGGCCAGACACAGGTCCACACCCACAGCTAGTGTTGGCCCTTTGCTTCTTCCCAGAGCTGGCAGGCTTGGGGAGCAACGTCATCCGCCTTGAACGAGCCCAGTTTCACCACCCAGGAAAGCTCCAGCAGCCAAAGGGTGCCATATGCCAGGAAGTGGGGTTCTGTGAGCCACGGCCCTGGCCATCTTGGTGCCGGGTGAGGACACCTGGACTCCAGCTCTGTTCCCCTCCCCTGCTGTCCAAAGAGAGAGACATGATTGGTTAGAAGCGCGATAGAACAAAACCTGTAAATTTATTTAAAAGTGGGTGGTCATGTTCAGGTTTCACAAAAAAATCATGCAGAGAGGCAGCACTGAGGAGCTCTGCAGAATCAGCCCCAAGTGAAAACCGTAACTGGCAGGAATCAGAGCAGCAGTCCCTGCGAGTCTCTGGAAATTGTCCTAAGGGCATACAGCAAGAGAAAAAATATTTATTCAGGAAAATGTAATAAATCTCATTAATAAGTGAGATTCTTTGGCACCAAGGACAGACCCTGTCCCTGCTTTGAACATCTCCCAGCTGAAGGCTCCAGTCTGAGAACAGGCAGCAAAAAGTGGGGGCCCAGCCTCAGTGCTACTCTATGCAGGTCCCCTTCACCTCTTTCTCCACCAGAAGCTCTGAGGTTTTTTCTGAAGAGCTCCCACTTTCTAGTAATCTTGACTAAAGGAGGTAGAATGATACCTCAGCACTGGGTCACGTCAGAGCCCTTCAGGAAGCCTTTCATGGGGAGATTAGACTTGAAAGCAAGTGACAGCCCGCTTTTCTTTTGGCAGATTTTCGGAGCCTATGCAACTCACCCCTTCAAGTTCAGTGACCACTATTATGGCACAGGAGAGACTTTTCTCTACACATTTAGCCCAAATTTCAAGGTACAGTGGATGCCTCAGAGGACGAATATTTAACTTCTCAATGTCACATTGCCAGCTAGGGGTGGGGTGACAGCAGCTCCCAGGGACCCCATGGGGGGATTCTGTAAACTTAGGGCCCCAGGCCGGGGAGGGAGGCACTCATCTGAGCTCAGCTCAGCAGGTGTGCAGCCAGGAGGTCTTTCCCACATCGTAGCTAGTGGGAGATGTGGTGTGTTAGCAAAATGCCTTCTGGCCAGGTGTGGTGGTGCATGCCTGTAATCCCAGCACATGGGAGGCTGAGGCAAGTGGATTGTTGTGAGTTCGAGGCTAGCCTGGGTTACAGAGTGAGCTCAAGGCCAGCATGAATATATAGTGAGACCCTGTCTCAAAAAGACGAAATATTTTTTTTTTTTTAAAGATGTTCTGGCTGACCCCCCAGATTAAGCAGTTTGTTCTGTGTTGTGTTTCTTCCCTAGGTCTTCAAGTGGAGTGGAGAAAACTCGTATTTTATCAATGGAGACATAAGTTCTTTAGAACTTGGTGGTGGAGGGTAAGGTTTTTGTCACTGCCGCTGTCTTAGCACTTAAGCCGAGAGGGTCTTTTTTTTTAATACGTTTGTAAATCACGGAGATCCCTCGTTGAAAGCTGGTGTGCATGTGCACACCCTCATTCTTTTCTTTTGTTCCCTCTGTATCTAGCTCCCTTCCCATATGCAAAAGCTCCGTCTCCCTGTTTGCTATTTCTGTTTTTCTCCTGACGTCTCTCATTTTGCTCTCTATTCACACCGTGGGTTTCCCATGTAAGAAACCCATGCGTGTTTAAGCCTGTGTGTCTGGCTTACTTCATGTAACATTCTGATCTTAAAATGTGCCCATTTTCCTACAGAGGACTCAGACTTCATCACAAACCAGTGCTCCATTGCATGTGCACTCCGGAGCTTCCGTGTCCACTCATCTGCTGCTGGACCTTAGGCCGCTTCCAGGCTTAGCGGCCATGAGTTGTGCTGCCGTAACCATGGTGTGCATGCACTGCTGTAGCAGAATGTCCTCTGCTCCTTGAGGACAGAGTAGAGTAGACAGGGAATAGCTGGGCCCAGCAGAATTCCTTGTCCGCAGTTCTGGGGAATTTATACAGCTCAGCTTATTTAGGACTGTGGACTAACAACAGAGAGTAAGAATCAGAGATCATGCCTAAAAGAGACTACTGCCTTTGTGTTTTAGGAAAAATAGGTTATTTGAAGGAAAGGAAAAGAAAGAAATTCTCACCTTGGGCACACATTAGAGGTGTGCCTGTCTGTCCATTAAAGAGAGAAGACAGGAGGACGTTGTGTGGGAGCTCAGTGCAGTCACCTTTTTCGCTAACCTCTTTGCAGGGGACGATTTGGTCTATGGCTCGATGCTGATTTATACCATGGGCGAAGCAACTCCTGCAGCACTTTCAATAATGATATTCTTTCCAAAAAGGAAGACTTCATAGTTCAGGACCTAGAGGTATGGACATTCGAGTGAATTTCAGACTGCCTTAAACTATTCCATGAAAAAGACAGGGTTGGCACCATCCTCCTCAGCTGGCTGGAAGATGCAGAAGGCCCAGCCCCCGCCGCCTCATCCAGCCACGATGCTTTCTTTCTGCCGTCAGCTCTGAGCATGCTCACCTTGCAGAAAGACCCCGAAAGGTACGTGTGGAGGGCAGACGCTGGAGAGAGCCCTGCGACGTCCTGATCGGTGAAGAAGACTTGGCACTTCACCTCTTCCAGATCCATACGAGGAATCAGAGTGTTCATAGATGTATGAGTTGAATGCAATTTTTATTTTTGGTAACTGTGAAAAAAAATACTGTGGAAATATATACATGCCTTGTGTATTTATCAGCATACTTTTCATTACCAAAATGTACAGCTGTTGTTTGCCATGGTTAGTGTGACTTAGAACAATTGAAAGGAAATAGCACTTAAAAGGAATGTATGATTTTTTAAATGTTTTATTTATATCTAGTATATTGTCTAAAATGTGTTAGCAGGTTTTTTCCTTTTTACTGTGTCAAATCTTGAAATATACATGCTGTGCTACATTTGGGGAACAAGTTTGTTTGTTTTATATAGTTTTATATTGACTTTCTTTTTGCCCTGATTGTTTAGGGTGATAAATGTTAGTATTTCTGGACTTTCAAAAGCTCATGACCAAGGTTCATTGCTTGTTATGTAAGCCAGATTTTTTTTGTCCTTAAAAGGATACATTTTAAATTACTTACCTTGAGCAAGTAAGTGTAAAGCAGAAAAATGCCATTTCTTATCATCACTGAGTTCATATTTATAAAAATGACTACCTTTGTGAACTGAGATTTAGCGCAAGCCCTACTTCTGAAAAGAAAATGTTTTCCTTCCAAGAGCTTGCGTGCGTGCGTGCGTGCGTGCGGCGTGCGTGCGTGCGTGCGTGCTGGCAACACACTTTCCTTCCCAGTCTGCTGTGCGCAGCCCACTCCCAGCTGTTTACATTAATGAGCAGGCCTCCGTTTTAAAAGAGACCAAGTGTTTTAATTTCCACACGTCTAAAGTCAAAATGTACAATCGGACCAGTTGTCTTGGCTTCAAAATTCTTGTTTAAAAATAAATAAATAAATAAATGTATTCATATCAAAATTAGAATTTTAAAACAACTATTTTTTAGCTTTCAACTTTTTTACACCCTAACAAACCTTAACCAATATTATTGTCGGACTTATATGAAAACCAAAGATTACTAATGAAAAAAAAATTGAGTAACAGCCAAAGCTGAGAAGTGATTTGTCACAAATTATTTCCCCAGTGATCTTTGCAAGGAAAAATTAATAACAGGCAGTATTTATATGTCTTCATTTAAAAAAAAATCAGACTATTCCTTTATTCTTCTACTTGTGATAACTTGCCAGAGGACATACTGCTCAGCCAGCAACCTGCCGTTGGCCGGCAGTGACCATGTGACAGTCCATGCGCGTTCAGGTGAAGGCTGGGTGTGAGCTCTCAGCTCTGTGGCCCGGCGTCCTCTTGGCCCAGTCCTCCTGCTGGGATCTTTTCTGGGCAACCCTTTGGCAGCTCCGCCGACGTGCTCCCTGGGCACTGAGTCCTGTGAGATGTCAGGACTGTCGCCTGGTGGCCATGCTGCCCGTTCCTGCCATTCGCAGCCATGTGCTATTATCAAACAACGGTCATTTCGCATAGAGCTCACCCTTCCTAGTGCAGGCCGTGATCCTGTACTCCCGAGAGCGTCTCCGGCTGTTGTGTTCTCTACCTAAAGCAGTATTGTCCCATCGGAAATGTGTGCCCTTCATTTATGGATACTGACTATATGTAATGCAGTGCCGCCCCAATATTTTCAATAAAGGAACTTACGCCTTCAGAGTGCCTGCGTCCTCATCATTAATTCGCCGCGTGTTTATTGGGTACCGTGTGCCTCAGGGATGTTGCCAGTTAAGTTCCAGATGACTGCAAGGGAGCACATCACACCAGTGCTGTAGCTTCCTGCTGCATACAAGCAGGAGAGGGCAGTAGGGCTGACAACGCACCCAGTAGCACACTCTGGCATAAGAGTAAACACACTTGATTTCAAAATCACTGTCACGCATGATGATTGTCCGAGCCACTGGGAAAATGGCCCTGAGAATCTCGCTTCCGGCAGCGTGGCCACAGGTCTTCAGCTTGGGGAAAAGCACCATCTGCAGAGCACAAAAGACATGGAGGCCCAGTGTGGCAAGGGTCACCAGACCAAAGTCACCTGATCTTGGAAGCAAGCAATGAGACATCAGGGGCGATCCCACACTCGCCACCCGGGAAGCCCCTCCCCCTGCTCCCTGGAGTCTGCTCTCTCCTCTGTTCTCATAATGAGCCCTTTCACACAAGACTCAACCTGCTTCCCAGTTCCTAAGCAGCACCTTACTGTAATCTGATAAATTTTCTGCCACCTGGCTCTGAAGAAGAAGACACCAAGCAGTTGCCAGGCTCCTAAAGTCCTGTTTATAAGTCCACCTCAGAGGACCTGGGCGGGCAGAACCTGCCCAGTGTTTTTTCAGACACTGTTGAAAATGCAGAGGGTACACTGCCATGCGGCACACCGCGAGGGGCACCTGGAGCTAGCGTGAGAGGTACAGCTGCCTTCAATGGCTTCCCCTCACTTCACTTCTACATTTTAGAAGAAACAAGCCTTAAGAACACCTCTCCTTTTGAGAAAGGTATTGAAAATCTCTTAAAGCTTAGATGTCTAAGCTTTTTTTTACTAATCAGATTAGGAGAAGCCTAAGGAGGTCAGAGTCAAGGGAAGTTCCAGAAAACTCCAGGCAAGCCGCATCCCCTGTGCGAGTGCCTCTGACCACTTCCTGCTGTCCAATCAGGGCACGGTGTTTTTTTTCATTGTGGGGAAGCCTTAACCCCAATTCTGTCCTGTCTCCTGCACCACCTCCTTCCCTCCTCCCTCTGATCCACCGTGACCTCTAAAAGGAAGTGTCTTTCCTGAGAAAATTAAGTTTTCCAACTCACCAGACACGAGGCCTCATTCCTTTGCCTTCTGTTTCAAAGTACAATCTTTGGCTTCCTTTATCTTTGATCTGGTCAATGAAGACATCAGAATGGTGTTTTGACATCAGCATGGTGTTTCTTGGTCAAATTTCTCTCAAGACCTTTAGTTTTGCACTAGCACCACCCAGTAGAACATTCTTCAGTGATGCAGATTTGTATGAAGGCTGCAGCTCTTTGATAGTTTGGCATCATCTTTCTGTCCTTTATTCCCTTTTCTGTTACAAACAATTCTAAGTGCACACTTGCATACCTTGAGCCTAGTACTTTATGCACTATATATGTGTAGGAGAATTTTTATCAGTGAACCAGAACGTATGCACGTTTTATTTTAGGAATTAACTTATTAGCAAGTCTTGGTGGTGTGCACCTGTGAGCCCAGCACTTGGCAAGCTGGGGCAGGAACACTGCTATTAGTTTGAGGCTGGCCTGGGTTGCTTAGTGAGTTCAAGGCCAGCCTGTACTACCAAAACAAAAAAATGTGTTAATTATGCCTCCTCAAAAGTCATACAAAGGAGCCAGAGAGATGGCTCTGTAGAAAAAGCACTTGCCTGGCAAGCGCAAGGCCCTGAGTTCAATCACCCAGTACTGCAAAAAAGAAAAAAAAAAAAAAAATACCTCATATAAGTCTAGTGACTGTTACACAGTCACCTCATACCCTCAGCAGTACTGCTTATGTCCAGCTCTTTATTTTTGTGCAAATGGTAGCTTATTTTCATTTTAATTCTTGAATTATGAAAGACCTTCTTTCTATGCTTATTGTCTACTTGTGTCTTTTGTGTTCTTTTGAACAGGCTATCCATAGCCTTTATTTTGCTGTTGTTCATCATCTTAATGATTTATAAGTGCTTTGCATATTGAGAGCCCTGGGCCAGGGAGATGGCTCAGTGGACTAAGCACTTCCCTAGCAAGCGCAAGGGCCTGGGTTCAATCCCCGGTTCCGCCAAAAAAAAAAAAAAAACTTGTCTCAGCATATTGAGAGCCCTTTGTCATATGTTGCAAAGATTTTGCTTAATTTATATATTAAGACCCATGCTGGGCTGGCAAGATAGCACAGCGGTCTAAAGCGCCTGCTTAGGTAAACTTAGGCAAATGCAGGGACCACAGTTCAATCTCTGGCACTACATGCTGCTCCACCCTCAGGCCACAGGAAAAAAAAAAACACAGAAAAATGACCTTTGTTTCTTCATACATAAGGAGGACTTTTTACTTTTACCATTTATCAATCATATCCAACATCTGGACCACAATTGTTTAGCTCCTGGTAGATTTATTCCATGTGTGCTTAAGCTCTCACCCCGAATCTATTAATAGCATCTTCCTCTTCTCTAAGTGCTCTCCCCCTCTCTCTGGCTCTGTGCTGAGCTACCCCCCTCACACTTCAGTGCATTTAGAAACGTCAGTGTCAGTTGTACTTCCACAGGCCTAGAGTCATCACCCTAAGTCATGCCACCATCTTTAGGAACTGTCACAAGGCAAGAGGATGCCAGGGCAAGGCCAGATTGGAAGAGACCTCTTCCTGCTCCATAGAGCCTTGTGCCCTGCCTCAGGGAGAAACAATCTCTGTGTTAGTAAGTGTCAGAAGGGGAGGAGGAGGAGGACAGGGAACAGTTATCTAGCCTGACTGCCTCTTTAATATGCTGTATCTTATTTGATACTTCAAAATGAAAATGGAAGAAGTCTAGTCTGTTTGGAGATGAGGCAGTGTTTCTTTAGGAGGGTGGGTAACTTGCCTGATGTCTCAGAGCTAATGAAGGTTAGAGCCAGGAAGTCTTTAGGTAGAACTGACCTCTTACCCAACCTCTTACCCACCTCTGCCAGCTCTTCCCACATCTGCCTTCCAGTACCCACCCACTGCTTCCCCACTCAGGTGCCTGCATCCACAGCCCTCTGCTTAGAGAATGGGGTGTTTCAGTGGCCAGAAGTTCCTCTCAGGCCACTTGTGTCTCACACCTGCTTCCCAAGCCCAAGTGTGGCACAGGGGACCCTAGAGGCACTCATTAACAGATCAGAAGTGCACATGGAAGTGAGTCCCCAAGGGGTTAAGGGATTGGTCCAGTGCTCCACAGCCATGTGGGGGAGCTCCCGCCTCGATTCCCTTCCCCACCCACAAGGCGGAACCGCAGACTTCCAAGCATCATCTTTGAGACGCACTATTGGCAGGCAGGAAAGAGTGGCCCTGTAGTTCCTGGAGTTCCTCCCTTTAGGTAACAGATGCGGGGCAATGAGCTCCCCCACCCCCCGAAGACTTTCTGCATTTTCAGGTCTCCTAGCAGCTGATAGCATCGCAAAAACTTTGAGCCTCAGAGACTTAGAATATTGGCAGTGAGTCCCATGTTGAGTTTCCAGGTGATTAGTGAGAAATGGGTCAGAAGAGCCCTTAAATGGGGATCTAGCTATCAGCTGATAGGGGTTGGGAGAAGAGCGCAAAAGTATGTGGTTAACTGGATTTCCTAGTCCTAACTCATTGGGATCAAATTGAAGAAGGAAGATCTGCCAGGTGAGAGAGAGAGAGAGAGAGAGAGAGAGAGAGAGAGAGAGAGAGAGACAGAGACAGAGACAGAGAGACAGAGAGAGAAAGAGAGAGACAGAGAGACAGAGAGAGAGATATTTGTGAAGAACATTTTTATAAAATGTTCAGGTAACAGAAGCAAAGTAGTAGCAGTATCTGACACCATATAAACGTACAGTAATTGTCAGCTAGATCCTGACACCTTGGCTTAGCATAAGTTACAAAACTCTCTGCCTCAATTTCCTTACCTGCAAAATGAGGACAATAATACCTACCTCACATCGATCTATGAAAATTAAGTAGGTGAACAGATGGAAAGTGCCATTATGCAATTATGTGCCGTGTAATATTTTGGTCAATGGTAGACAACGTAGAGTACGGAACCATGAAGCTCTATAACTAGTGACGCCATGGCTGTGTTAGCTGTGCAGGGACATCCTCTGATGTCTGCACACAATACCTCACCACAGCACACTTCTCAGACTGTGTGCCTATCCATAGCTGTCTTATCACATTTGGTGTATTATCACATTTACCTTTTCGTGGCATCATCTTTTCCTTTCTCATCAACACTGTTTCTACAGTTCTTCCTTTCTTTTATTGTAGGTATAGGCCATTTATGTGTTTGTGTTTCATAATCCCCATCATGAGCAATCTGCTCTACCTTTGTTTATTCAGCTGTCTGTGGAGAGCTGCTTGTGGCAGAAGTTTGGGGAGTTTGGCTTATGGCTTTGTGGGGCCTCCGTGGGTGCCTGGCTTTGGAAGTCAGCATCTCAGTGTTTTCCCAAGTGACTGCATCCCTTTCACACATGGGTGTCCATTCAGCACCTGATGGCCTGAGCCTGGTAGCCGCTAACCTCAGGAACGTGCATCACTTTGCTTTGCAGTGCTCTGATTACTTGTGCAGATGGGAATGCCTCCACGCTTCTTAGCTGTCCACATTTCCTCTTTCATGAGATCTCTTCATGTCTTCTGTACTGGCTTCAAGTTTAGCTCCTTTATCTTGATAGCTTTGCTGTTCTTGCCTTAAGAATGAAGGATTTTAGTCAGAGTTTAATCTAATTTACTTCTTCCTGGGAGAACAGGCCGTCATGCTGTACAGCCTCCAGCCCGACGCCAGTATTTGCTTAAGTCTCACACTTGCAGTAACTACAGAGAGGCATGAAAAAGCACCTCTGTCCGTTTGGTTTGTTGTACAGATCTGGGCATACATTTGCATTTGTTATTTAGTTTCGTGACCTTTGTAGAAGTGCCAGTCAGGACCTCGGCGAGAAGAACCATGAGTGTATTAAACTCTTGTGTTACTCTTCCCCACACTTTACATGTGTGATCTCCATCTTTATAATAAGCCATATGGTCACAACAGAGACATTATTCATGTGGAGACTTGATGGAGAATGCTAAGGGGTGCCCAGAATCAATCTGGGGAGCCAACAGGTCTGTGTGGAAGGAAGTGCAGTGCGAGGGTGACAGTCTTTGTGACTTTACTCATTGTTGAGACAAAATATTCAGTACCCAAAGTTAGAGGACAAAAGGATTTTTTAGCTCATAGTTTGCAAGGCTTCAGTCCACAATCAGCTCGATCTAAGGCAGGGTGGTGTGGCAGAGGAGAAAGAGTTCGGGGGGGGGGGTGCGTAGAAGGTAGCAAAGCAACAAGGGCTGAGCGCAGCTCTTCCTTTCTGTCACATCTTAACCAAACTGCTCAGGGCAATAGCACACACCCTTCGTCCAAGTGCCCTTGTCCCTAGCACTGCACCATGAATCCCAGAGTCACACACCATAGATCCAGCCACCTCTGCAAAAGCTCCACTTGTGACCACAAGGCTCGGGGGAACATCTAGACACAAGCCGTAACAGTGACTGAGAGACCTGAAAGAAAAATTAAGATCAGCAATTATCAGGAAGTCAGAAAAGTGTGAGACCCTCTGGGACAGGTGTTGGTAGAGATGCGCAGAGTTATGCAGTTATGCTTTTCGGGGAGTCTGGGTGAAGGCTGCGCTAGGGTTTCGCCAGGGCTACGGGTTCCACAGAGGAGTCAAGGCCAAAAGCCGCAGAGCCCAGGTGCTTGAGAAGCTGTGAGTCATGGACGTAAAGTCGTCTGAGTTCTGGCAGGGATCTGGCAGCTGTCCTGAGCCAGGTGCTGGTGGAAAATAATCTAGAAGCTTGACGATTAGGGCTCTGTGCCTCAGGCTGTGAGTGAGACTCAAAGCTGGGCGGCTGTGGGCATGGAGTCTCCAGGAGCAGGCAGATAGGGCAGCGTGAGACTCCAGCCTTGCCACCCATCTCTCAGCCCCTTGAGAGGTGGAAGGAGCAGGTGGTTTTGCTTATGGAGCTTTGCAAGTCATGATGCCCTAGGATGCCCTTGGGGCAAGGCGGGCTTGAGTTCTGAGAAGACGAAGTGGGCTCCAGGAGGCCGCTGAGGGTGGAAACTACGTCCCATGATGCAGTGGCTTCCGCAGTGGAAGCACTCCAAGGAGCCATGAGGCACAGAAAGGTGTGGAGAAGTAGCAGGAGTTTGGATAAAGGGGCTCCTTTACCTCCAGAATAACAGGTGGGAGCCAGGATGTGCACAGCAGAGGAGACGATGGCTCATATGAGAGTGTGCAGGACCGAGCGCAGCTGTGAAGGTGACCGGCCAGTGGCCCTGTCTTCCCCTGCTGGGGCGCTGCTTTGCATGGCAGCTGTGTGCTGCTGTTTTCAGGGAAAGGAGAAGTGTCTCTGGTGCAACAGAGAGGAATGTAAGACAATGCCTCTGTCCAACACAAGTAACTTACTCTGAGCAAGCGGATTCACCTTCCTGTGTGCCATTTTATGTTTTCAAAATAGGGCAACAGGGGCTGGGGAAATGGCTCATCAGTCTACATGCCTGCCTGGCAAGTGCAAGGACCCAGGTTTGATGCCCTGCACTGCATGCCATGCCAGCCACCTAAATGGGGCACGGTGGTGCATGCCTGTAATCCCAGCTCTGGGGAAGCTGAGACAGCTTCCAAATGTATAGTGAGACCCTGTGCCGAATAAATAAAAAAAATTTTTTTTAAAGAATACAACATTGAAGTACAATGTTACTCTTGATTTTTTTAAAAAAGAATTCCTATCAATACTTTGCTTGAGGATCAGACTTTTAAAAAAGCTTATGAGGGGACCTGCCAGTCCAAGCCCAGGCACAGAGTGGGTGAGACCCTCTTCCACCCCCTTGAACCCCCCCAACACTCCACAGCAACCCTCAACACCGCCAACTGCGTGAGGATATCTGCCGCATTCTAGGGACCCCCAGATCCAGTCCTAGCCCAGGCCCTGTATCTGTGTGGGAGAGCTTCCTCTCCCCGCTACTCCACCTTGTCCCCACCAGACTCAGCTCAGGCCTGGCATACAGGTCTGGGATGAAATCCTGAAACTGCAATCCCTGCAAAGAGAGTAGGTGACAGAACCACCCACCTAGTCCAGGAGCGGAACATCTTGCCTGAGGGGCACAACAGGTTCACTCTCAAGGTCAGCAGCAGGAAGGAGCTGAGCACAGCAGCCAGACCCAAGCCAGGCACAGCTGGATAAACCCAAACTTTGTAGATCTGCATCTGAACTTCAGTAGGTGCTAAGGTTATAACTGCACCAAAGCTCTACAAAAAAGGTCAGAAGACAGTGCTACACAAAATGACAACAAGAAGGAGCAAAATGCAATCTCAGAACCCATACCCACCCATAACAAGTGCAGAGGACACTAACACAGAACAAATTGGAAATCACACAGCTGAAATCAATAAATCATTGGCTTCTGAAATGAAGAAACAACTGTAGAAAGGTTGAGGAACTCAGATTGGAAATGAAAAAAGAAATCTCTGAATTAATAACATCTGCAGTAAAGAATCAAATGCAGAAACATATGGAGGAAACCCAATGCCAACCCAGAACAAGTGCAAAGGACTCTAGCTCAGCTCAAATGTATGAATTAATAGCATTGATAGTAAATAATCAACAGCAGAAAGTCATAGAGGAACTCAGAGTGGAATTCTTTTCTACGAGCTCAGCTCAAATGTATGAATTAATAGCATCGATAGTAAATAAGCAACAGCAGAAAGTTATAGAGGAACTCAGAGTGGAATTTTCTGAAATAAAAAAAGAATTCTCAGAACTCATAGCATCTGAAAAAAAGAATCAACTACGGAAACATAGGGAGGAAACCCAACCTGAAAAAAACACTGCACTAATAGAATTAATAACTGTTTCTAAGAAGGTATTGATAAAAAAAAATAGAGGATATTAGAAAAATGACGGATTCTGCAAATGAGCAATACATGAAAGAAATACATCTCATGAAGCAGAGTCAAAGAGATACAGAGGAACTTAAAATCTCAATCACAAGCTTGCGAAACCATTTAAGTGAAAGTGAAGACGGAGTTTCAGAACTTGAAGACGCTGGTGCAGCTAGTGAAAAGGTAAGAAAGGATCTCTTAAAAACAACTAGGATAGGGCTGGGGAGATGGCTCAGTAGAATAAGCATTTGACTGGCAAGCATGAGGGCCTGAGTTCAATCCTCGGTTCCGAAAAAAAAAAAAAAAAAAAAACAACTAGGATGCAGGAAAAAATAATCCATCACCTGCAAGACGATGCAAAGATGAACAATGTTAGACTAATAGGCATCAATGAGAAAGAAGGAGTCAATACAAATGACATTAAAAAATATGGGCAGAAGTAATAGCAGAAAACTTCCCAAATATGAGGAAATAAGCTGACATTCAGGTAACCGAAGCATACAGAACGGCAAGTAACACCAACCCAATTAAAAACACACCAAGACATATAATAAATCAAGATCCCAGATATGCAGCACAAAAATAATATACTGAAAGCCACTAGAGAAAAGAAGCAGATCACATTCAAAAGAAAACCCATCAGAACTATGGCCAAATTCTCTTCACAAATCATGAAGGCAAGAAGAGCATGGAGCAGAGTACTTCAAGTCCTCTATGAAAACAAATTCCAGCCCAGACTACTATACCCTGCAAAACTCTCTTTCAAGTTTGATGGAGAAGTGAAATGCTTCCACGACAAAGAACAACTAAAGAATTTCATGATGACAAAGCCAACCCTACACAGGCTACTGAAACATGTTCTACAGAAAGACCAAAATGATCAGAACTCCACAAATGAAATCAGAAGCAACCAACTAAATAGGGCAAGCAACTAAACACAGGAGAAAGAGTAAACGATAACAGGTAAATAACATGGCAATCGTAAGTCAAGACATCTCAATTCTAACCATCAATGTAAATGGACTCAATGCACCAATTAAGAGAAATAGATGGGCATAGTGGATTAGGAAACAAAATCCAACAATATGCTGTATATAAGAAAGACATTTAACTCATAAAGACATTCATAGGCTGAGAGTCAAAGGATAGAACACAAATACATGCCCCAGTACCTCAGAAAAAAGCAGGGGTAGCAATCCTGTTCTCAGACAGTCTCAACTTCAAACCAAGAATGATCAAGTGAAATCAAAAAAGCCACTATAAACTGGTTAGGGGAAAAATTCAAGAGGAAGAAGTAATGCTCATATATATCTATGCACCAAATACAGGAGCACCCAACTATGTAAAGCAAATCTTAATGGACATGAAAAATCTAATATTCAATACAACACTCTTAACAGGAGAACTTAACACCCCCTTATCCCCAAAAGATAGGTGAACCAGACAAAAAAGTACCAAAACTGAATCGACAAGATATAACCACTCTCAATAGCCCAATAACAGCCAATGAAATATGAGATGTAATAAAAAACTTACTAACAAAGAAAAGTCCAGGCTCTTGCTCTTTGCTGCCACCATGAAAGGTTGCCCTCTGCTATGTGCTGCTCTGCGTTAGACTCAGCTGAGTATGGACTGAAGCCTCCAGTAACTCTACTGCAAAAATGCTTCTTAAAATAATACATCTGGAGAATGCAGGCCTGGCGAGTGAGTGAGACGACTGCGGCCGCGGGATCCTGAACAGACCCAGAGTGCAGGCTTGGCCAGTAAGTGAGACGACCCAGGGCCGGGGCTCTGGGATCCTGAATAGACCCAGAGCGCAGGCCAGGCGAGTGAGTGAGACGACCTGGGGCCGCAGGATCCTGAACAGACCCAGAGCGCAGGCTTGGCCAGTAAGTGAGACGACCCAGGGCCGGGGCTCTGGGATCCTGAATAGACCCAGAGCGCAGGCCAGGC